>NC_140950.1:52614862-53214862 GCF_014529385.1 Adiantum capillus-veneris
TTAGCACTGTTGTAGGCAAACTTGAGAATAGGTAAGTATTCTTCCCAGTCTGACTCTTTTTTGTTGATGTATGCTATTAGCATATCCTCTAGCACCCATTTTGTTTGACTATTTGTTTCTGGATGATCAGCTTTACTGAGGTTTAGTTATGTACCGAATCATTTAAATACAACTCTCCAAAAGTGGCTGTTAAACTTGGAATCAAGGTCAATAACAATGTTACTTGGCAAACCATACAATTTGTATAGATTGTCCACAAATAACTTGGCTAATTTTGGTTTGTTAAGCGTTGATTTTGTCAAAATAAACTTACATAGTTTAGGCAACATGTCTACGACCTTCCATACCGATTCATGACCTCGTATAGTGGGTGGTAAACCCACAATAAAATACATAGAGATGCTTTCCCATTTTCCATTGGGAATCTCCAAAGGATGTAAGAGTCCTCTTGCTTTCAGGTGCTCTGCTTTGTTAACTTGACATTTTTGGCAATGCAAGACATAAGCTTGAACAAATCCATGTATACTTGGCTTGTAAAACTGTCGTCATACGAGAGCATAAGTTTTTCTAAACCTCGGGTGCCCTGCACTTGAACTATCATGACATTCATAAAGAATTTGGGGTCGAATGTCTGTGTCCATCGGTACACAAACTCTCCCCTTATGGAGTAGGTACCCGTTGTCGATGGTAAAATGCTTCCATCGCTGTAGTTCATCACTTCATAAAGAAGAACTAGGTGTGGAGGTTAACTGTACACTACCGTCATTGGAGTGAGAAGGATCCCTCTTTTGAACATGGCTCCATACTTTGGAATATGCTTCATCATGCTCATATTTTCCTTTGAGAGAATCTAAAAATTCACTTACGGAGTTCCGTGAACAATAGCAAATTGATCTCTAGCATTCGACTTAGAGCGTCTGTTCATACATTGTATCGGCCTTTGCGATACCTTAGCTTGGCATCATATTCCTGATGGATCTGGCCCACCTGGCTTTTCGACCCTTTAAATCTGTTTGTTGTGTAAACCATTTGATGCTTTCATAGTCAAACACAATCTCAAACTGAGCACCATACAAATAATGCCGCCATGGTTTTAAGGTAGACACTATTGCCCGTTAGCTGAAATAACATGCCCTAAATAATGAATTTCATCTTTTAGAAAATCACATTTAGATTCCTTGGCATATAACTTGTTTGTGCATAACAACTCAAACACCTACTTGAGATGTTGTAAGTGTTCTTCTTCAGAAGCTCTATAGACTAGGATGTCAATGAGGAAAACAATGAAAATTTTTCCCAAATATGGCTTCAAGATACTATCCATAAGTGTCATGAATTTTTCGGGTGCATTGGTTAACCCAAAGGGCATCACCAAAAACTCGTAGTTTCCAAACCGTGTCCGGAATGCAGTTTTAGGTATATCGGCAAGTCAAATACGGACTTGGTGATATCCTGACCGCAAGTCTATTTTCCAAAAAATGTGAGCATGAATGAGCTTATCAAACAACTCATCTACTCTGGGCAATGGGTATTTGTTCTTAACCGCATTTAAGCCATAGTAGTCTACGCACATGCGCATACTGCCGTTCTTTTTTCTTCATTAAGAGGATAGGCGAAGCCCATGCTGAAGAACTGGGTTGTATAAACCCTCTGCTATGGTAGTCAACAAGTTGACGTTCCACCGTAGCAGCTTCTGGATAACTCATATGGTAAGGTGGTTTACTAATAGGTTTACAGCCTGCAACCATGTCAATGCTATGTTGTACTGATCGTGTCGGAAATAATCCTGATGGAAAATCATTAGGAAATACATCTTGAAATTCCTAATAATTTTCTGTAATTGACTAGCAACGTTTTCTTTTTTAAAATTAGCAATTGGTGGAATAGAGGACAGAGAAGCATGCAACGTTGAGGAATGTTCAACAGACTCAATGTTAGAAAGAAAATGAGACAAAGAGCTGCATAAGTTCAAAAACGAGTTGCATAAGCTCAATGGTACAAATCAGTGGTGATGAAGGTATATCTTTTTCTTCTAACAACAACACATGTGCGCCATGGGATTCAAACATCCAGTTGTTGTGCTCATAGCTACGCTTTAGTGATGGTCCTACGCTATGTAACCACTCCCTACCAAGAACCACATCAGCCCTTTCCATGTTCATAACATGAAAATCCAAACATGTAGAGTACCCTTGTACTTCCAATGAAATAGCTCGATATTGAGTATCCCATATTTTAGTATCATGTCCATTCATCATTGCTACCTTGTAGTGGTGGGTACTAGGAGTTTGAGGCAGTTTGAGGTTTTCCACCAATCCGTAATTGATGAAATTGTGAGTAGCACCGTCATCGACCTTGTTCCCTTGCAGATATCCGTGCATACATACTAGCTCATGTGGTCCAAAGGTTGGTTGCCTCGTGGAAGCTATGAGATAGCATTCATGTACCACCTCAGTGTGTGTATTACTTCCACTCTAGAGAATCTTGAGGAAGAATCAAGAGGCAACAGTTTCACCGTGTGCACTTCTTTCTCCTTGCCCTGAGCAATAGATTTTCCCTTGGGACAATGCTTTTTGCAATGACCTCTTCCTCAACATTGAAAACATAATTCTTCTTTCTTGGCTTTATCAAAGTCCTCTTGAGAGAGAGGACCCCTGGACCCCTTGGGTTTTTTAGATGCATCTGAATTGGCAACTAGAATTTTTCATTTATTGTGCCCATACTGAGTGCGTGTATTACCATGTATATTAGCAAGCATGTGACTATTATGTGTTTTCTTATCATCAGGATCATCATGAATATATGCTTTCACTATGGCTTCCTCAAGTGTTTTAGGGTCTTGGGTCTTGACATACTTCTTAAGCTCGGGTTTCAGACCTCGTATGAACCCCCGTACTTGTTGAAAGGTATCTAAACCTTCCAACTTGAGGATAACGTCCCGATAGTGAGAGATATATTCAAGGAGTGATGGGTATTGGCGCATGGAACATGTATCCCAAGCAGTCCAATTCTGATTGGCCTCTTTTGTAGGCAAAAATTCCGTGCTAAACATTGCTTCAAAAGTTGCCCAGCTCTGTGGTATGATGTTCTTCTCCTTGAGAGACATCCATCATTTGTTTGCCTTCTAGATTTAGGCTCGTTTGCAAAGCTCTGATCGCATCCAAAGTATGCTGTAAGGTGTGAATTCCATCCTACTTGCTAAGAACGATATTCAGTGCATCCTTTTTTTGGTCCCGGTCTTCTCCCTTAAAAATCGGTGGTTTGGTGTTCTTTAATAATTCATCCACCTCTTTTGCAGTGAGAGTATGCAACGTATCAGCATTTGGGCCTTGCTGTAGATTAGAAATGCCCTACCATTATGTGGCAGCGTGCTCATGCATGTGCATGTCAGTAGGACTCTTAGACTGCCGATGCATTGATTGAACTACTAATGTGGACAGTTTAATAACATTTTCATGTAAAGCTTTAAAATTTTCATTCATGACTGTCATGTGTGTCTAAAGTGCATGAAATTCTTGAATATCGAGCAATTCATAAGTATCTTCACCTGTCGTAGCATCGCGGGTACTCTCCTTGAGAGGATCCAGTCGTGGGCCATCATTGGCAGGATCAGGAGTACTTTCCTCAAAATCGAATGTCATATTGATATCCGAATCCATGGCTACACAGTGCGCTGGAAGCAGTACTCAGAAAAAATACCTGATATTGAGAGCACTCGCAAAGTATAATGAGCCTTGCTAACTCCATCAAAATCAAGAGTAGTCCGGTGGAGAGTGATTCGAATTGTCCGCCGTATATGGAATTCCACAAGTTCTTGATAGCCGAATCAATTAGTCTTGAAAGCGGTGATTGATTTCACCAAAAAATTGTACTGCAACTCCGCCAAATTGGTGGTCTTGAAATCTCTGAATTTCTGCATAATACGTAGAACATTTGTGTTGAAATGTGTGTCGGCTTCTTCGATGCCGTCCTTTCCGGCCTTGCCGCACTCACACTTGGAGTGGAGCAGGGGGGTGGGGTAGCCACTGTGGGTACCGCCCCTTATGCTTAAATTTTTTGTGTATGGCCACTACCCCTAAGGGGGTTGGGCACTGTAGCAGTAGCTGGCTATGACCATGAGCAGGTAGCGTGCAGGTGCTTAGAGTGCATGGGGCAGTTGATGCCATGCACGAGAAGCTTTGGCCCTTTGTCGAGAAATGCCAAGTAGGCCCTTGCGCCTCTGATGAGCCTGCGCAATGTCAGTTTGGTGCTCCTGCACTCGGCATCTTTCCTTGTGAAGCTCGCGTACCGACAGGATTCTTCTTCGTTGAATTCCTTTAGCAAGGGGTGATCCCCACAGAATTGGACCACAACACGCAAGGCTTGTGTGGCTAGAAAGCACCACGCCTACCCCTTTCCCAAAATAGGCAGTTAGGTTTGATACCTATGTAAGGCAACGGAAGCTAGAGCATGAGATTCCACCACCCAACCACTCATTATATAGCAAAGCGCTTGGCCCTTTGCCCTAGTTGGACTCCCTGTTCCACACCGCCTAGCCTAGACCTGCCCTTGTCTAGTCCGGCCTTGCCGGTGTCCTGACAATTTTCCACATGGAATATCGAAGAATTAAAAACAATTTTGTCGCGAGGAAAAAAAGCAAAGGGAACAAGAGAGGACCGCGACGAAGAAGACAGAGTGCGGGCATAGTGGAGATAACACATGCTACATCGATTATGCACCAAGCTACGGATGAGCTATGGATACGCACAATATTCCCTATTTACATTGTGTTGAGATGTAGAGAGAAAGAGAGAGACAAGACAAGAGACACACCATATACGCTCCCAAAGACTGATTCATATTGAGGACAAGATACAACTGTTGAGATGTAGAGAGAAAGAGAGAGACGAGACAAGAGACACACCATATACGCCCCCAAAGACTGATTCATATTGAGGACAAGCTACAAGTATATAGGTGAGACCAAGTTGAGTAGTGTGAGCCATATATAGCTCCAAAACCCCCACTCAAACAAAGGTCTCTAGCTTTGCATGAAAAACCCCTTGGGGAGTTCAAGGAAAAAACCCAAGCCCCTATACAATGTGAAAATATGAACCAACGATGATGATGTGAAAGTGAATTGTGCATCTATGTACAAATATTCAGGTGACTCAGAGATCACAATGTGCAAATGTGGAGTGTGCATAGTGCATGGTACCTAAAAGATTACAATGTCATATGTACAAAGCTATTACAATAGCAAAGAAGCTAATCTAGAAAGAGTGAGGCCGAAGCAACTCCAAGCTCCGAGCGCAAGAGGATGAAACGTGACTCGTTGAGGCATTTGGTCAAAATTTCTGCAATTATCTAGTCACTTGGGCATTGTTCAGCCATAATGGTTCCTTTGCGTACTTCATACCTGACATAATGATAATGGACAACAATGTGCTTTGACTTATTCTGTTGAACATAGTCTTTTCCAAGACTAATAGCACTTTGGTTGTCACACTGCAAGGGTGTGCTAGAAAGAGGAGAGTGACCAATATCAATTAGCATTTGTCGAAGCCAAATCAACTCACGAGCTGCAAGTGATGCCGCAACATATTCTGACTCAGTCATAGAAACTGAAACACAACGTTGTTTCTTGTTGGTCCAAGAAACAAGACAACCATTTATAAAGAAGCAATTTCCACTAGTAGATCGCATAGATAAATGTCATCTTGCCGAGCTTGCATCTGTGTAACCCAAAAGAGAAATAAATTGTATAGAATCCAATGTGAGTTGTCGTTGATAGACTAAACCAAAATCTGCAGTGATTTTGTCCAAGATAATTAGCAGCAAACAGAATATCAGGACGAGTGTTCATGCCAACAAACTGAAGACATCCAATAAAGTTAGCATAAGGTTGACTTGTGACAAGTTGACCGTCATTGCCAGAAGTGTTCTTTGTAGAGCTCGCAAGACAAGGTGTGTTGGGTGAATGTACAGATTCCATACCAAATTTTTGAATAGTATCTATAATAACTTTGACTGTCGAAGGAATTAAATACCATTTGTACGGTTCTGTTGGATTTGAATGCGAAGACACGAGTGAATCTCTCCAAGATCCACCATATCAAATGCAGAAGACAATAAATTTCTCACTTGATGAAGAAATCCTAAATCATTGGAAACAAGGATGGTATCATCCACATAAAGAGCAAGAATCACAAAACTGCTACCTTGGCGTTTTATGTAAAAGTTGGGGTCTTAAGGGTAAGAGATGAATCCATTAAAGGTGAGAAAAAGATCAAATTTTGTATACCAGGCTCATGAAGCTTGTTTGAGACCATATAGTGCCTTATGGAGATGAGCAACAAGGTCTTCTTTACCTTGAATAACAGACTCTTCTGGTTGTTCCATATAAATTTCCTCTTCCAAGTCACCATTAAGAAAACCAGTTCGCACATCCATTTGATGAGCTTCTAAATCAAATTGAACAGCAAATGCCAATAAAACTCGAACACTTGTAATGCGAACAACTGGTGAAAAAGTCTCTTGATAATCAACACCGGCTACTTGGGAGTAACCTTTTGCAACTAAAAGCGCCTTGAACTTGTCAAAAGATCCATCTACTTTTAGTTTTGTCTTAGATACCCACTTACATTTAATAGTTGTATGACCAGGAGGTAATTCAGTTAGTATCCATGTACCTTTAGAGATAAGAGAATCGTACTCTTCTTCCATAGCCTCTTGCCATTGATCCTTTTGTGGTGAAGATATAGCTTCATCATAAGTAACGGGATCTTCAGAAGTAAAAAAAGCATTATCAACAATATCGTCATCATAAACATCACACGAGCCATGTTCAAAATCAATAGGCACATCAACAAAAATATCAATATCATCATTGACAACATTCAGAAGAGTTTCATCATTTGAAAAAAATGGAAAATCCTGAAGCAATGATTTAGTATCATCAGAATCATCCATGGACCATGAGCCTCCCATAATCTGTTCGTTAAAAGTACCATCATGATTCACAATTACTTTCTTGGAGGAACTGTTATAGAATTTGTAGCCTTTGGAAGTGTCTGAATATCCAATAAAAATAACTATAAGACCAGGAGCATCAAGCATTGTTCCTGTTTCTCTGGGAAAATGAATATAAGCAATACATCCAAAGGTTTGAAAATGAGATAAAGAAGGAATGTCACATGTCCATGCTGTGATGGGTATCTTACCAGAGGGTGCAGTAGTAGAAAGATGATTCTGAATAAATACTGTTGTCAAGGTAGCTTCAGCACAGAAAACACGAGATAAGCCAGAATGAATCAGCATACATCTTACAGCATTGAGAATAGTGCGATTCTTTATTTCAGCAACGCCGTTCTGTTGAGGCAAATATGGAATAGTGTGTTCATGATGAATTCCACTTTTAGCACAGTAACTCACAAACTCTCGAGAAACATATTCGCCTCCATTGTCACTACGAAGCTTCTTAAGGCGACGAGCAGTTTGAAGTTCCGTAGCCTTGTGGAATTGTTTGAAAACAGATAAGGCTTCAAATTTTTATCTAAGTAGAAATACAGTCGTATACCTTGAGAAATCATCAATGAAAGTAATGAAGTAGCGATATTGTGATCTTGAAGAAGGTAGAGGTCCACATATATCAGTATGAACAAGATCCAATATTTCATGAGAATGAGTTGTATTTGAAAGAGGAAAGGGTTTACGATTGTGTTTCCCAAGAGCACAAAATTCACAAATTCCCATATGGGGATGGGCTTTAACACTAGAATGGTAACAGGACACTTTTATGTCCTTGGACACTTTTGTGTCCTGTTAAGTGACCATTTTGCTTGGATTATTTGAAGAGTATGAAAATGAATTTCTAGGTGCTATATATCCACAAAGTTGCCTTATGAGCTGAAAAAATCTTAGCATTTTTTTTGGAGTATCGATCTCACCATTAACCTTACTCTCGCACAACATTTTTGAACCTAAACTGTGTGAAAAAACGGGTCCTGTTTTTGGCTTTTTTACAATTTTTGGCAACTATACCACTCTAAACTTCATGTTTGTGAGGTTTAGATGGCTAGAGGTTAGGAATTTATAGTTTTCAACATGTTTTGATGCTTGTAGGGAGAGCTAAGTGTTAAAATTGAAAGTTATGACCAATTTACAAGAACTGCATAATCCTATTTTTTGGTTAAAATTAGCCCTTTTATGATTTTTTTGGTGGCTTTCTTGATATCCAAATTCAATTTTGATTGTGTAAGTGTAATGTATAACATAAATCTAATCTTCCTTGAGTTTTGGGGGACCTAATATGATATATAGCATAGTATATGATGATGATTGAGTTTTTTATTGCTGAAGAATACGATACATTTTAGAGTAGCAAGTATAACTTTCTCAATATTGCTAGTTTCTTAGGCCAATTGTGTGTATGTTGTAGGTAGTAACCATATCTAATCATAGACTACAAACTTGGTTAGATATTGAGTAGTTTCTATGGGTTTCTAGAGGTCACAATGCTAAACCCAGTTTTTTCATGTTTGTTGTATTTAGCACTTTATCATTGCCCCCAAGGTTCCAATTGTAAGAGATCCATTATCCTTTTGACATGCTCCATGGCTCCTTTTGAATCCAAAGGCCCAAAGGAAACTAAGAAAACATGTATATAGTATCTGTATTGAGCGTGACTATAGAAACTTTGATGATAGGTCCGCAGAATGGCAAAAATGCAATTTTTTCGTACCTTTTTTTTTGGACCAAAAACAAATTAGTGATGTGAAAGCAACCATATGTTTTGGTCACCAACCCATTGAAGTTAACGGGGCATTTTATCTCATGTCCTACAAAAATCCCCACTCTTATTTATATGCAATCAACCGTAAGAAATTGCTATTTTGGGCAAAATGCACTGGTCCATCAACTTTGGAGGCTTGTAGTGACCAAGGGATGAGAAAAATTACAAGTTCCTCATTTTTTCCATATGTAGTAGTCATTGAACTATAAGCTTATGAAAGAATTTTTTAAAATGAGTGGATCTACTATGGTTTTGGAAATTTTTCCCAAAACCGTGAAAGGACACTTTTATGTCCTGTTAGGTTACCATTCTAGTGTTAAGATCCATGCCATGAACAAGATCACAACGTTGAAGATCAAGGAGTTTTGAGAAATCAACATGAACAAAACGATGATGCCATACTTTGCAATCATGATCACCTGGAGCAGACAACATTTGCTACATCATTGTTGAGAGAGAGTTCAAACAAATTACCGTTTCGAGGAGCAGTGGCTATAGTCTGTCCATCTTTCTCAATTCGGCATGTGGTATGATCAAATCCAACAAACAGACCAAGATCAACAAGTCTAGCAACTGAAAGAAGATTACGTTGAAGATCTGGTACATGTAATACTCCTCGCAAAATTCGAGTGGAAGAAGATAAGGTGCCAAGATATAAGTCTCCAATACCCTTTCCTTGACAAGTAGTATCATCAGCAAGATAAACAACACGTTGAGCTGGTAGTGGATGATAGTTATGGAGCCACTTAGACTGATATGTCATATTTCCTGTAGCACCAGAATTGACAATAAAAAGTGATCCATCACGTACATGAAGTATTCTGTCTGGAGCAACTGAACATAGGACGCATCTTGTTTCTGGTACAATGTTGTTTTGATGTTCAGTAGCATAAGCTCTATTAAGATTTTTGTCAAATCGTCGCTTACAGCACATATATGTTGGATGATTAGATCGTCCACAATATTCCCAAGAAAAAGAAGAAGAGTCTCTAGATAAACATGGTTGTTTCGTGGTAATATTGTGTTCTTCATCATATTGGCGTGCCCAACAATCATCTTGAGTATGGCCATTTTTGTTGCAGTAAAAACATTGCTTATTAGGAAATTTGAGACGAGAGAAAATATTACCGTGACGGCCACCTCTACGGTTTCCTCGTTGAAATGGATGCCTTCGAGCATAAAAAGCACGTTCCATATGTTGTGACTCAGTCTTTTCTTGTGCAATCATAGCTGTATCGTGACCAGCATTACGACGTTCTTGACGTTGAGAGTATTCAATTAAACACATGTAGGCTTGGTCAAAATACAGCTATACAGCTGTGGCCAAAAGAAGACTTTGGGCCAAAATCAAGTGTTTAATTATACTGGATATTACAAAATTTCCCAAATAGGCGGTACATGGGGCCTATACAACTGTGGCCAAAAGAAGACGGGCCCAAAAACACTTGGAGGATTGAGCTACTCGGATCCTGGGACCTCTCAAGGGACTCCATGACTCTGGAAAAGAAAAAAACAACAAAACCTTTAATTAATACAAATGGATACATAATTCTGCATGCACTCATTTTTAAAAAAAAGTTCACACTTACAGGCTGTAGTGTACAACATGCATTTTCAAATTCTTCGCGATTGATTTTGTTGTTTTCATACAGCCAGCACCATGTCGGATATTCGAAGTGGCTCTCTCTGTATCTCTGGATCTCTCGGCTTGGGCGGGTCATAGTAATATTTTGCTATATATCAATTAAAAAATATCACAAACCTAACCTTATTACCACAAATTAAATCAATTCAAATGAAAATACGTGCACTCACAAATTTATCTTTCCATGCTACTTTTCCACCCAAGCCATAATTCGTGGGCGTTTGCTGCATCCTCGCCTCCACCTGCAGAGTGTACGCCCTAGCACCTGCCGCTCTCTCGTCCTCCAGCTCACCGTAGGCTTTCTCCCACTCCTCGTCATGAACATTTCTAGGGTGATAGTTGTGACCCTCAGATTCAAATGTTCGCTTTGCCGCCCTCTTCACACTGGACTTCTTATTTTTCAAGAAATTCTTGACGTACTCCTGGAGCCACTGCACGGATAAATCTTTCGCTTCCGGATTAGGGAACCGCATGAGCAATGTCGTGTGAATGTACGTCAAGCCGGCTGGGTCCTGATCTTTGAAAGATTTAAAGCAATCTTGGTATGTCGAGTGGATCAGTTGGTTAAGGTGCCCTCGAAATGTCCTCCGCAAAGAGGAACCTAGATCCACCTCCCCCCCTCAATGTATATAATAGGCGTCCGGGGCGGGCGCATCGCGGTCCTCATCCTCAAGTGGAGCTCCAAGGGGTGAGCGAGGAGGTCGGGGTGTAAGAGGAGGTGAATCTGTAGCACTGCCCCCTCCACCACCAAAGCAGCACGATCCACTACCTCGACAAGAGAATGAGTCACCACTACGGGAAGAGCATTGGCCACCCGAAGAGCGTTGGCCTAAGCCCGAACCGCTGGCCACCCTAAACCGGCTGGCGACGGATAACTCGACATTGCGGGTGTGAATCGCTGCGAATGCAAGATGGAGGGAGGTGCAGGTGACAGGAAAGTCGAGGGTAAGGTGGAGGGAGGCGCTGTGGGAGGCACACTTTGCATGATCGAAGTGTCGGCACCCGGTGTCGCAAGCGATGAGAGCCCATAGGCAGCCAACTGTGCGGGTGTGTACCACCCTAGAAGACTCTGCGCGGATAGCCACTCTGCCCTCTCGAGGTTGGGGTCGTGTACTACATCTCGGAACCATCAAAAGCCGAAGGTGGATTGTGGCTGGTGGGAGGAAGACTACGAGTAGTAATCATCCCAAGCGTCCTCGTAAGTGAGGCCCTTGGCGAGAAAGTCCTCTATGGATCGATAGCCGGGCGTGGAAGAGGATGCCATATCCTACAATTTCACAAAAAAAAGGGACCCTAATTAACATTGGATTCTAGTCAAAGTGAGATTCTTTATTGCATAGGATTCCTTCTTGCATAGGATTCCTCCCTGCATAGGATTCCTTTTATCTCCTATTTAAGAAATGGTTTGTGTGCTTATTTCTTTTGCATCCATTTAGACTGTGTGTGTGTGTGTGTGTGTGTCTAGTTAATCTATTGTGTGTGTGCGTTAGTGTGTGGCAAAGAAATTAATCTAGTGTGTGTGTGTTGGGCCTTAATCTACCGTTGGGCTTCTCGGTGACCATTGGGGTCTCAATCAACATCATCGCACACCCACATGGAGGTATGTTTTGGTATGCTTGTAACGCATGCACACTAATGCAAGCGTTAGTGTGTGCTTGTAACACATGCACACACTAATGCTTGCATTAGTGTGTGCTAATGCACAAATTAGTGTGTGCAAACACACCAATGCATGCACACACATAGTAATGCAAGCATAAGTGTGTGCTTGTAGTGCATGCACACACTAATGCTCGCATTAGTGTGTTTTCACACACTAATTAGTGCACAAGCACACACTAATGCAAGCATTAGTGTGTGCAATTTTTTCATCGACCAATGCTCACAATAGTGTGTTCTTGTGCATGCATTAGTGTTTAGACACACTAATTTGTGCACAAGCACACACTAATGCAAGCATTAGTGTGTGCTAGAGAGGTATGCACACACTAGCGCTTGCATTAGTGTGCGCTTGGACACAAATTAGTGTGTGGTAATTTGTGCCAATCACACACTAATGCAAGTATTAGTGTGTGTATAATGCATGCACACACTAATGCTTGCATTAGTGTATGTGTGTATAATGCATGCACACACTAATGCTTGCATTAGTGTGATTGTGCACAAAATAGTGTGTGAAAACATACTAATTTGTGTACAATCACACACTAATGCAAGAATTAGTGTGTGTATAATGCATCCACACACTAATGCTTGCATTAGTGTGTGATTGTGCACAAATTAGTGTGTTTTCTTACATTAGTGTGTGATTGTGCACAAATTAGTGTGTGAAAACACACTAATTTGTGCACAATCACACACTAATGCAAGCATTAGTGTGTGTGTGTATAATGCATGCACACACTAATGCTTGCATTAGTATGTGCTTGTAACGCATGCACACATTAATGCGGGCATTAGTGTGTGATTGTGCACAAAATAGTGTGTGAAAACACATTAATTTGTGCACAATCACACACTAATGCAAGCATTAGTGTGTGTGTATAATGCTTGCACACACTAATGCAAGCATTGGTGTGTGCTTGTAACCCATGCACGCACTAATGCGGGCATTAGTGTGTGATTGTGCACAAAATAGTGTGTGAAAACACACTAATTTGTGCACAATCACACACTAATGCAAGCATTAGTGTGTGTATAATGCATGCACACACTAATGCTTGCATTAGTGTGTGATTGTGCACAAATTAGTGTGTTTGTGTGCATGTGTGTACAATGTGTGTGTGCATGTTAGTGCATGCGTGCGTATGCATTGTGTGTGTGTGCATGTGTGTGTGTGTATGTGTTTTTGTGTGTGTGTGTGTGTGTAGAAGAACGAGAAGAAAGAGAGAGAGTTTGAGCACTTACAGTCGTGACCTCGATCGCTTGGATATGGTGGGGATGGAGATGAAGAGAGTAATAGAGCTTGGAGATGGAGAGGGAGAAGGAGAGAGAGCTTGGACATGGAGAGGGAAACAGGTCCACGTAGAGAAGGAGCTTGTTTTTGAATTTTTGGCATTCATTTCACAGGGGCACGTAGGTGCTCCCTTTATATAAAAAAGTTTGCTGAAAATTTTACCGTGCGTATTACTCCGTCTGCTCCCACATGTATTATCGTGAAAATCTCTGATGAGATATTAAGGTTACGCTGACTGGATGACCTCTTGTACCCACCTCTTTACCTTACAGTCACCTTTATCTTTAATGAGTGTTAGTCATATCACTACCAACATTCTTGATTCTTCTTTTTCTTATTTTATTTTTTCTTATTTAGTGTGTGGTTGTGTGTGCAGGTCGATTGGGATGATGTGGGTCCGCCGGTTGGCGCGGAACGAACTCGATGGTTGAGCAAGCGACTACCATGTCCATGTACACGATGTAAGCGTGCGATTGCATGGCTTCGGAGTATATGCTTGGCTCAAGTGTATGATTATGGACTATGGGACGATCCGAGAAAACGCGCTCGAATGGAAACTAGCGATCCGATGGTTTTGGCATCCATTGATGTCGCTCCCCATTGGAGTGTGATCAAGGGCGGAGGCGAGAGGAGGACGGAAGAGCGATTGCACCAAGAAGCAGTCATGGGAGGGGGGTCACACCCGCCGTCCGATGTGGGTGGGTCCACATGAGCGTACCCTCATCCTACATCCACCACATATGGGGATCTCTCCACCATCCCGCCCCACATGGAGGTGGAGGAAGATCATTTGCACAATATGGTTGAGGATCTTCTTGCACGTGAGGCGGCCAATGAGTGTGCGCCTGAGTGTGCATGTGAAGAAGCCACCCAAAAAACCAAAGATCCATTGCTAGAGGCAGCGCACACCGCTCTTTACGAGGGATGCTCCTACTCCATATTATGAGCGTCTCTTGAGATCTTGAATATTCAAGAAATGTTTGGATGGAGCAATGCAGGGGTCGATGCACTATTGAGGTACGTTTAAGTGTAATAAGTGTTAGTTGTGAGTTTTTTTCGTGGTTATATGCAATAACGAGTGTTCTTTAATTATGTCATAGGCTATTAGGCAAGATGATGCCTAAAGGCAATCATCTTCCAGAAAATCGAAGGAAGGCACGACATGTGGTGACAAGGCTTGGGATGGACTATGATCACATACATGCATGTGTCAAAGATTGCGTGCTATTCCGCAATGAACATGCAGGGCTTGATGCTTGCCCCGAGTGTGGAGAATCAAGGTACAAAGAGGGAATGCAAGGAACCACAATACCTTGCAAGGTTCTTCATCATTTCCCCCTCATTCCCCGCATTAAGCACATGTTTAGCACCAAAGGAACAAGCGAGCTTCTTACATGACATATGACAAATCGCTCCACCAATGGGGTTATGAGAGTTCCGGCTGACTCGCCGGCACGGCAACACATCGAGCAGACATGGACGGAGTTTAGAGAAGAGACTCTTCACTTGAGGCTTGGTCTGGCTAGTGATGGGGTAAACCCATTTGGGCATCGGTCTACCTCATGGAGTACTTGGCCAGTGGTTGTTGTGAACTACAACATTCCACCATGGGAGTCAATCAAGAAGGGGAACATTTTTCTCTCTCTTCTAGTCCCAGGAAAACACAAGGTGAAGAACATGGATGTATATTTAGCACCTTTGGTTGCAGAGCTTCAAGAGCTATGGAACGGCATAGATGTTTTTGATGTATCAAGACCACTTCGTGATCGGCGCACAATGATCAAGTATATTCTCATGTGGACCATGCATGATTACCCTGGGCTTGGAGAGATTTATGGTAAGCTTATACTTTGTGACGCTCTTTAATGTCCTTGCATTGGTCACTTATATGCGGTTATGTCTTTTGTTTTTGTAGGACCATCGACATTTGGACATAGTGCATGCCCAACTTGTGGACCCTCACTCGTGACAAAGAGACCCGCTCTACTTGGTAAGGTGATCTACCCCAATAACCATCGCTTCTTGCCGCCCATACATCGATCTTATGCTCTACCATGCAATGGGATGGAGCCACTCCATTGTACCATGGCCGATTGGACAAGACATTGGAACGAGCATCACAACACATTGCCTCCTCCCAATGATCCACCTAGGGGTATGTCTAGGTACTCTATTTTCTTATCACTACTCTATTGGGCTTCATTGAAAATCCAACATCTATTGGATCCAATGCATGTGTTCAAAAATGTTGGCAAGCTATATGGTATCACATAGTAGGCAAGAAATATTCTTTGGGGTCTAGAGAGGACATGAGGGCCATAAGGAGGCTCCCTTGTTCAGCCACACCTCACATGGGGCCTCGGGGGAAGATGGTTCTTCCAAAGGCACCTTGGATTCTATCAAGGGTGGATCAAGAGCGGATGAAACAAGTTTTTGCATCCATCCGTACTCCAACAGGTTATATGCGTTCGCTCAAGAGTGCCTTCACTAAAACTAAGAAAGGAGCATCCACACAACTGTATGGGATCAAATACCATGATTGGCACAAGATTCTTCAAGTAATGTGTGTATGTGTGTGTGTGTGTGTATGTGTGTGTATATGTGAGTGTGTGTGTATGTGGTTTAGGGTTCTGGATACTAACAAGTCTTTTTGTTTGTGCAATAGTTTGTGCTTCCAATTAGCATTAGTGGATTTGCGGACACAAAGGTAAAGGCTGCAATATTCAAGGTGGGAGAAGTTGTCAGGTATAGCACATTTGATCCTCCCTCCTAAACTTCACTTTGAAGACTAACTTTACTATGAAGATTATGAAGGGTTTTTTGGTTACAGGTTTGTGAGTTCCAAAGACATCGAAGTTTCAGCCATTTCAACAGCTCGACTTCTAGCGATTGAATCAACTTGTGCTATTGAGAATGCATTCCCACGTTCTATCCTTGTTAGCCAAGTTCACCTATTGCTCCATCTTGTTGAGGAGATAGAATTTGTGGTGTGGCTCACTCCATGTGGATGTTCTTTCTTGAGAGGTTCCTAAAGACCTTGAAACACTTTGTAAGGCTACGATCACAACCAGAGATATTCTTCGATCTTAAGCCTTAAACCTTATTAGGATCAGATTGTATTCAAAACACTTTTTATTGGTTACTTTAATCACTAATGGTTTCATGTGTTCAGGCAAGAATGGCAAAGGGTTGGATCGTACAAAAGGCTTTTGTGTATGTCTCTCAATATCTTTTCACAATAGACCCATCATTGCCTCGTATAAAGATGGAGGAAGAGGATCCAAAAAAACACGCAAACATTCCAAGTGGGAAAGGTTCTCTCTTGATTTTGGATAGTAAATTTCAAGCCATAGTCAACAACCATTGTCTACTCAATGCTCCCATCATGGGAAAATGGGTGGATATGTATGTGGAGGTGCATACAATGAGAGAAAGGGAGAGGAAAGCATGGCGGTAGGAGAGAACCTCCCTTTCCTAAAGAACTTGCCAAATATACCCTAATCTAATTCCAGTTGGGTGGATACACAATGCCATGACCAAGGCCAAGGCACAAGGAGAACAAATAAGCCCTAAACAATGGGAGTACGCGCGAGGATGTCTACCAAGGGTAATATACTCAATGTGTTTAGTGTGTGTGTGCGAGTGTGTGTGTGTGGGTGTGTGTATGTGTGTCATCTCTCTCTCTCTCTCTCTCTCTCTCTCTCTCTCTCTCTCTCATCTATCCTGATTGGTTTTTGCAGGCCTTCACATTCAACTCTATGTGGTCCGAAGGACATCATTTTCGAACCCGCAAGATAGATGAGCATCGAACCACTCACGATAGTGGAGTTATGGACAACTTTGACATGACAACACAAGAGGTGAGGGAATGTGGAACAATAGAGAGGATAATCAAAGTGGATTTCAGAACATTTCACAAATATCTCTTTGACTGTCGATGGTTTTCGGTTGAGGTTAAGAGACACGGGAAAAGGCTCTATATAGTAGACTCCGGGAAATTTCATTGCGAGAACACCGACAACTTGGTTCAACCTAGTAGTTGCGAGCAGGTAAAGTCCATGTGCAACTCACTAAAACATTATATGATACTGTTAAGGCGGTTACGCCGCTAGCGGAAGCTAAATAGCGAGAACTCAACCAACAACAGAATTTGTCAGACAAGGACGAAGCTTGACCCGCAGGCGCATGGAAACAACTAGGTGGGTGTCAAATCACCTACTCGACCTTCTAATGACAATCACTACTAAGGAAATCAAATCTAAGTTCTAAAACACGCAAGTGACTGAAATCCGTACTACGAACGAATGCTATACGAAACAGGATCTAGAATCATCGAATCGATCTCAAACTCAAGGGGAAGTCTATGCACTAGGTAAGAACAACACCCTAAAGCCTTGAACTGCAAAATCAACCTATAACCACTCCGTGCGGCAAACGCGTATGAAGACAGGCCGAAAAATACAGGTGACCGAAACTTGACCCCGATGGTACTAATGTGTAGCTCTACTCGTTGTGGTTCTATAGATATGCTGCACACTCTATTCGGACACACGAGCTGGAAGAAAACTCACACCGAAGCTCGTAGGAACTTACCACACATAGAAGCCGATAGCGCGCACTCTTGGTATCTGTGCGTAGCTCTCACCGTTGCTAACACAAAGGTGGTGTCACTTCTCCAATGGCGGCCCCGTAGCCCGCGTAGCAAGAAGATAAGACTCTCTCTCTCTCTCTCTCTCTCTCTCTCTCTCTCTCTCTCTCTCTCTCTCTCTCTCTCAGACATAGTCACGGCGCTCAAAAACTCACTTTGATTAATAATTGAATCTCTTTTAGGTTACAAAACTTTGTCTTATATACCTCAGCCTTGGAGGTGAGAACATCTCTAATTATTTACATCAACAGGTGAAATTACTTCGGGATTACAAGCTGGAAACTCAATTGAGTCCCGTTACTTAATGAATGGCTCAAATCAAAATTAATGTCGGAAAGACATTTATTACAATCAATGGTTACAAAATGATGGGTGTGAGCAAAAATGTGGGTGTGATCCTCTGCTGGCTCAACACTCCCCTCCTCCGCGTTCATGTCGTCCCTGACATGACTTTTAGGCTTGGTCAATAGAGTCCTGTCGTCTTGAGCATCTGCAAATGTGATTCATAGCGTAGGTTGTCGATGGTGAAAATATTGCTGAATATTTTGCTTTCGTGAGTGAAAAAGCCGGTGTAGAAAGCTTCTTCGAATGTTTGCATGTGGAAGCTAGGCAAAAACATAATTCTTTGGTATAAGAGATGTAACACCTTTGGTGATGGCTGCAATGAAAGATCATACATCATATCCGTCACTGTGTCGGCCGTCGATAGTAGACTCGAGGTAGTGGCTTTATATGGCGCGAACACTTCAATGCATGCTAAGAGAGTCCTGCAGATTTTCTTTAGCATCTGACACGAAAGGTCAGGAGAGCCAGTAAAGAGTTTGATGGTGCCCGTTAGGGTTTTCACCATGTAGGCTTTACCTATTCTCTCGCCTGCCTTTGGTCCTGGCATCCTTGGGTAATTAAGCCAATTTGGCTTCTTTTCTGCAATCCTGCCATGCTCTTTCCAGCTTCTGACTCTTGGCGCCGGGCAGAAGGTTGCATCCTCCCGAATCTCCTTTGGAGCCGCTACCAAGTAGATGAGGTAGGCTGGGTATTTGTTCAGCCAACCTTTCCTCCATCTAGGTTGAGAATCTACAATCTTCTTTGATTGTTCATCCTTTGTGATGTCGCCTTCGTAAAGAGCGACATACTGCTCCTCCTCTATTCTCTTTTTCGTCTTTATCACTTCAAATTTCATCAGAGGGAAAGGCAGGCTGGGTTGCATCCACTCTTCATGGAGCACTTTTGTGTCTAAACCTTGAAGTCTAATGGAGATGAGGAGTCTCCTTTCCCATTCCATTTCCGCCTTGGCACTTTCCTCTATTGACTTTTCTATTTGGTCCTGGAGCCTTTGTTCTTCTTCTTCAGAGATTCCTGAAGTCGAGGCCACTTCTTGAACTGGGGCTCGATCTTCAATTGTGGTTGCCTCTCCAATTTCTGGTAGCTCTATGGCTGCTCCCCCTGCTTCTTCTTGTGGTGGCTCTGTTTCTCTTCTTTGTTGCTCTTGTAGGTCTTGGAGCTGTTTGCGGAGGGCCTCATTTTCTATCCTTAGTGTTTGGTTTTCTGATGTGAGCCTCTCCTCTGCAGCCAATGATCCCTCCGCCATGTGCAATCTTTGCACTTGCTCTAACCTTAGCTCTCTTTGCAAACTTCTGACCTGATCTTCCAGAGCTGGTACGAGGGCTCCCTCTTGTTCTGTTCCTGCTCTGCTAGCTCTAGGGGTGGTCCTGAGTCTCGTGATTGTCCTTTCTTGAAGTTCGACTCTTTCCCTTAGCTCAATGAGCTCATCCTTGGCTGCCTCCAGCTCATCTTCTATTCGCTCCTTTGCTTCCTGTGAACTTGTTACCTCTCTTGAAGCTTCGGCTAGTTGGAGTATCAAGCCGTCTCTCTCGTTTTCTGCGTCGTAGAGTGATGCTTTATGACTCTCAGATTCAGTCATAGCATTCTCTAACTTCTTCTTCAACTCTGCTTCCTTTTGTTTTGCTGTCTCAATTGCTACTTCCTTTGCTCTGTATCTTTCTTTAATCTTGCTGAGCAGTTCATGCACCATGTGCATGTCTTTTTCATCTTCATCTGTCAACTTGACAGCTCTTTCTGCCACCACCTCCAATGGCTTCGGCTCTTCTAGTATGTTCTATTCGTCCATTTTCTCTTCACTCTCCATTGTACCTTTTGTCTTTTCCTTCGTCCCTTTCCGATCATCTTGTTTTCGTAGGGATATCCCATAAACTGCCTCCAGGGCCTCTTCTTCACTGTATCCGATCGCTACCAGATCCTCATAATCATCTTTCTTTTGCTGAACTGGATCTATTTCCTTTTCCTTGGTCCTGGCCTCCGGCTTTTCCATAACTTCTGTTTCTATTTCTATTGTGGTCTCCTCCACAATAATTTTCGTCTTCTTCGGGCTTGGTACATCAGTAAAGGAGGGCTGATTGTCCTCAGTCATCGTGGCGTTCCCTTTGTTTGCTTGCCCGTCTTTCTCTCGAAGTTCAGTAGACTCATCTACTTCCTTCTTCTCCTTGTCGTCCTTTTTAAGCTCAGCTTTTAAAAGTTGTACTTCCTCTTCAGTATAAGGCTCGACAGGCTATTGCTCCAGTATGGCCTCCGACTCCTCATAAGTTCTAATATATTGATCATATTGATCAACATGTGGCCTGGCAGAGCTGGTTCCGACTTTAGTGGGGTCTGGCACCCACATTTCTTCAAAGTCCCCCTTTAGAGCTCTTTCCGCTCTAAACTGCTCCACCAGCCTTTCCATTCTTGCGGCTTTTTGACTTTTGGTTTGCTTGGGATCAGCCTTCTTCTTCGCTTTCTTCCTGAGCGGCTCGTCCACAGCCTCTTCAGGTTCTGAAACTATTTCTAGTTTTCGGCGTGCTCTTGTGGACGCCCTCTTGGATACTTCTTGCTGTTCTTTCTCTTCATCGGCTTCTCTAAGCCACTCATTCTGAGAGGGAACCCGTGGCCCTTGATCTCTGGCTCCAATAGCTTCATAAGCTATTTTTGTTAGGATTTCTCCTCCTCCTATGTACTTTGGCTTCTGGTCGTGCATGGCGATTACTTGCTCGTGGATGTATTGAGCGTAATGCACCTCTTTTGGCATGTTGCTCTTCAGTGCCCATGTTATGGTTGTCGCAATGGCATGGGGTGGTGTAGTATACTTCTGCGGTCTTTTACTGCACACATGGAAAAATTGGTTGTATAATCGGCAAAGGGTTGCCGCTCGTTGATCTGCCATATCTCCGTAGGTTGTATTTTGTTTCTTTGATCCATAGACCTCTATGGCCTCCCTTCTTTCTCTGACAGAACTCCCTTTGTTGTGCAGCTTCAATGCATCTGCAATGAGCTGTGGAGTGATCTGTACTTCAACTGTTTCTCCATCCATGGCTGTCAACGTGGCTTTCCCATCCTTTTGAATGGATGTTGCCAACTCATACACTCTTCTTGTGTCTACACCTGATGGTCTCGAGGTGAAGAACCTGTGTAAGTCAGCCTTTTCCAGGTATCTGCTGATGTTCTCTGATCTGCTATAATCCACTAATTCTCGTGGGATCATAGGTACATCGACCGATTGCCCTTGAGGATCTCTGAAAGTCCCCTGGTAGATCTTTATTCCCTCTTTTTCTAGTACTGCTTCCTCCAACCAAGTCTTGGTTGGCTTGAGGGTTTCTGTTGGAATATCAAAAGGTTCTGCTTCTGCAAGAGCATCCTTGATGGTTGGTCTTTTTCTCTTAGTTGCCGATGACTTAGCGGAATCCATGGATCCTCTCATGTCTGGTGTCCTCTGAGCTCTCGTAGCAGTCGTAGAAGGCGGTAGAAGGTCGGATGCTCCTTTGTGCTCTTTGCTCTCTCCAAGAAGGTAATAGTGGAAATGAGCTTGATAGTGAAGTGAAAAATACTTAACTTCGGGCTTCCCGGATCACTTGTTACCAAATTTGACATGTGCTCCTATCTCGTCGTGAAATGCACTTTAGGATTTGAAATTTCTCAATTTGGACTCCGTTTGACCTGTTTCTGAGAAATCTGTCCACTTTGCCAAAATTCTGTCATTTCGGGCTTTCCGCAACTTTTTCAGAATTGTACCCAATTTTTATCCTGGGTTGCCCTTGTCATTAGGACCATCACCGTCTATTCTTTTCTTTTTTCCGATCTCATTTCACCTGCTTTTTTATTTTTCTTTTATTTTTATTAAGAAAATCATAAAAAATAAAAGAAAATAGCAAATTGAAGCCAAAAAATTCCAAACATACACGATAAATAGCTGGTAACCCTGTGTATATGAATATACACTTCTTTGTGATTTCTGGACTTGGATTACCATTTTTTTCCACTTTTTAGCTCCAAAAACACTCTTATTTAATGATATTTACACATCTAGAGACCCAAATTCATCATTTGATCTCTTCTTGTTGCAAAACAAGGTATATAAGGGCATAAATATTATCAATATCCGCAATCAAACATAAAAAATTGCAAAATCATGTAAGACACTGCCCTTGTAATATAATTTTTGTTTTTCTTTGTTTTTTCCGCTTGTAGCTGCTTTGTAGCTCCTGTATACCTCCCCCCCTCCTAGTCTGAGTCCTCCCGGACGACTATGAAGTGTCTGTGGGTGAAGCATTGTAGTTGTTTTGGTCATAAGTTCCCAATGCAATTGTAGAGCGATGATACAACAGTCTTTCCAATAAAGCTACTCTTTGTTTGATTGAAGGATTGGTGGTCGGGTTTTGGGTTGGTTTTGGCACTTCGGTAGTAGAATCAGTAGATGGATTCTTCGTTACCTTGTTGTCTTTTTTCACAATCCAAATCTGCTTCCGCTTTGCTTGTGCTTGCCACAAACTCTTTGCGACCCAAACCTGCTTTGTTCTGTGTGTTGATTTCCTCGCCTTGAAATACCTAGGAGTTTCCGTTGATTGTATTGAAGGGAGTTCTTGTTTACAAATCTTTGGGATCCAAATTTGCTTGCTATAGCTTTGTGCCGTCATGAACTTCTTCGGAATCCAGATCTGTTTCACTGTCCTTGATTGTCGGGGATCACTCTGTTGTCTGGTATTGAAGACTCTGTTTGTGTTTTCTGGCACAGCCTTTTTTGGTCTCCATACCAACGTTGACTCCGTTTTATCCCAAGGTTGAGCTGTTATATTATTGCTTGTCTTCCTTATCCAATGTTGAGAGTTCCTCGTCGACGAGCAATCCAGTTGTGTAGAAACTTTTGGTTTCCATTGCTTCTTCTTTTTCTCTGTTTGTTGTTTGCCCTTGTCCGTGGATTCTTCCTTTGGAGTTGGCTCTGCTCCTTTGGTGAACTTAACTGATTGACTTTCATCTTCGTATTTGATAAGCACTGATTTAGAACTCCAGTCAATCATTGCATTGTATTGCTTCTGCCATGGTTGTCCTAGCAATAATGGATGTTGTGTAGCTTGGTCTTCAACCACGTAAAACATATGAGGATACACATATTCGTTAATCTGTATATGTAAAACTGTGCATCCGACAGTTTTGATTGAATTCTCAGAGTAACTTTTTAACTCTTGCTTGGCAGTTTGTAATTTCGTGTCATTTGTCAATTGTCTATACAAACTGAGTGAAAGTAGGTTAGCTTGAGCTCCTGAATCCAATAGTGCTCTGGCTTTAATTTGGTTGGTCCCTACTTTGCATTCAATGATGGGTTCTTCTTTGTCATTCCCCATTTCTGTTATACTAACTGCGTTTATTCGTATTGCTCCTTCATTGCGCTGTTTTTGACGCAGTAGTCTTCTTTTCTCCATTCTTTCCTTCCCCTCAGCTTGCGCTTCCTCTACAATCTTTTTCTTTTTCTGGACACGCAGCTTTTCTTGATGTATTTTGAGAAGCATGTCTTGTGTTAGCGGCAACAGATACTTTTTCACTCTGCATCCACTAATCCAATTGGGCATTTCTTCTCCGTCTAATGTAGCAAGCTTGACGGCTCCACTTGGTGATAGATCTTTAATCACCAGAGGTCCCATCCCTCGCTTTTTAAGCTTCTTAGCATGCTGTTTCAGAGTGTAAACTAGGACATAGTCCCCAACTTTAAACTCTTTAGTCCGCACATGCTTATCAAAAAATTCCTTTTGTCGCCTTTTTTGAGCGTAGATGGAAGCTACTGCTTTTAGGCGAAGCTCATCTAGCTTTTCCAGGTCATCTAATCTATCAGAGAGCTCGTGCCCTGTCCACTCTAGATCCTTAGCCACCCTTAAGGTTGAAATCAAGAATTCTATTGGTAAGATAGCATTTAGCCCAAAAACCATGTTATATGGGGTCGTTCCTATTGATGTTTTATATGCTACCCTATATGCCCATAATGTTGAATTCAACTTCTGGTCCCAGTCAGTTCTCGACTCAGATACAATCTTCGTAAGGACTGTGCATATGGTTTTGTTTGTTGCTTCAGCATGTCCGTTTGCTTGTGGATGATACGGGGCTGATTTCCTATGGATTACCATGAATTCATCTAGAAGGATCTTTATCACTTCATTTATAAAATGTGTGCCTCGATCACTCACAATTTCTATTGGCAATCCATATCGTACAAAGACGTATTCATATAGAAATTGTGCCGTGGTCCTGGCATCTGCTTTTTGAGTTGCCTTTGCTTCGACCCACTTTGTTAGATAGTCTGTAGCCACAATGATGTATTGTGCATGAGTCTTATATGCAGGAGGTGAAATGGGTCCGACATAATCAATCCCCCATTTTGCAAAAGCTCTTGCCCCCATCATTGGTCTAAGCGGCATATCATCTCTTTTAAGTGGTACTTTGGTCCGCTGACAGTCATCACACCGTTTAACGTATTCCTCAGCGTCCATATGTAATGTTGGCCACGAGATTCCTGCGGCTAAGACAAGTTTTGCTGTCTTATCACCTGAGAAATGGCCTCCACCTACTCCTCTATGAGCTTGCTCCAGGATTATCACATACTCAGACTCTGATGCGCAAATCCTAAGCTGGTTGTCTTTACCTCTCTTATAGAGTTGATCTCCTATTAAAGCGTAATCTCTAGCTTCTGTCTCTACAGATTTCTGACGAGCTTTTGACGTTCCTTCTGGGAAAGTTCTATTTGTGAGATATTCAACAATATACTGACTCCATTCTGGAGCGATCATTATCTGATATAATGTCGAATACTCGGCTGGCGGTTTTGATGAACATACAATACATACAGTGACATATTCATGTATGCTTTCTTTCATTCCTGGCCAATAGACTCCCAATTGTAACAAATTCCTATATGTGTTCCTTCTTGAACAATGAAATGCACATTCCTGAACATGTGCTTCGCGCAGATATATATTATATTCCTCAGGATTGATGCATAGTCGTAAAACATGATCATTTCCCAATTGATACAACCTTCTTGCAACCAATTGAAGATTCTTGGATTGCTGAATAGCAATATGTTTCAGGTTGCATTCTCTTCTATCGAACTCTCCTCCATAGGTTTATAGGTTAACGACCTTTTGAGACCACTTAGGTATCATTTCTATGTTGAACAAGTACGCGTCTGGCATGTCGTCATCTACTCCTATAGGGTCTTCTCCATTCGTCAATCGCGAAAGATGATCAGCTCTAAGATGTGTTTTTCCTTTCTTTACTACTACCGTGAAGTCGAATTCCAGTAAGATAATGAACCATCTCACTATTCTCCCGGTATTGCATGGTTTATTCACTAGGTAGAGCAAGGCTTGGTGATCCGTAAAAAACACAAACTTGTTGGCTAGAAGATAATGCCGAAATTTCTTCACAGCATAGATCATTCCTAATCCTTCTCGCTCTGTTGTGGTGTAATTCTTCTCTGCATGGTTGAGCTGTCGACTCGCGTAACAGATAGGAAAATCCATGTTTCCTTCTTCTGGCTGAGCCAGAATGCATCCTATTGCATATGCCGAAGCATCTATGTGCACATGGAATATCTTCTCCCAATCTGGTGATTTCAAGACTGGAGCAGTAATGAGTGCCTCTTTCAATTTCTTGAACGATTCCTCACACTCCTCTGTCCATTCAAAGTTCACTATTAGCCTGTAAAGTGGTTGGCCTATTATAGCGTACATGTAAATGAATCGTCTATAATATCCACAATGTCCCATAAAGCTCTGTACTTGTTTCGCATTGGTTGGTCTAGGCATATCCACTATAACTTTTATCTTCTCTAAATCCGTGGATATTCCGTTTTGTGAGACAATATGTCCCAGAATTCTGCCCTGTCGGACCATAAACACACATTTCTCAGGATTGAGACAAATGCGATATGTCCTACATTTCTCAAATACTTTTCTTAGGTGTTCTAGATGCTCATCTCTCAGTAGAGAACGTACACATAAGTCATCCATGTATATTTCGAGAAACAGCCTTAAGTATTCTTTGAAAGCATGCGTCATCAGCCTCTGGAAGGTTGCGGGAGCATTGGTTAGACCAAAAGGCATAACCCGATAAGCATAAATTCCCCATTCCGTTGCAAAAGCTGTTTTATGTTGATCTTCCACTGCTATGGCTAGCTGGTTATATCCTGAAAAACCATCAAGAAAGGAGTATGTTGTTTTCCCTGATACACACTCTAGAACATGATCAGTTATCGGCAGGGGATAATTGTCCCTGATTGTTGCAGCATTCACTTTCTTTAAGTTGACACACACTCGGAGTTTTCCGTTCTTCTTAGGTACTACCACAATCGGAGATACCCAATCAGTGTGTTCAATCTCGTATATGAATTCAGCTTCCATTAGCTTATCTATCTCCTCCTTGATTCGCTTAGCAAAAGTGTCATTATATGTGTATGGTCTCTGTCTGCTAGGCTTTGCGTCTTGTTTCAGTGGGATTGAGTGTTGGCATATCGATGGGTCAACTCCCTTTAAGTCCTTATAAGACCATGCAAACACATCCCTGTACTCTCTGAGAAGACTCAAAAGTCTCTCTTCCTCGCTTGGAGACAAATCTGTGGCTATGTACACCGGTCTAGGCGTCTCACCTGGAGCTGCTAAATCAACTCTTTTTGCATCCTCCGGTCCGTCATAAGATTCGTTCTCCTTCCTCTCTCGAAAAGATGGGGTTAATATCACCTTCCTATCCTCTATTGTGAATTTCCTATAGTGAGAGGGAACATCCATGTTTTCCTTGATTTTGACGTTTTCGTCCTCTCCACTCTCAATTTCTGTCGTCCAAACTTCCTTCAGAGTTTTCTTGAGCTCTCTGTACTTGTTTCTACGTTCTAACTTGGACTCCGTGTATTCTCTGTTGCGCTTGTTCTTTTCTGATTTTTTTGTTTCAGTTTTCGTTCCATTCTTTTGAACTTGATTTCTTGAGCCTCTTTTGTCTTTTCGTAAGCTCTTTTGATCACTGCCTCTCATTCTTCCAGAAATCTTATCCTTAACACAATCTTCAGCCTTTACTAGCATTAGGAATTGATTTTTTCATCTTATTCTAGGCATCGGATTGGTTCTAACCCCTTTTGTTTTTTTCTTTGCTCTATAGTGTTTCTGGCGCTGTTTAGTTTGGTTCGGAAAATCATAAAATCGGACATCCGTTATAGTTTCTTCGTTTCCTCTTGAATTGTCCGTTGACTCGTTGTCTACTTCATTTCCCCACTCTGGATGATTGGGAATGTCGTGAAACACCTCTTCTTCATCTTCTTTTTCAGTGTATCGTTCTTTTCAGTTTCTTTTTCGAGTACAGTTCTCAACATGAAATACGGAACCACGTCGTACCCGTCCTTGTCGCAAAATTTCGTTGTGGGACCATCCGGAATTGCACAAACATCTAGGGTTGCTAGAATGTGTGTCCATTCTAATGGTTCAAACGTGTCCTCTGGAAAGGGTTCTCTTACATAAGTTTTGTCTTCGATAGCCCTTTCTAAAACACATTCTTCTCGTTTCAGACTTCCACATTTCGAAGCTCCACACATCCATAACTCCTTGGGTTTACCTAACCAAGCTGGAAACTCGGATCCCGCCAAAGTAGCTGAATCAAACTCCTCTACCAGTGTTCGGTTCACATCTTTGTAGCTATGGTCTTTCAGGTTCACACGTATAGTGGTTTCCATATTTCTCAAGTATATGTGATCGTAGCCCCAATCTTGGACCATTTTCAACTGTCTCATGAATGGTCTTCCCAATATGATATCATAGTTATTCTCCTTGGCAAAATCGACAATAGCAAAAATATGTTCGTATTCAATGCCGCAAGAAGTCACTACGACTTTCTCTAATAACCCCATAGGTTTCTCCATGTGTCCATCTGCTAATTGGAGTTTCAACCTAGTCTTCCTTATTGCTGGTTTCTCCCATTTTTTCCAGATTTCTTTTGTAGCAATGGCTACCCCAGCTCCGCTGTCTAGTATTGCCATCGTCTTCACTCCTTGGAATTCAACTGGTAAGGTTGTATTCCCCTCTTCACCTTCGCAATACTCTCCGACCTTGTTTAAGGGTACAGGCTTAGCGTTCTTTTGTGGTTTGCTCAGCTCCTCTATGCTCTCTTGCAATCTCGATGTTGGATCTTTTATCCCGAATTTCTCCAAGCATTTTCCTACAGTGGTCCACATATGTGGTCTTAGCCTCAAAAGCTCAGCTAGAGTGATAGTGGATGTCACTGGTGTTGACAAAATCTCTATCAATCCTTGCGAGTCCATGAATTTTTCTGATGAGATTTTTCGTGAGGGAATTGCTCTAATCTCGGATTTTGTTTCATACTCTCCTAAGTATGAAGGTAAGGTTTTCAGTGAATGAGGTTTTCTCTCCATTGTTCTAACAGAGCCCCCATCCCCCCAGTAAGATTGCAGATCCAAGTCCACTTGGGATCCTGCCTCAAATTCCACTATGGGAGGATTCCTGATGTCCTTTTCCCAATTTGTCTGATTAGCTTGGCAACTTAGCTCGTTTGCAAAGTTTGCCTCTCTCACTTGTTTCCAAAATTCATTGTAATCCTCATCTTTTCCGTAAATCCTCTGTATGACTGGATGAAAACTCTCTATCTCCTGATCGGTTGTGTTCAATACTATGCGGTCATCCTTTTGTGTATTTTCAGGCTTTTGTGCACTGGGAGTCTTTTCAGCTACCCGTGAAACGATAGTCTCTTGCTGAATTGGGTTTTCCTTCCCACAATTCATTGTTTCTTTTGGTGGTTCTAATAAGGCTTGTGCAGTCTCGATCATTCTCTGGCACATTTCAAGTCTCTGCTTTTCCAATTCCGCGTTTGGGTATGTCATCCACCTCTGTTCTTGTGTTTGGTTGTTCTTTAACCTAGCTTTGTAAGCTCTCATCAGTGCGTCCAATGGTTCGTGTACTTTGTCGAGTAGCACTGATCCCCCTGAGCTTAAGCTCGTTGTTTCTTTGATACTCTTTTGTTTCGTTCTTTCCGGGCTCATCTCTCGTTTCCCGTTTTGACTCTCAAGTTTTTCTAATCTAGCTTTAGTTTGCTTTAGTTCCTCAGCTAGAATAGCGTCTTCACGTTCTTTTCTCAACTTCATGCGTGCTTTTCTACCTTTCCATGTGTTTTTCTGACTCCGCGGTCCTTGACTAACCACTTCAGTTGCTAACTTTCCATTCTCAGGTTCTCTAGTGGTTTTCTGAGCTTGAGCTCTAGTAACAACTTGCGTTGGTATCAGAGTTTCATTTTCAGACCCACTACTGGTAGGAATAGTTTCTAACATATTCAATGTCGTCTTTTGCACTTTGTTTGGATTCTTTGAACAATCCTCAATGAAGTGAGTAACCCCACACTCAGTGCAATAAGCGTTTATTCTAATGATTTCCGTATGTGGGCAAACATTCATCAGATGGTCACCTCCACACTTGTAACAGGGTCCTAGTGCTGGTCTTGGTCCCGCTTGATTCGTCCTTTGTGGATAGGATGGTCTTTGTCCTGTTATCCCTCCATGAGCTATGAACATCAAGGTTCTTGCGTCCATATTGTATCTCTCTTCATCAGAATCACTTGTAACTGTTGTTGTTCCAACATTCCCCATCATGCCCCATGGTTCTGGTTGTTTTGGTTCTTCTGTTGGGTAATACACTGTCGGAGACATGTGTGCACCAGATTCTTTGTAATAGGCTTGAACAGGCACTAAGGCTTGTTCTTCCTGATTCTCTAAGGTTGGTGCATATCTAATGCCCACTGGTCTTGCTCCTGGTAAAGGTGGTTGTTGTCCCAATACCGGTTGCGGTCTTTCTATCCCCATAGGTCCCGGTACATTTCCCGTTGGGTATCGAGGTACTCGATGTATCTGAGGTGGTGCTAATTGAGCAGGAGGTGAATACTGGCGCTCCCTTACATACCCTTTGTTGTAATAACACTCCTCTGTTGGATGATTTGTCCATTTTTGTTCTATAGCACACCATTTCAGTGGTTTTGGCAATGGTTTTTGGTATGGTGCCATCCTTTTTAGAGCATCTTCTATCATTTGCTCTACATTTGGCATGGTTGCTGTTTGAACATTCTTTTTAGTGGTAGTCTCGCTCGCTACGGAGGAGGAGCTACTGGATGCAAAATCTGTATCCGCTGACACCTCTCCATAAACCGTACAGTTATCCACTAAGTACAATGCCTCTCTCGTTACTTGCTCGAAACTTGTACAAGCTTTCAAGTGCAAGTCCTTCTTGAGAGTGTCGTTCCTCAGTCCCTCAATAAAGAGAACAGATAGTCTTTCATCTTGTGGTCGTTCACGTACTGGACATCTCTCAATGTATTGTTTGAAGCGAAGTGAAGCTTCCTTCACCTTTTCGTGTTCTCTCTGTTTAAAAGCATATATTTGTGAGACCGTATTGTGCTTAATCCCTCGTTTTGAGAATTCCTCAGCAAACTCTCTTAGCAAATGGTCAATGTCATGGAATCCCCCTATGTTCATTGGTTGAAACCATGTAATGCAGTACCTTCTAGAGTAAGACCAAATCCCTCGTATTGTGTATGGAAATCTGTTATCTGCTCAGCTCTTAAGACTTGCTTAAAGAGTGACGCATGTGCATACGAATCTCCTGAACCACCATACTTCTTTGGCATACACTTGGCTACTTGAAATGGTCTCATACGTCTATGATCTGCTACCAATCTCATTGCTCCTGTGTCTCGGCTAAAGCTTTCTCTAGCATCGTGGACTTCATGGGTTACCCTTGTCGGTTCCTCTGCCCTAAATATACTACTGGGAGGTAAATGTGATGGTTCCGCTTCAAACCTTGGACCTGGAGTGGTATAGGTGGGGATTGGAACTGCACTACCTCGATTCGTCTCCATTGACTCTCTGGAATGTAATGATCCCATTGGTCCGAGCTTCGAGTCCCAAGGTTGACTGAAAGAGTCAGCAACCTGAGTTCTTTGTCCTCATGTTGTCCTAGAGTTTTGCACTCCAGTTGTTGGTGCTGGTCTATGTGAGCTAGAAGTAACATAATACTGATGTAGTGGTCCCCCAAAGTATGTATATCCTTCTAATTCTTTCTTGCCCATTGTTGAGTATTGCCTGCCATACCTATCGTAAGCAGCAATTTTCACTTCCGATCCCTCTGTGTAGGTAAAGACATAGAGTCTTTTTTTGTCTGTCAACTCTCCGGTGTAGGGTTCTTCACATCTATAATAGAGATCTTGCTCCCCATTATTATATTTGTATAGCCCCACATAGATGTTATCAGTGTTGATCCTTGTAGTTTCATTTTCTCTTCTTAACCTCGCATCAGGGAAGTTCATTATTGGTGCTTTCTCCTCAAGTTCTTCATCTACTTTGGCTTTGGTACCCATCAAACCCCACTTGTCCACAATGTTAAGGTTTAGGACTACCAAGTACATGGTACCCTCGTCATCTAGATATCTATCTCCGCTATAGCTCACAGGCACTAAGTCCTTGAACTCAGTAGGTCTATCTTCTATCTTCACACAATAACGGTCCATTCCATCTTTGTAGATCTTGGCACCTTGCTCATTGTCGTACTGATATTTTATGAACAATAGCTTCATTGTGGCGAAAGGGTTTGATGATCCTGCTGCCATATTTTCTCTGTTATTCAGGTTCAAGTGTTCCAAGTGTTCGGTGAAAATCTCGTAAGATCTCTCCGAAGAAGTATCAGAAACACTTCCTTCAAAGATCGGCTCTATTGGTTGCACCCAACTTTGGTTTACACTTCCCTCGGTTGATATGACACTTGCTTGTTCCCCTTGTTTTGGTTGGTTATTCTGGAGATTCCTGCCCGATCTCAAATTCATCAATTCCCCTAAAGGACTTTAACTTTTCCGTCTCGGCAATTTTTTTTCCCCAAGTTTTTGTGGTCAGAATTGATCCAAACTGATTGATACTTGGTCAATTGTTTAATCTTGTCAGTTGGACAACTTCTGTTTCATCAAGTGAGAATTTTGTTGCAGTTATGCTGAAAAAGACATTATACGTGTATGATGTCTTTTTTCACAGATTTAGACTATTTTGGTTATGCTCACTCTCAGTAGCCCCCTTATGCTCTTTCCACTCAAAAAGTTCAGTTTGAACTCTGTTTGAGCAAGTTATGGCTAATTTAGGCTTTTCTTGGCAATTTTCCGCTTTTGACTTGTTTTTGGGTCAATTGTGATCCAAATGGGATGAAACTTGAAATATAACCTCTAGACAGCTATTACAATGGATCTGTGTTGGCAAAGTATCAGAATATGTCCAAAATTAGGTAAAAGACATTATACGTGTATGATGTCTTTTTCATCAATTTGGGTCAAAACTTGATATTTATGCTTCCTACAGTGCTTGTAACAATCTTGTCAGGTCAGATATAAAAAATAAGCAGTGGATGTGCCAAAAGACATTATACGCATATGATGTCTTTTGTCCCAGATTTTGACTATTCTTGGTTTTAAGCCTTTTCCAATGTTTATAATTGAGTTTCAAGTGTTTTTGTCAGGTTTGAATGTAAAAACAAGATCTGAATCCAAAATTTCCTCTTCTTTGCATTTCTTGGACTCCGACTTGTCTTTTTGGGTTTCTTTGAGTGTTAATGCTCTTGTTTTAAGTTGAAATTAGGGTATAACCCCCATTTTTGAACACTCTGGTAAAGTCAAAATTTTTGTTTTGGTCTCTGTTTGGTCATTTAGACATCATACGCGTATGATGTCTAAAGTTGCAGATTTCCCATTTTTTGGCACAGAATCCTTCCTAAAGCTTTCTCTAGTGCTCAGCAAGTCACAGATACACAAAAAATTTCTTTGACTTTTGTTTATTGCAAGTTTCACTACTAACTCGACGGTTTAGTGATCTAACATGCAATCAACCATATCAAGCAAATACTCCAATGATTACTAGCTCTAGATCAGGATCAAATGAAGTCCTACCTAAGCTATTCCTAATCATAAAATGGGTTTGGTAATTGTGACTTTAAAGAGATCCAATGCCACTCACGGACTAGCAAATTCTTCTTCTATCAACAACTACTCAACACCAACAAAACAACAAACAAATCTAAGCTAAACTAAAAATACTGTCAACACGAAAGACCCAGGAATACCCCACTTCCTAGAATCTCTCGAGATCTTCGGAGTCCACCACTCCTAGATCTTTTCTAACTAAAGTATACAAAGTAGTTTATACAAGTCACCTCGTAGGATTAGTCTAAGGTCACCTACTTAGGTCTCTCGTCCCCGGCAGCGGCGCCAAATGTTAAGGCGGTTACGCCACTAGCGGAAGCTAAATAGCGAGAACTCAACCAACAACAGAATTTGTCAGACGAGGACGGAGCTTGACCGGCAGGCGCATGGAAACAACTAGGTGGGTGTCAAATCACCTACTCAACCTTCTAATGACAATCACTACTAAGGAAATCAAATCTAAGTTCTAGAATACGCAAGGAATCCCCCTATGTTCATTGGTTGAAACCATGTAATGCAGTACCTTCTAGAGTAAGACCAAATCCCTCGTATTGTGTATGGAAATCTGTTATCTGCTCAGCTCTTAAGACTTGCTTAAAGAGTGACGCATGTGCATACGAATCTCCTGAACCACCATACTTCTTTGGCATACACTTGGCTACTTGAGATGGTCTCATACGTCTATGATCTGCTACCAATCTCATTGCTCCTGTGTCTCGGCTAAAGCTTTCTCTAGCATCGTGGACTTCATGGGTTACCCTTGTCGGTTCCTCTGCCCTAAATATACTACTGGGAGGTAAATGTGATGGTTCCGCTTCAAACCTTGGACCTGGAGTGGTATAGGTGGGGATTGGAACTGCACTACCTCGATTCGTCTCCATTGACTCTCTGGAATGTAATGATCCCATTGGTCCGAGCTTCGAGTCCCAAGGTTGACTGAAAGAGTCAGCAACCTGAGTTCTTTGTCCTCATGTTGTCCTAGAGTTTTGCACTCCAGTTGTTGGTGCTGGTCTATGTGAGCTAGAAGTAACATAATACTGATGTAGTGGTCCCCCAAAGTATGTATATCCTTCTAATTCTTTCTTGCCCATTGTTGAGTATTGCCTGCCATACCTATCGTAAGCAGCAATTTTCACTTCCGATCCCTCTGTGTAGGTAAAGACATAGAGTCTTTTTTTGTCTGTCAACTCTCCGGTGTAGGGTTCTTCACATCTATAATAGAGATCTTGCTCCCCATTATTATATTTGTATAGCCCCACATAGATGTTATCAGTGTTGATCCTTGTAGTTTCATTTTCTCTTCTTAACCTCGCATCAGGGAAGTTCATTATTGGTGCTTTCTCCTCAAGTTCTTCATCTACTTTGGCTTTGGTACCCATCAAACCCCACTTGTCCACAATGTTAAGGTTTAGGACTACCAAGTACATGGTACCCTCGTCATCTAGATATCTATCTCCGCTATAGCTCACAGGCACTAAGTCCTTGAACTCAGTAGGTCTATCTTCTATCTTCACACAATAACGGTCCATTCCATCTTTGTAGATCTTGGCACCTTGCTCATTGTCGTACTGATATTTTATGAACAATAGCTTCATTGTGGCGGAAGGGTTTGATGATCCTGCTGCCATATTTTCTCTGTTATTCAGGTTCAAGTGTTCCAAGTGTTCGGTGAAAATCTCGTAAGATCTCTCCGAAGAAGTATCAGAAACACTTCCTTCAAAGATCGGCTCTATTGGTTGCACCCAACTTTGGTTTACACTTCCCTCGGTTGATATGACACTTGCTGGTTCCCCTTGTTTTGGTTGATTATTCCGGAGATTCCTGCCCGATCTCAAATTCATCAATTCCCCTAAAGGATTGTAACTTTTCCGTCTCGGCAATTTGTTTTCCCCAAGTTTTTGTGGTCAGAATTGATCCAAGCTGATTGATACTTGGTCAATTGTTTAATCTTGTCAGTTGGACATCTTCTGTTTCATCAAGTGAGAATTTTGTTACTGTTATGCTGAAAAAGACATTATACGCGTATGATGTCTTTTTTCACAGAATTTGACTATTTTGGTTATGCTCACTCTCAGTGGCCCCTTTATGCTCTGTTCACTCACAAAATTCAGTTTGAACTCTGTTTGAGCAAGTTATGGCTAGTTCAGGCTTTTCTTGGCAATTTTCTGCTTTTGAGTTGTTTTTGGGTCAATTGTTATCCAAATGGGATGAAACTTGAAATATAACCTCTAGACAGCTATTACAATGGATCTGTGTTAGCAATGTATCAAAATATGTCCAAAATTAGGTCAAAGACATCATACGCGTATGATGTCTTTTTCATCAATTTGGGTCCAAACTTGATATTTATGCTTCCAACAGTGCCTGTAACAATCTTGTCAGGTCAGATATCAAAAATAAGCAGTGGATGTGCCAAAAGACATTATACGCGTATGATGTCTTTTGTCCCAGATTTTGACTATTTTTGGTTTTTAGCCTTCTCCAATGTTTATAATTGAGTTTCAAGTGTTTTTGCCAGGTTTGAATGTAAAAACAAGATTTGAATCCAAAATTTCCTATTCTTTGCGTTTCTTGGACTCCGACTTGTATTTTTGGGTTTCTTTGAGTGTTAATGCTCTTGTTTTAAGTTGATCTTAGGGTAAAACCCCCCTTCTAAACACTCTGGCAATGTCAAATTTTCAATTTTAGTCTCTGTTTAGGTCCTAAGACATCATACGCGTATGATGTCTAAAGTTGCAGATTTCCAGTTTTTCAGCACAGAACTCTCCCAATAGCTCTTTTAAGTGCTCAACAACAATCAGTTACACAGAAAATTTTTCTGAACTTTGTTTATTGCATATTTCACTACCAAAGCGACTTTTTCAGTGATCTAACATGCAATCAAACACATCAAGCAAATAGAACACCAATTGATAGCTCTGGATCAGGATCAAATCTGGCCCTACCTAAGCTACTTCTAATCATAAAATAGATTTTTTGCAATTGAAAATATAAAGAGATTTACTACCACACAAGGAGTAGCAAATGCTTTTTATGTCAACAACCACTTAAACACCATCAAAAACAATCTAATCTAAGCTAAACTAAAAATACTGTCAACACGGAAGACCCAGGAATACCCCACTTCCTAGTATCTCTCGAGACCTTCGGAGTCCACCACGCCTAGATCTTTTCTAACTAAAGTATACAAAGTAGTTTATACGACTCACCTCGTAGGATTAGTCTAAGGTCACCTACTTAGGGCTCTCGTCCCCGGCAGCGGCGCCAAATGTTAAGGCGGTTACGCCGCTAGCGGAAGCTAAATAGCGAGAACTCAACCAACAACAGAATTTGTCAGACGAGGACGAAGCTTGACCCGCAGGCACATGGAAACAACTAGGTGGGTGTCAAATCACCTACTCGACCTTCTAATGACAATCACTACTAAGGAAATCAAATCTAAGTTCTAAAACACACAAGTGACTGAAATCCGTACTACAAACGAATGCTATACGAAACAGGATCTAGAATCATCGAATCGATCTCAAACTCAAGGGGAAGTCTATGCACTAGGTAAGAACAAAACCCTAAAGCCTTGAACTACAAAATCAACCTATAACCACTCCGTGCGGCAAACGCGTATGAAGACAGGCCAAAAAATACAGGTGACCGAAACATGACCCCGATGGTACTAATGTGTAGCTCTACTCGTTGTGGTTCTATAGATATGCTGCACGCTCTATTCGGACACACGAGTTGGAAGAAAACTCACACCGAAGCTCGTAGGAACTTACCACACATAGAAGCCGATAGCGCGCACTCTTGGTATCTGTGCGTAGCTCTCACCGTTGCTAACACAAAGGTGGTGTCGCTTCTCCAATGGCGGCCCCATAGCCCGCGTAGCAAGAAGATAAGACTCTCTCTCTCTCTCTCTCTCTCTCTCTCTCTCTCTCTCAGACACAGTCACGGCGCTCAAAAAACTCACTTTGATTAATAATTGAATCTCTTTTAGGTTACAAAACTTTGGCTTATATACCTCAGCCTTGGAGGTGAGAACATCTCTAATTATTTACATCAACAGGTGAAATTACTTCGGGATTACAAGCTGGAAACTCAATTGAGTCCCGTTACTTAATGAATGGCTCAAATCAAAATTAATGTCGGAAAGACATTTATTACAATCAATGGTTACAAAATGATGGGTGTGAGCAAAAATGTGGGTGTGATCCTCTACTGGCTCAACAGATACATCTAAAACTACATTCATGTTGTTGTTTGCTCTTTGACCTATAGGTGTTTTATGTGCCTTGTATGTATCGAAGACGACTTCGGTATGTTATTCCAGTCACACCACGGAGCAGATCTATCTTTGTAGATACGAACATAGAGACTTTGGCAGATCCCACCGTACCATCTCAAGAAGATGCCAATGAAGATGATGCAGTTGAGGTCGAGGAGAACCAACCATTTCCAATAACCAACCATAGTGAGGAGGAGGACGAGGATGGAGAGGATGATGATGATTCAATAGGAGAGGTTGTAGAGGATGAATCAATAGATTTATTTGCTGATTTAGCTACCATGGGGTTGGACATGGATGTAAGCACTTGTAGAGATCTCTTGGAGGATGAAAATTAATAAATATCTTTTGGATTTTGTCTTCTTTCTCTACTTATGCTGTACAGAAGGGCTATTTGTTTATGAACGCAAGACAATACAATTTGGATCATCGTTCGCTTGCCATTTCCATATGAATGCATAGCTGACAGCATATTTTGAGGTGGAAACAAAATATTTTTTGATATAGAATCTCATGGAGTACAAATGAGTAGAGTAGGAGAATCATACCAATAGTTGAGGCAAGCAAAGAGAAGAGAGATACTAAAAAATCCCAATGAGAATAGGATTTCTTACACTCCATGCAAAAAGGGGGTACAAATTTCCGAAAAGTAACAAAATAGAATAGGATTTATAGAAAGGGAAAAGTGGGAGAGAAATGGGGGCGGGGATTCTATTGCGGTAATCTGCACGGCTATATGTGCGATAATACATGTGGTAATACTCATGGAAAGTCGGAAAACGTGCCGACGGGGCTGCAGCATACAATCTCTCTCTTTCTTAAACCTCTCTCTCTCCCCTCTTATGTGGTAATGCTGTGTAGTAACAACAACATTCTCCCATAGTATTTGCTGCGAACTCCGATTGACGCAAACCTAGAACTCAAATCGAAGAGCTTGAGGAGATGAACGAATTCTGGATTTCCGTTTCTCCAAATTTTGAGCAGAAGACCCCCAAAAATGGAGATGAATTTCAGGGTGTCATCAACAAGAAAACGTAATCAATGATTAGATTGATTAGCAATAAACGCCACACAAAACACTAATCATATTCTTCTTAACACAAAATAACCACAGTTAACAAGAATCAACGCTCAATAATAAAATTTGTAGCAATTTTGAATCTTCATGCGAATCGCATACACATACTGTTTTGTCACCATGAATTGAATCGGCACGTGATCGTTACCGCTGATGGAGCAAAGGATGTCGTGCGCACACTCACACACCCAGACAACTCAACACAACACAAGGAATTTACTTGAATTCCAACCCACACACACCACCACTCAAAATCTCCCTGAAAACTCTACCCACAGGCTCAATTCGAACTCCAAACGCCTCGACCTACAAGCCCTTGCCTGCCCGCAAACACCACAAGGTGAGTCGAGGTGATCGACACTTGAAATCACACTTGATGGTGACCAAAATATACAAGAAAAACCATCAAAAACCCAAAAACTCCAGCCAAAAAATTACACTCTCAAACCATTTCAATAACTTCACCAAACTCCACTCTATTGGACTCTTTGGAGTAGCACCAACCCTAACGGCACCGATACAGGGTCACATAGTCTTGGAGAAAGCCGCACCTTCTTCCCTCAATTCCTTGCACACACACATCCATGGAAACCTCATAACTTCCATACACTCTCCCAAGTGCAAAATTGAAGAGAGAAAGCTCTCATTCACTCCTTCATACACTCGAAAACAGGACGGGAACACAACGGGACTGCACTAGACCACCTGTAGGAACCCTGCTTCCTCCCACATATAGAGGGGTAAAAGTGTTGATATTTCTCTTCCAAAGTCCTCCCTCAGCCTGGAACATCATGGCACCGTGAGTGATGTGGAAATTTTAAGCCATTTCACACCTTTCTTGACCATTTTTTGACCTTTTTTGGCCCAGTTTTGGCCAGTTTTGACCCTTGGCAGGCATTTTTCGTGGGTAAAACCCCAAACGGACTCCAAAATTCACCAAATTTCGCACGCTTGATCCTCGATACCCAAAGCACATTTACACATCCCCACATTTCAGTTTTTTACCACTTCTAGGACTGTGCACGCATCGCTGCAGATCAGGCACCGTAAATAGACAGTTATTGCATGTCCCAAACTTCTCGAGCGGGATGAGAGTACCCATACTTGTCACTTGAATTATTTACATTCTAAAAATCTCAAAAACATTCTATAGAACCAAAATAATCGACCTAAAATCATATCCAAGGCCCCGATATCCTATACGGGCATGTACACGTGTCCGACTGCTAGCGCGCAAACCTGACTATTCACAATGTGTACACGTTGCATCTTTTTTCGAACTTGAAACCACTTTGCAAAGATCCCAAATGCATGTATTTACATCTTTTTGAACATATGACCATGCATATAAATGCTACTTTGTACATGCCAAAAGTGATTTATCATCATTGCCCAATCCCTAGTTGAGCACTTATGCTCAACACTTGCATCAAACTCTGACAAAAAAAACCTATAGAAATGATTGCAAACTTCCTCCAAGATCATAGGGAAACTTACACATCCGCATAGAACCAACTACATGCTCAAGCATGCTACCCCTATCAAAGACAAAAACATCATTTTTCTTACCAAAATGCCATTGTCCACCTGGATCCCAAGCACGATATAAATTACCTCGAAGGTTGCTACACGCCATGTCACACCAGAAGCTATCACAATCATACAGAACCATAGATACCTCAAAATGCATCTCATAATTAGATCCCATTCGATTGACAACCATAAATTGCACATAATCTTTCTGACGCATCAACTGCTCTTCATTTCTTATGGGTAAGAGATCATCACTCCAAGCATTAACAAATCCACTCTGAAATTGAAAACTCTCTCCAAAAATGCTATCTCTAGCAGATTATTCTTCTTCCACATAAGACATTTTCCACTTGAAAAGCTGGAAACATGCATACAAAGCCACATAGCACCTTATAATCAAGTCTTCATCATGCCAACTAGCCCCAAGACTCGCTAACTGCCAATTAGGATCTTCAAAGATAAAGGGATATGTCCTAAACATACATTGAAGTTTGTGAAATGCATCCATCAAATCATCATGCAAGCAAAAGGTCACTTTAACCTCCTTGTCTACCCCATCCTCAAGAAGTTTATACTTAACAACCGTAGGTCACATATTCTCATGGGCATCCCTTGGAGATGGCACTAGCATCAAATCCTTGCACACATAGAACTCATCCATATAACCTTCATGACCCAATGTCTTTGCATCACAACCACTATAAGGTTGCCCAACCCCTAGCTCTAGTAAAGCACATGGACCCAAGGTCACATCAACCATCATAGAATCATTATCCCCTACATCATCTTTGCTTGATGTGGAAACTCCCTGACCATATCCCATCATCTCATCATCAATGCAAGCATCCATTATATGCTGCTACAAAGCTGCTTCCCAAAAGATACGTTGCTCTTTGTGCAAGGCTACCATATCCTTCAATGGATCTCGTGACTCTATGTCATCATCACATACATCATCGCACCAACTCTCACAAACATCAGATGTGTCACCATCATAGGTTGCCTCATCCTTGTCAATTTTAGTTTCATCATCTTCACTTTCCGTGCTAGTGCTCAAACTTTCACATTTGTCTACTGCGTCCTTGCCATTTTGCACCATTGGCATGTATATGCTCTCCAAAATTTCTTCACATATTTCATTTGCATCGACTTTGAGCATATGGGAATCCACATCTATATCCAAGCTATTATCCTTGCTACCATGAGCACCTGCAACTGTGACTTTATGCACATAAAGGTCATCTACACTATCCATACCACGTATTGAAAAAGGGAACTTCATGCCTGTGGAAACGCATAGCTTTCTTTCTTTTTGCAGTGCTATCTTCAATGCTTCACGCATGGAATTCGGCTCTTTCTCTTGCACTTTCACTTTAAGGATTGGTCGTAACAAACTCGTGAATACCTCTATTCTTTGGCTATTTGTAAATGCGGAATAAAATTCCTCTTTAGACATGGCTTCCACATGCAATAGAGCATCTTTCCACACTCTCCAAGCATCATCAAATCTTGACCAAAAATCTACAACAGACTCGTGCTCTGCATAAACAAACTAGTGACCCGTTTCCATGCATCTTGGTGAGGAATCACCTTTTTAAACCGCTTCAAAAATCATATCTTAAAGATTTCCCAATTCACTTTGTCATCCTGTGACAATCTCTCAAACCATTCTCTTGCATTACCTCTGACCACTAGATTGATACCTGCAAGCTTTTGCACCTCACTTGGAACTGCACGGCATAAACATGTCAAGTCGAACTCATATAATGCAAGCCAATCATCTGCATCCTCAGAACTTGTGAAAATTGATGGTTGGAATGGCACCACCATCATGAGATTTCCTTCAACATCCAAAATTTGTGTACGTCACTGCCCAAAATCCAAATTCTGGGTGCACAACCGGCAATTTTCGCTTCCCAGCGGGATCGCCAAAGGATGATGGAGCAAAAGATGTTGTGCGCACACTCACACACCCAGACAACTCAACACAACACAAGGAATATACTTGAATTCCAACCCACAGACACCACCACTCAAAATCTCCCTGAAAACTCTACCCACAAGCTCAATTCAAACTCCAAACCCCTCGACCTACAAGCCCTTGCCTGCCCGCAGACACTACAAGGTGAGTCGAGGTGATCAACACTTGAAATCACACTTGATGGTGACCAAAATATACAAGAAAAACCATCAAAAACCCAAAAACTCCAGCCACAAAAGGGCACCCTCAAACCATTGCAAAAACTTCAGCAAAATCCACTCTGTTGGACTCTTTGGAGTAGCACCAACCCTAATGGCACCGATACAGGGTCACATAGTCTTGCAGAAATCCGCATCTTCTTCCCTCAATTCCTTTCACACACACATCCATGGAAACCTCAGAACTTCCATAGACTCTCCCAAGTGCAAAATTGAAGAGAGAAAGCTCTCATTCACTCCTCCATACACTCGAAAATAGGACGGGAACACAACGGGACTGCACTAGACCACCTGTAGGAACCCTGCTTCCTCCCACATATAGAGGGGTAAAAGTGTTGATATTTCTCTTCCAAAGTCCTCCCTCAGCCTGGAACATCATGGAACCGTGAGTGATGTGGAAATTTTAAGCCATTTCACACCTTTCTTGACCATTTTTTGACCTTTTTTGGCCCAGTTTTGGCCAGTTTTGACCCTTGGCGGGCATTTTTCGCGGGCAAAACCCCAAACGGACTCCAAAATTCACCAAGTTTCGCACACTTGATCCTTGATACCCAAAGCACATTTTCACATGCCCACATTCCATTTTTGACCACTTCTAGGGCGGTGCACGCATCACCACAGATCAGGCACCGTAAATGGATAGTTACTGCATGTCCCAAACTTCTCGAGCGGGATGAGAGTACCCATACTTGTCACTTGAATTATTTACATTCTAAAAATCTCAAACACATTATATAGAACCAAAATAATCCAAATAAAATCATATCCAAGGCCCCGATACCCTATACGGGCATGTACATGTGTCCGACTGCTAGCACACGAACCTGACTTTTCACAATGTGTACACGTTGCATCTTTGTTTGAACTTGAAACCACTTTGAAAAGCTCCCAAATGCATGGATTTACATCTTTTTGAACATATGATCATGCATATAAATGCTACTTTGTACATGCCAAAAGTGATTTATCACCGCTCTGATACCATGTTGAGATGTAGAGAGAAAGAGAGAGATGAGACAAGAGACACACCATATATGCTCCGAAAGACTGATTCATATTGAGGACAAGATACAACTATTGAAATGTAGAGATAAAGAGAGAGACGAGACAAGAGACACACCATATACGCTCCCAAAGACTGATTCATATTGAGGACAAGATACAAATATATAGGTGAGACCAAGTTGAGTAGAGTGAGCCATATATAGCTCCAACACATTGTATAAGGTCCTGGACTCATTTAGCTATTCCAAATTATATAAGGTAGAGGGCTCAATTTAATACCATAGTAGAAACACTTGGAGTACATGTCTTTATAAGAAGCCCTTTTATGCAAAGAGGCTTAATCATTCTTCAGAGTTCATTCTTGTGTGCTCACTCTATGGATGGCCTAGCCTTGAGATTAATGCTTATGCTTAGAAGGCTAGTGTATAAGAGAACTCGAAGCTATCCTATAGAGTGTTGGTCTTCATGGTGACACAATTGAGCTATCAAGGACAAGAAGGCATCTAAAATTACATAGGGTTTCCATAATAAAATATGTATGGCCAGGTGCTTTCATACTATTTTGACTTTCAAAGTTCCATTGATTTTCAATTGTGCAAAAAGGCGGGTGACATTACCACCGAATAGGCCTTGGCTTATTTAAAGAAACCTGCGCAATAAGCAGGAAGCGCAAGAAGCTCTCTGAAGGTTGCATGCACGCTACATGGCATTCCATAACACACACACACACAGTAAGTTGTTGGCAGTGCAATTCATGCTCATAATCACTTATGCATAAGCTGAAAAGAAACGCATAACACACACACACACACACACACACACACACACACACAATTCATGGTTGCTAGGGCAACTCGGCTCGTAGGCAGTAGTAGCTCTCCATCTCGGAATAATTCTCAACGCAAGCAACAAAACCTTGAGTGGTGGATATCATCTACTCATGAACCCAAGGCTAACCAAGGCAAAACAATTCGAAAACAACTAATCAACTACTCAAGGTAAAAACAATATTTCGGTTTACATATTGCATACCTTAAGGCTTTCAAAAAAAAGTACGCCAAGAGTAGCCAAGATGACTGGCTCTGTCAAAGAATTTATATGTTCTGTCTTCCTTCTATGAAAGGGTAGTTTTTTTCATACACGAGCATAGGAAAGCACACAAAACGCGTTTTCTTATACTAAAACATAACCATGTTTTGATACAACTCACATGCATATACACATCGGCATCACTACACGAAAAAGAAAAAATGAAAGGGAAACACCACAATATCATATCTCCAAATAAATACAAGCATATATTCATAAGTAATACTAAACAAAGTATTACTAATTGGCTAATTCAGTTCAGGTAAAGATCCCTACTCTCATCTAGTAGGAGTTCTGGCTTCAACTCCTACTTTGTCATATATCAAAGTGTCTTGTAATGTAATTTTTATCAAGAAACGGGTTTTTTTTCTATACACAATTTACGTTTGCAAGCATTATTTAAGTTTATCAGTATATGGTTATGAAAGATGGAGTTTTAAATTCAAACACACACACACATACCATCTATATATTAGCATGTATTCCTACAAAATGGGTAGCCCTAGCAATGTATGTGAGTATGCATGAAGAAGACAAGCTGACCCAAATCCATACTTTATGCACATCAACATAGACACTTCAAATTAATTTCACCCATATCCAAAAGTCTGCACTACAATAGTCTTCAACAATCTTTTATAGTTATCTTAGCCCATTTTCCTTTGCCAATTTCCAACACATAGCTTAGAATAAGTGCAGCAGATAGGATTTGCTTAGTGAAACAAATATGCATTTCTTAGGTGTCTTTTCAAACTATCAAAAATTCATTACAAAAGCACCAGTAAATTGATAACCCAATAATGAGCTTTGAGACACCAAGCATTGCACTAGTAGATTTTGGAGTGTTTGGTACTAGCTTTTGGAGCGCTTTTGAGAGAAGTGCTTTTGGGGCTCTACCTTTGGGAAACACTTGTACTATTTATAAGAGCCCCTGGGACCTCACTTTTCAAATGATCTAGACACAAAGTCTAAGAGAAAAGGACCGTTGTGGCATAATAATAAAGAAATACCGAAAGGGGCACCAAGGCCAGTGCATTTGGGCATGGAACTCTACCGTGCCGTGTTGACTCTCTCTTTCTCTCTCATAAAGTTAAATGATTTTGTAGTTGTTGTTCATGTGTTATTGATTTTTGCTTGGAGTTTCCAAGCCTATAAAAGTGGTATCAAAGCTAAAAAAATATTCTTCTTCTACAAAGGGTCTGATCCCTTCTATAGCACACATGGGTTCACGTGAAGAATCTCATAAAGACAATACCTTGTGGGGAGGTGAAAAAAGTTGAAAATTGTCATGGAAGTGAAGAAATCAATGAATATTTAGGAAACTTTTTGGTAGGGAACTATGCTAGAACAAAGTACAAACATGTTGGAATTAGGGTTGCAAGAAAACACATATAGCTTGGAGAAGAGGAAGGAAGCTCAAGGCACACAACAAAGAGTATATTACTTAGTGTGCAATGGAAAGATAGATAGCCCTAGAGTGATGGACATATATACAATGCACGGGGGAAAAAAACTCCTAGTGAGGGGAAAAATGCCCCGGCGGTCCTATGTAAGAACCCTAGGAGCTAGAGACCTGAATCCTCCACCCAACCGCCCATACTTATAGGCTCTTAGCCCTAGGATCCCTTGGCCACACTGCTAGTTGGCCCGTGGCCGGGGTCCATGACCCCTCTTTAGGGTAGGGCCCTGCCCGTAGGACCCGTGTCCTGACATTACTCCCCCCTTTGGAAGAGGTTTCTTCCTCGAAAACACAAGTGGTGGTATCTTCATAAGAACACTAATGTTTTCCACCGTGGCATCTCTCATGGATCCAACGGTTTGTTGAATCAGAACCCGGCTCATTGGGAGGTTCAATGAAATCAAGAATAACATCTGGATTTTCCACATTGTTGTCCCTGAACAACCGTCTTGGTTAAGCGACCCATAACCAACATAATGTGAAGACTCCATTTAAAACTCACTTGAGTATGTTAAACGAGTTATCCTAACTAAGAGGTGTCTAAATGCATACCCAGGTTTCAGACTTTCTAAAGGTACTTGAATGTGCAATATAACCTCGGCTCATCTTTCCATGAAAAAGTACTATGCTGACATACTCATCAGCAGTAACCAAGTCCTTGACTTGCTATGGTTTCTTGCCAGTAGACAACCCCGTCAAAACTGATGATTAAGGTTGATAACTTGAGAATAACAGGCACAGACTAAAACTAGCCGTAACATGCCTTTCACCATATGAAGCAAACTCCAAACTAGAAAGGTAACCGATCTAGTTGTTTCGCTTCTTGCTAATGTATGCACTTAGCATATCCTTTAGCATGGTTTACTAACGTATGCACTTTGCATATCCTTTAGCACTAAATAGAATGCTTGTAAGCTGCCCATCCTACGTGGGATGAATAACAGCAGTAAGGGTGAGGCACTTCCCCCAACCACTTACAGACAGTCTTCCATGACTGACGATAAACCATGACTCAAACATTGAGTAGCCAGCCATATACTCGATATGGAATGTAGACAACCAACTAGGTTGAAATCAGATTGGAGTTTCAAGCATCCAATCACAAACACCCATACTTAGCCATCACCTTGTATGGCAGGGTGTAAACTCATACTAAATCTGCAAGAGAGATTGCACTGACAGTGAAAAAAATTACAGAAACAATAAAGTCCATGAATTTGCATGCCGCTCCGAATAAATTTGTGTTAAACACTAGGGCCCATAACACCGAGTGTGCATGCATTTAACACAAACATATCCGAACCGCAATTCCATGATGAGATTTTCCACTATACTTATGTGAAAATCTTGCAACAAAAGTTGGACCATAATAGAATGTGACAACCCGGTCAAACCTAGGTACCAACCATGAGACATTCTCATGAACGTAGCAGACTTTTCTATATGTAGAAACAACCCTCTGTTAAGGTGGTTTCACAGCACTTGTAATCACAACAAGTCTGTACTTAGTACCCGACAATTTTTGGCCACTGAAATTGTACCTGATACTGTGTGCTTCGAATGGTCTCATGAGCGGATGCGACCAGCACCTAGGGACTTCGTCGCGACACATCATTAAGAATTGGGCGCCAGTGTCAGTCCCAGAGACTCATATTCTCCACATGTGGAATATGTCTCAAGTAAGGATGTCAGGAAAAGTGACATCCATCAAGTATGAGCTGTACTTGTGTGTGGAGGTAACTGATAACACTCTGTGACAAGAGTGAGAGGGACCCTCATTATCATGCTCCACACTGGCTAAACCGAACTCCTTGAGTTCCTAGACCATGTTGTATCCCATGTGACAACATGTGCCAAATCGAACCCTACAAGTAGGTTCATAACATCATAAGGCAGAAAGGTAGATTGAACACTTGGTCCAAAATACTTTGTGCCGACATGCCCTTGGCATGGCTCTGTAACATTCAAGCGTGCTTATAAGTCTTGAAAAAAAAAACCAAGCAAAGCATACAAAAAATGGAATAACACCAAATCAATAGATGCGTACCTGTAGATTTGAACGTAATGTTCACTTACTCGTATGCAAACGGAGAGGAGCACATCTCCTACCTGAACAAACAAACAATATTGCACTGGGAACCGTGGGTGTTTCCTTCACAATCCAACCCCTTTGGTTAAAATCTACGTAGTCAAACCCCTTGGTAAGACCCTTTGTAGAAACTGCTCAAGTAGCAGTTAACGGTAAACAACATAGTTAATCGTGTACATACTGATTGGAATCAACTTGAAAAGTTGAGTTTGTCTGCTACCGTATGGTAGATTGCAGAATTCTTCCTTGAAAGTCTAACTGGGAGAGATCAAAGAGTGATCCTCAAGGCAGATCAACTGTGATCCTCAATACCTATGGGATGATGTAGCAGTCACCCGCCGGTTCGTACCCCAAAACACTATGTCCATAGACACTCCGTAGTGATATAGAGAGAGTAGGAAATCCACACAAGTGAACTGCCTAGCTCCTGTGGACAGCCATACTGTCTCAATTGATTGCTGCATCTATACTTCCTTGTAGAGATCAGCTACTGTGAGTTGAAGATTTTCAAAAACTCAACTTGAGTGTCGCACTGAGAACAGGTAGTGCAAAAATGACACCCTAAACATCCGTAATGACAAGACTCTTGCTTGTCCATTAACATCGAGGTGTACTCCTCTGGGTAGATCTGTTCAATCTTAAGAACAATCACCCAAAGAATGCCAATAGTTGGGTCGTACCCTTGGCTTAACAATGGCTGTTAGCCTGCATGGCTCATAGCCCGTATGCAAATTAGTGTTCAATGGACAAACCGATGAAGACTAATTTGAGTAGCATCTTATCCACGTGCTAGTTGAGAGTTAGAGCACCTTGACTCAGATTGACTCTCCAACAAAACACGTATCAAAAGCTTCTTAGAAGATGTTCATTATTCCCTGAAAGAGAGAGAGAGAGAGAGAGAGAGAGAGAGAGAGAGAGAGAGAGAGAGAAGAAGAGCATGTTGGGTTCAGGAACTTTCCTTGAACGACTATGACGTGTATAGTTGATTGCCACTTATCGTATATGTGGTTGTGACAACCCAAAGAATCATGGTAAACAATCCAGAACTTATCTTGTCCGTGACAAAGTATCTGGTGTTATAGCGAAAACGTGTTTCATGAGGCGGTAGAAGTGAATCCACCTAGCTAGCGTGCCGTGCATACATAATTTGAAGCCCTTGGCAAAAAGTGATGGTCTTAAACGTGAGAGCCAAAATCGTAACTGCCTTGCATAATCTAAACTGGTCGGGATTCTGTGAGCTGATATTCCCTATTTTGCCAATTCTTCAAACTTGTGTGCCACTGCCTTTGATGCCAAGTCATTGGGTAGTACCTTGGCACAAGGGAGAAGCCTTGCTTTATGTAAACATAGAAAAAACAAGAAAAACTTAAACTTGGCTAACCTGGTAGTTGTTGCTGCAACCAGTTGGCATGAGATTCCAAAAGAAAATCTCGCGTAAAGATGGCTCATAGCCAAATCTGCCGTGTGAGAGAAACTTGTCGCATATAGATATACGCCCCTCTTGTATCATATACATCCGTCGTGTATGAAATGAAATAATCTGGAAACAGTTTGCTAAAGCCTTCCCAAGTTTGTATTCTCATAGCATATGCAAAATGTGGTAAGTCACTATGCAAGGTGCATAAATAGAAGCCTTGCTTCACCTAAATCGGGTAGTGCTAATAGGCAACTGATGTGACTGCCAATAGCATGACAAAAATAATCGACCTTATCGAGCAATTTCAAGTGAAATTAACCAGGATTGTGTGGCAAGAATCCTATGTCGGCTTGTAGAAATAGTGACAAGGAGTTGGCCATGCCAAGCTCTATGCACCCTTCATGAAGTCAAGCCATAGTGTGTGCCGACCGCCTTGGCATCAAAATTGGACTATTATTGATCCATGCAGCAAATCAGGGCTACAAGTACTCAAGCCCTACTTGAGTCATGTTGGCAGGTTAAGCATTGGTTTGTTGTCAACAAAATTGGAATGCTTAAAACAACTATCACAAGCCGTGCCTGTGCTTGGAGTGCCTTAAGTGCACTCCCCTCGATTGCATGCAAGCCTTGCAAGAAGGAAATGCAAGTCTTGCTTGCCCAAAATGTTACAGAAATTTCAAAGTAACAAGTAACAATGCAATATGCGCATCATAGGCATAATTCAATTGCATTTGGAAATGATGATCATTCATGCTAGCACAATCATGCAAGTGAATGGAGAATGATAACCTGTACCACAGCCTTGTTGGGACAAGAATCACTCAGCATGTTCGAATAAATTTGCCAACCAACTTCAAAAAGAAATGCATACCTCATTACTGACTTACGCCGACTTACCTTACTAGCCACATGGCCTATGTGGTATCAAGGTACATTAGTCTCGTCGTCGCACTTGCCTGTTGGATGACCCTGCATGTAAAGCTTTCCATATTTGTATGGATGTGCCCTGCAAAAGCTCGAGCCTTGCTCGAGTACACAAACTCGTGTTGTAGGCGTAAATCCTTTGTTGTCAACATCTGGCATGTATGTTGGCTCGTAGCTTGGCCAAAATCTGCATGGTGAGAGCGGTCCATGTCAAAGAATATAGCTGTTCCATCACCAAATTGTCTTTGATCACCCTTTTGCATGTCGATGGTTCTCGACGACAACTTCCATGCCTTGCATAAATCTTGTGGGAGTTCGAAGAAAAAGCGACTGCTTACCTTGGTCCGATCTCGGCGACTAGCATTATGTTTTTCCTGGTTCGTGCATGCAGTCCTGAGAACGTGCACCATCTGCGAATAGTCTTGTGATCAATCATTGCTTTGCTCGACCATCCAATCCCAAACCGTTTTGTAGGAAGCCGATTTTTCAAAACTTTGCAATTTGTTTCTTGCTGCATGCAAGCGAGCCCACTCATGTCACCTTCATTCGAGGCCAAAAACCGCATCGGCCTTGCAGAAAGATGCTAGCTGTCGAATGCATGATGTAGTCTCTGAAAAAAAAAAAAAAAATCTGCAAAAAACTGTCGAATGCCGGGCTGCATTGCTATGGAAGGTGTGCAACCGTCTTCATGGGGTAGGCGACGGCCTTGCTTGAAGTCGAGATGTCGCAAAGCTTTGCCCTGGTGGGATGGGCCCCTTGTGTGACCCCTTGGGCACCCTAGGGCGTCCAAATCAAAACAAAATATACAACATGTGGACTTCATAGCGATGGCGGAAAAACACAGGCTGCGCAGTAGGGAAAAAACGGTTGCGCCGTCCCAACGACGCCCCTACAGGGTTCCGGCCTGTGATGAGAAGTGCTTATCATGCCAGGGCGCACCCTTTTGGTGCCAGGCCTACCCGAATTGGTGCAAGTTGATCTTCCTCTCCCCCTCCCGCAAGCGGCCCTTCCCGCCTGACGCTTCTCAACAAGCCGCCTATATACACAGCCGATTCCTGCGGCCATGGTGGTGTCGAGAACTCCAATCGAGAGAGAGAGAGAGAGAGAGAGAGAGAGAGAGAGAGAGAGAGAGAGAGAGAGAGAGAGAGAGAGAGAGAGAGAGAGAGAGAGAGAGAGAGAGAGAGAGAGAGAGAGAGAGAGAGAGAACGAGAGAGAAAGCCCTGCCTCTTCCCCGCCTCCATGGCTGCTCCCTCCAACCTGCTCTAATACCAATGTAAGAACCCTAGGATCTAGAGACGTGGATCCTCCACCCAACCGCCCATACTTATAGGCTCTTAGCCCTAGGATCCCCTGTCCACACTACTAGTTGTCCCGTGGCCGGGGTCCATGACCTCCCTTTAGGGTAAGGCCCTGCCCGTCGGACCCGTGTCCTGACATCCTAAGTGTGTTCACACACATCACTACCACATGTATATGGTAGCAAATCTCCCCTGGAGTGATCTGATGAACGAGAGCTGGCACATAGAGTAAAGGGAAGTTCCATGCCCTGAGGACATGATCAGTCCACAAAGGGGAGTAAGCCCAAAGCTGTGTGAAAAGCTTCGAACTTCTCATGAGACAATGCCTTTGTGAAAATATCTACAAGGTTATCCTATGTTGGCACATAAGCCAAGCTGATCTCTCCTACTGAGAGCCTCTCCTTGACATAGTGCTAATGCACCTCAATGTGCTTTGTGCGTGCATTAAAATCTGGGTTCCTCACAATTGCCAATGCGCTCTGATTGTAAGTATAGATAGTGCTGGCTATGAAGACTACCCTGTACTCAACCTCACAACTAGAAGTGCTTTGTGCAACTTGGGAAGCATTCAAATTAGCCTTGAAGGAAGAGTATTTCATGGAGGACTCGGAAAGGGTAGCAAAGAGGACTTTCTTAGAGTGGGTAGTTCGGCCAAAAGAGGGGCTCTCGCCTACCGAACTGCTAAGGGAATTCGAAAGCCTTTATGATCAACTTTCAAGAATTGAAAAGGCTACCCTAAACTCGGAGAAGACAAAGCTCTTTTTGCAAGCTGCAGGTAAAGAGATTCAAGATAATTTAGAGCTAGTACTTGATGATATGGATGTGGAACAGGATTTGAAGACTGATTGGAATGAGGTCAAAGACGCCATTTCACTGCTAGCTAAGCGCGACAATGACGAAGAGACAAGATGACAGTCAACCCTAATCAATCCCCAAGTGTTTCCGAGAGTCCTATAAAGCCTGTGATTGTGGTTCCAAAGAGTCACAAATACATCCTAGATGATATTGTCAAAGGAATTCAAGAGCTCAAGTTAAAGCTTACAAGGCTAGAAGAAAAGGGGCAACCATCAGGTCAATCTACAGGGCAACAACCACAAACCAGAGAAGGATTTGTCAATAGATGCATATGGTGTGATAGTACTGACCATGGAAGGAGGGATTGTGAAAGTTTTAAAGACGCTTTGACAAAGGAACTCATTTTCTTTAAAGATGAAAAAATTCAAAAGTGAAACAGGTAAGCTCTTGGGAACAAACTTTGGCAAAGGCGGGATGAAGAAACTAGTTGAGGACATGGCTACTAGCCATGCCATCTCAATGGTTGAGGCAGCCGCCTATGGGTTGAAGGTGGATCCTATTTAGAAAAAGGGATCAGTCAAGGTTGGAGAAGTGGAATCTAATGGTATTGGAGAGCTATGGCCATGCGCTATAGAATCTGCTATGAACGGTAAAATGACTACAGAGGTTTTACATGAAGCTGGAGACTACATTCGGCTAGAAACAAGTTGGAACGACCCTCTAGATTCTTTTTCAGTGCATGCGTAGATTGCCAAATTTCAAGCAAATGAGGGCATTGTTGAAGAGAAACATAGGCGCGAGAATGGGGATGAAGGGCCTTCAAAGCAGGCCACAAGGAGTGGAGGCAAAAATGACAGAGTGCCTCCTAGATCACCTTCCCTGCAACCGATGCCTGTCCCCGAAATGCCTATGCAAGAAGCCTCTAAAGAAAAGAAGAAGGATGCAACAAAATCCAAAGCAAAGGGTCCCGCCTACAAACTCCAATCCGATATAGAGGCAGCAACCGATCTCAAAAAGGTTTTGGAAGAAAGCATTCTAAATAGTAAGGTGGAATTTACCTTGGGTGAGGTTCTTGGTATAGCAAAGCAGGAATTCCATGAAGAAATAATTGATATCATAAAGAGAAAGCAGCAGTCTCTTACTGAATCTATCCATGTACAAGGTGAAGAAGAGACTTTAAATGCACAGGGTGTACAGGTCTATGGCAAACAAGGTGATGAAAATATTGTTGGATGCTACAAGTCTAGGGGGGGAGTAAAACACGTTCGCTTCTTGTATGATGAAGATGAAGTGGAGACCACTCACAAGAGCTACTACTTGAATAGTCAGTGGGCAAGAGCAACTACTAAGACGCTGTCAAGAAGTAGGCGGTCTTGCCAGGAGGGCACCGCGCCTCTTGCTGTGAGAGTTTGTGAGGAAGCTCAAGGGTTATGAGAAAGAGCTAAGATGTAGATAACATAGCTTCTAGAGCTAAAGAAGAAATGTAGCCAAAGAAGCAACTCACTTTTCCTTACAAACACACATGTGATGGAGAGAACTCATGAAAGATAGTCAGATAAAAAAAAATGAAAACATTGAGATTACGATCATATCGTATCATGGGTAGGATAAAAGGGTTAATGGATGAGTTAATGATATTTAATCTTTGTTGTCCAAATAAGCTGTGGATTTCTCTTTGGAACTGTAGCTTTGTGCTTACTATAATGTACATGTTTTGTCTAGCGATTGGGATTAGTTGTGAGTACAAATCCTCTTAATTCAGAATAAAATAACCACATTCACATCAAAAGAGAAGTTATAGTCAATAATAGGTAGTATGATGGGATTTGGTGAGAGAAGTATTTCGTTGAGCCTTTCAGGACCAAATAGAAACACTATGAGGGTCAGCTTATGCAAGAATAAGGAGCAGGGATGGAAGCGTGCGGTACAGTTCCTTACTGTTTGTGTAGACCATGAAAGGAACCGTGAAAGTCTTAGAGAGAAACCCTTGCCAAAGATGAACAAAGAATTCAAGGACTACGGGGATATGAGGGTTTTGGCCATGTACCATTGTAGAGCAGGATTGCAGTGGTACAAAAAGATAAAGGTTCTTGCATGATGTATATGCAAAGGATACATTTTCTACAGGTTTTGTAGGATTATCAGATTATGGATCTATTGCTTTTACGGAGTGTGAGGTTAAAGCGGGGTGAACGCCAACATGTAAATAGTATACAAAGACGTTTCAAGATGAATGGTTTGCTAGAAGATGAAGAATGCATTGCAGGTGTGTTTGATGAGTGTTCTTTTGTGGATAATATGCAAGATTTGGAGTCTTTAATGGATTGCAATTTGCATATGGGAAGTGAGGTTGTCAAAGTATGCTCAATAGAAATGTACAAGGTCATTGAGGATTTCAAAAATACTCAAGGTATTGATGTACGAGTGGAGACTAAGTATAAGTCCGTGGCAAAGAAAGTGAAACAAGTGGCATTACGTCTACCAAAAGATTGCACAAATAAGATGGAGCAAGCTGCTTTGCAGCCTAGCCTTTGTAACCCAAGCAAGATTGGACACAAGCTCACAAAGGATTCTTTGAAAGAGTTAAAGGTTGGTGGCGAGGATAGTTTGACAAAAGCTGAAAAAGAGATGCTTTGAAGACATGCTTGCCAAACATGGAAAAGCTTTTGCATTTGAGCCTTATGAGATAGGGTGTGTTGATCCATCCGTTGTTGCTCATATGGTGATCTTCACTATCCCTCATGTACCTTGAAGCTTGAGACCTATTCCTGTTCCAAAGGCTCACTTGCCAAAACTCATTGAGTTGCTTAATGAAAAGATCAAGATGGGTATCTTGGAGCCTTCTTGTGCTGCGTATTCAAACAGGTGGTTCACAGTTTCGAAGAAAAATGGTTCTTTACGCTTTATTCAGGATATGCAACCTCTAAATAAGGTGAAAATCAGAAATGTGGGTATAGGGCCAATTGTTGATGAGTTTGCAGAGACATTTTTAGGAAGGGCAATATATTCTATGGGAGATTTGTACTCATGGTATGATCAGTTCCAACTAGCAATGGAAAGCAGGGACCTTAATACCATGAGGACACCCTTCGGTTTAGTAAGGATGTTGTAAGGTTTCCAGTTTCCGAAACCTTCAAAATTGTACTAAGCTTGAAAAACTTAATGGAAAATACTATTGTAGGACTCCAAACACTATTAATTTTGGTATTTTTGGAATTATAAGTAGAGCTTTACTATGTCTAGAAATTTTCAGAATCTGATTCCGATAAAAACGGGAACAGTTACAGGACCTGGAAAATTACCATAGAAAATTAATTAATAACAAAAATTGGATGGGTTCATTTTAATCATTAGCAAAGACTTCTTTACACTAATTAAGGTTCTAGAGTTAAATAGGAAATTCCAAATTTCATCATGGAAAATCTGCAAAAATCAAACAGGCAAATTCTAGAAGGTATGGGGTGAGTGTGGAAGCTGTGGAAACTTGCCAGGGGCAGTGATGGCAAAAAAAAGCGCAAATTTCAGCCTGGAGGGTTGCTTGGACTAGGGGAAAGCTGCCAAAAGCTGCAAGATGCCCAGAAAAAGCTATAAATAGGACCATTCTCTTCATATTTTGTTAGACTCGGAGCTTTGAGAATTTCTCTCTCATCTAGGGAGAAACACTACGCAGAAATCATTAGAGTTAAGTCTCTAATTGATTAGCCTAACAGGTAATTAACCTAATCCCTCTCAATTAGTAAGGTTAGATTAAGATAAATGATTAATTAATCAAAGATTAGGCCTATATATGCTTCTTAAACCTCTTTAAATTAATAAATCTCTGCTGATTATTATAATTAAGCTTAGTAATACTAAGCTAATTATTTATCCTCTCATATTAGGGCTGGAATTACCCAATTTAGCCATGATTTAATGGTAAAAATATTAGTTAGGATTGGATTAAGTTGAATTATTTATCAGAGATACATTAGACAGTTACTAATCTAGGAAAATTATCCTATAATTTTATGAGAAGTTTTCCTAATTAATGAGGCCTAAATACTCTGTTTTTTGACAAATTTCAATAGGGGAAATTAGTAAATGGAATTCAAATGCTTCCATATAATTATCAGTGGTTAATTAGGTGTTCAATAACCCGTGATAATTAGGAGAAGTTCAGAAAGTTAATTTTGCTAATTATTTTAGCTAAAATACCCTGTTTCTGAGTAATTTTAATAGGGGAAATTACTAAATGGAATGCAAATGCTTCGATATAATTATCAGTGGTTAATCTGTGTTCAATAACCCATGATAATTAGGATAAGTTCAAAAAAGTAATTTAGCTAATTATTTTAGCTAAAATACCTTGTTTTTTGAGAAATTTTAATAGGGGAAATTAGTTAATGAAATTCAAAAGCTTCCATATAATTATTAGTGGTTAATTATATGTTCCATAACCTGTGATAATTAGAAGAAGTTTAAAAAGTTAATTAAGCTAATTATCTTAGCTAAAATACCCTCTTTTTTGAGAAATTTTAGTAGGGGAAATTAGTAAATGGAATTTAAATGCTTCCATATAATTATCAGTGGTTAATTAGATGTTCAATAACCCGTGATAATTAGAAAAAGTTCAGAAAGTTAATTTAGCTAATTATTTTAGCTAAAATACCCTGTTTTTTGAGAAAGTGTAATAGGGGAAATTAGTAAATGAAATTAAAATGCTTCCATATAATTATCAGTGGTTAATTAGATGTTCAGTAACTCGTGATAATTAGGAGAAGTTTAGAAAATTAATTTAGCTAATTATCTTAGCTAAAATACCCTATTTTTTGAGTAATTTTAATAGGGGAAATTAGTAAATGGAATTCAAATGCTTCCATATAATTATCAGTGGTGAATTAGTTGTTCAATAACCGGTGATATCTAGGATAAATTCAGAAAGTTAATTTAGCTAATTATTTTAGCTAAAATACCCTGTTTTTTGAGAAATTTTAATAGGGGAAACTAGTAAATGGAATTAAAATGCTTCCATATAATTATCAATGGTTAATTAGGTATTTAGTAACCCGTGATAACTAGGAGAAGTTCAGAAAATTAATTTAGCGAATTATCGTAGCTAAAGTACCCTATTTTTTGAGAAATTTTAATAGGGGAAATTAGTAAATGGAAATCAAATGCTTCCATATAATTTTCACTGATTAATTGAGTGTTCAAGTACCTGTGATAATTAGGAGAAGTTCAGAAAGTTAAGCTAGCTAATTACTTTAGCTAAATTATTCTGTTTTTTGAACAATTTTAAGAGGGAAAATTAGTAAATAGAATTCAAATGCTTCCATATAATTATCAGTGGTTAATTTCAATGACCCGTGATAATTAGGAGAAGTTCAGAAAGTTAATTTATCTAATTATCTTAGCTAAAATACTCTGTTTTTTCGAAATTTCAATAGGGGAAATTAGTAAATGGAATTCAAATGCTTCCATATAATTATCAGTGATTAACTGATTGTTCAAGTACCTGTGATAATTAGGGGAAGTTCATAAAGTTAAGCTAGCTAATTACTTTAGCTAAATTATTCTGTTTTTTGAACAATTTTAATAGGGGAAATTAGTAAATAGAATTCAAATGCTTCCATATAATTATCAGTGGTTAATTAGGTGTTCAATGACCAGTGATAATTAGGACAAGTTCAGAAAGTTAATTTATCTAATTATCTTATCTAAAATACCTTGTTTTTTGAGAAATTTTAATAGGGGAAATTAGTAAACGGAATTCAAACGCTTCCATATAATTATTAGTGGTTAATTAGGTGTTCCATAACTCGTGATAATTAGGAGAAGTTTAAAAAGGTTATTTAGCTAATTATCTTAGCTAAAATACTCTATTTGTTGAGAAATTTTAATAGAGGAAATTAGTAAATGGAATTCAAATCCTTCTATATAATTATCAAGGGTAAATCAGGTGTTCAAGAACCCGTGATAATTAGGAGAAAGCCAGAAAATTAATCTAGTTAATCACTCTAGCTAAAATACCTTTTTTTTTTAGGAATTTAAATAGGGGAAATTAGTAAACAGACTTAAAGTGAATTGAGATCTTTATCAAAGGTTTACTAGACCTCAAGGAACCTGTGGTAATTATGCTACCACTAGAAAATTAGTTTAACTATATATCCCAGTAAAATTACTACAATTTTTGTAAAAAATAAAAAAGGAAATATAGTAAATTAAATAGAAACCCTTTGATATCAATACCAGAGAAGGAATATACTTTGGGGAATCTATTATAATTATCCCAACCTTAGATAAATAGTTTAGGGACGTACTTTGGTCAAAAGTAACCAATTTTTGTATATAATGGATAAGAAAAATTAAGAAATAAAATTATCTAAATACCAAAGAATTAACCAAGGTCCAAAACCCTTATTTTTGGGTAACAAGGAAAAATAAATGTTATACAATAAATCCTCTAATGGATTAAGTCTTTTTATAAGGCTGCCGAAATGGCCCCCAAGAGAACCAAGGGAAACCCTTTGACAGAAGATGAAGATGCTAGTAACAAACGCAAGAAAGCAACTAACGACCATGAATCAGGGCCTAGCCATAGGCCAATAGAGGAGAGTTTACGGGCACCTGCCCCACAGCAGATGGACGACCATTGCATACAAAGGGTTAGGAAGGAAAACACTGGCTGAAAAAGGAAGGTAACTTCCGTGAAACCCACGATCAATGATTGTAATTAGGAAAGAAATGATTGGGTTATTACCGGTTGAAATAGGAAGGAAATGTTTGACCATCCTTAAGACAACTTGTCTCAAGACACCTCTGATTCCTTGGAAATATTTTTACTCCAAGTAATGAGTAACGATGGAGATACCATCATGGAGGAGTCGGTCACCTCTGCACGTGTGGAGTCTTTACCCCGTGCTTGTTTATGTTTATCGATAGTACTTTTAAGTTTATCATAGAGGAACCGCCCGGTTGTATGGGCAACTCGTTTTGGCGTATGGGCGCCCGGACTTTGGGTGAAGACTTTTTCCACCCCGGTTATATAAATAAAGAACGGGTGCCGTTTTTCACCCTTGTATAGGTGGTCTTGAGACAAATTAGTACTCGTCAGTGATACCTTAAAATGACAGTACCTTGTCTTAAGTTTAAAGATGTCTGTTTTCTGAAAGAATGTCTTCAATGCTGTTTTAAAAGGTTGCTTTAAGGAAATGCAGTTGAAAAATTAAAAAGGAATCATTATTTAAATTGTGGAAAGAATGTGGTAGTAATTAAACAACAATAAAATCATGTGTGAGTGCGGGGTGGTAAGTGGGGATTGACTAAGGTTGTCAATCATGGACGGGTAAACCTGATTAGTCAGGTAACTATCCATTCCCGCGCACTAAAACGTTTAAAAACTTCACTTGGACGAGGGATCCACCAGCGGATGTGCCCTCACATATGTTAGAGGGAAAAAAGCGTTGGCTAAGGAAACCTTAATCTAAAGGATGAAGATTTAGGGCCGGAATTTTTTTTTAAGGATCCCGTTTCCACTGCGAGACAAGACTAGGTCTCTTCTAGGGCTATGAACCTAAACCATTGCCAATGGTAAGGGTGAATTCCCTAGAATTTTTCTTGTTTAAAGGCTTTGACTTTAGTAGGCCTAGGGACCTGTCAAAGGTTCCATCCCGCTTTTGGTGTCAGCGGGAATTTGAGCCGTTACAGATGTGCACCTTACCTCAGGGGGAAACAAATTTAGTTGCACACATGATGAATGGTATGAACAAAGTCCTACGTGACTTCATACCGCAAACTACGATCCCTTTCCTTGATGATGTGCCAATCAAAGGATGTGATGTAAGAGATATAGATGTGGCACTGGACTTGAGGGGGTGCCGCAAGTATGTGGGAAACCATATCCATGATTGTGATGAGATCTTGTCATGATTAGAAGAGGTGAACCTTACCTTGTCTGGCCAAAATTCAGTGTTTGGTGTGAATGAAGTTCTTATTGTGGGACATATGTGCGCTCCATATGGTAGAAGGCCTTGTCCTGCAAAGATTGATGTAATCTAGAGAACGAAAGAGAAATTTATAAATGTCACTGAGGTTCTAAGGTTCTTGGGTGCATGCGTGTCTTATGTTATCTGGATTCCGCGTTATGCACATGTAGCAGAGCCTCTCTATCGTCTTTTGAGAAAGAACAAAAAGTTTCAATGGGAAGAAATGCATACCCATGCCATGAGGAAATTAAAGAAGTTGCTGCTTATGTCTCCAACTTTGAGAAAAGGAAACTATGAATGTGGAAGATATGTAATTGTGACAGTGGATACTAGCCCCACAGGAATTGGATGGGCGATTGGGCAAGATGATAATGATGGCAAGCGATATGTGGTGAAGTTTGGAGAAAAAGTCCTAAGTGCTCCTCAACGCGACTATCCACAGGTAAAAAGAGAGTTATGGGGAGTAGTCATAGCTTTGAAATGTGACAAAGAGTATTTGATAGGAGCAAATGTAATAGTGGATATTGATTGTCTACCCCTTCTTGGAATGATAACAAGTTGCTCAACTCCCCACATTGCTATGTTGAGATGGATCGCCTACATAAAGTCCTTGAATCCAGAATTTAAGCATATTGTAGGGAAAGATAATCCAGTTGCAGATATGCTTTCAAGATCAAGGTATGAAAAAGAAGAAGACATGGTTGTCGAGGGCGATGATGCAGGCACACAGCTCTATAGTATCTCTCATGCCAAGGGTGATCATGTTTGCCTGTCAAATGCACTTGATTTGTTTACAGAGGACCTGTATCAAGGTGACTGGTTGCTCATTGGACGGTATCTGAGCACTTTGACAAGGCAAGAAGGGTGGACTAATTAAGAGTTCAAAAGAATACGTAGAAAGGCCTATGGATACTTTTTGAAAGATGGGTATTTGTGGAAGCGTCCAAAACAAAGAAATGGACTGCCCATGAGAGTGGTGAATGATAAGAATCCTCAAAATGAGCTTATGAAAAAGTTTCATGAGAGTCTTTATGCTGGACACAGAGGTGTATGGGCCACCTTTACTAAGATGAAAGATAGGTATTGGTGGAAAGGTATGTATAAAGATGTATCTCACTTTGTGGAATCATGTGAAACCTGAGGTATGTATTCAAATGTACATCATCGTGATGGGTTGCACCCTATTTACCCATTGGCCATGCATTACAAGTGGGTAGTAGATCTGGTTACAATGCCATTGGGCTTATGGAAAATGAGATACATAGTGCTTGCACGAGAAGACTTAACCAACCAAGTTAAAGGTAGTGCTCTAAGAACAAAAAGCAGAGAAGGGATATGTAAGTTCCTCTTGGATGATGTAATTAGACGTTATGGCTGTGTTGGGAAAATAACAGTGGACAGGGGTGAGTTGGATGCTGACAAATCAAGGGAATTTTTCTCTAGGTTGGGCATTAAACTTGCTCTCACTACTGCATATAATCCCGAGGGAAATGGAAAATCATAGCATGGGCATCCTCCTATCATTAAAGCTTTAGCTAAGGCTTGCAAAGGTAAAATGGGAGAGTGGCCTAGGTTATTGCCTTATGCTATATGGGCTGATTGTACAAGTCATAGCTTGGTTACTGGTTATATGCCTTTTGAGTTGATGTATGGTCAGAAACCTATAATGCCAATTGAGGCCGATGTAATTCCCACATGGAATGTATTACCTTGGGAAGTTGGAATGATTAGGGAGGACCTTCTTGCTTTGCGCATACAAAAGTTTGAAAGAAGGCCCCAAGATACTGAGATTGCAGTAGCACAATTAAAAGATGCAAGGTTAAAGAATAAGGGCAGATTCGACAAGAGGCATAGGCTCATACCTAAATCTATTGAGGAAGGTGATTGGGTGTTGGTGTATGATAGAAGTCTTGAAAACCAACATTCAACAATAAGAAGGCTTTCAAATAGATGGTTTGGTCCTTATGTGGTTCAGCATGTACATGGGAATGCAACTTATACCTTGCATGAATTAGATGGGACAAAAATGAAGATTCCTATTGCAAGGAAAAGAATCAAGTTATTCAAAAGAAGAGGTGATACAAATCCCTTTGATTCACAGGAAGGTCAAAATGAAGGCTCTGATGAAAATGGTATGGATGTGGATGAAGAACAAGAGGATGATGCGTTAGATTTTGTTGCAAGTGATGATGAAATCAACATGTATGTTGACTTAAATGAATACTAAACCTGCAAAAGATATCTGTGGCACATGCCGGAGGATATGCAGGTTTAGAGGGGGTGGATGTAGTACCATGGCACATTCATAATGTGAAATTAAAGTATCTACCTCACTCTTAATTTTTATGATGTGTGGGACCAAATGCTACAATGTACATACTGTGATATATGTGAAAATGAATGTCACGGTTGCAGTCATGTATATACCTTGCCGGGCGGGTGAGGCCCTACACGTGGCGCCATGGAATGATTTTTCACATAATTATATGCCTAATTTTCTTTAGGAATGTAAAAATGTCGAGTGTTTTGAAGTGGCACGCTCGTTTTGCCTAGAAAGTTCAATGTGGGCAATCTTGGCCAAAAAATGTAGGTTTTGTGCACTAGCGTGAAAGACGTATCCAAAGTGCTTACCAAGTGGTAAAATGAGGTTCAAAATGAAATTTGAGGCCAATGGTATTTTTCCACAATTTTAGGGATTTTTCCCAGCTTGTTTGGGCTTTTTACGAACAAAAAGTGACATTTTTGGGCTACAAATGGCTAAAAATGGTCAAAAATAGCCTAACAATGCTCAAAATAGCTCAAAATGCCACATCAACAATGCTGGCATTGTTGCTTAAGTCGTGTGGGAATTTTTAGAGCCAAGAATGAGCTCATTTGGGTACATGAGCAAGGAGATACAGCCATTCCTCTACAGGGTGCTAGTGCAGTCCGGTGCTGCTTCCACTACATGGTTGAAGCTGTGAGGCCTCCAATTAGGGTTTCACCTCCTCAAATAACTACTTGGGCTTCTACAATAAAGTACTGAAGCTTCCATGAAATGGTCATGACGAAGAATCTAAGTGTAAATTTAGGGTTGTTAACAGGTCGAATGAGCACTGCATCTGTGCAATGGGGAGCAAGGCTACACCTAATCTATGCATCTGTACAATTGGGAGCGAGGCTACATCTAATCTTCACACACACAAGAGTTTTGAGTTAGTATTGGTTCTTTTTCAAAGTGGAGCTTTCATGGCTGGAGTTTTGTTCTTTTTTTGTGTGTTTTTGGCTTCAAATCGTCTATGCCTTGCTTGATTTTGCTACGAATCCTCACAGTCAGAGGCCCAGCGCTTTCCTAGTCGCACTGCGCACTTCTTGACAACAACAACTTCTTGCAAAATTATGGTTTAATCATTAGATAAATCTTAAAAAAACATATATATTATCAGTAATTTAAAGCATACATATAATACTTACAAACTCATGTCGAAGCGTATCGTAGCCTCCACTCCCAAGATGTGACGCTGCAGCAGACTCCAAATGTGCTCTGCCTGCATCTCTCTACTGTTGAAATCTATCGGGATTGTCTTGTGTCTCTCGTGCAATCCCCATCCACTCCTCTGCATCGAACCATGCCAGCTTGGGACTCCCGTCATTGTACCTCTCTCTCGCCTCTGACCGATGGTGTGACATTGTGGACCCCACCACACTCAAAATTGAGTTGTTAGAGACTTGATCGTACCCCTCTACCGGCCTGTACTCTCTTTGAATGGCCTGCGGTACGGAGAAATGAGATTTTTGCACCAGTGTGAGCGCCATGCGTGCAAGACTTTGCATCATCTCGCCCTCCTCATCATTGCTATCATGCCATCAATATGAACGGGATAGCTAAGATTGGTCCAGCAGTACTGCGTTCAATGTTGTCACCTTCTATGTTGGAATCCATGTCAAAGAACGCGTCCAACATCTTCTCCATCTCTACTTCTTGAAATGCCGCTTCAGGTATTAGTTGGGAGGACTCAGCCGATGGCTGCTCGTTTGAAAATCGTCTTATCTGGGATGAAGCTGGAGCAATATCTACTTGCGGACTTTGACCTTCAATCTCTAGACCATGAGATGGATAACGTAGGTCTTGCACTTTCTCTATCGTAAAGAGACCATGATTGCATATGTGTTGATCGCAGATTTTTCGTTTTTGAAAGATCTGATGCTTGCAATGCGCACAAGGACACGCCATCCTATCGTCCATACTTTATCTACCAATGATGCAACAAACAATTAAAACACTCTAGTTGTTATAACTACACACTACTAAGTACATGACAAGATTTAAAAACCTCACATTCTCTAGCCAGGCCCGATCCCCGCACACCCCAGTCTAGAGGTGCATGGAGATTACGACCACATGGTAATAATTTCGTCTTTATTGGTCAATGACTATATATTAAGGTTCTTGAAGTCTATGTGCACTTTTGAAGTTCGGCGTTTTTTCTACCATTAATTTGATGCTAGCTCTAACCTAACCTATAATCTAACCTACCCTATAACATAACCCTATGCTAACTTAATGTAACCTAACTTATAACCTAAACCTAACCTATCCAAAGTCCGTTTGAGTTTTTAGAAGTACACGAGTCATCTTCGAAGTCCGATTGCGTTTTTTCTACTATTAATTTGATGCTAGCTCTAACCTAACCTATAATCGTTATGCCTAACCTATAATCTAACCTAACGTAAAACCTATACCTAACCTAACTTAATGTAACCTAACGTATAACATCTACCTAACCTATAACCTAACCTAACCGATGTCCGTTTGCATTTTTAGAAGTACACGAGTCATCTTCAAAGTCGGATTGCGTTTTTTCTATTATTAATTTGACGCTAGCTCTAACCTAACCTATAATTGTTATGCCTAACCTATAATCTAACCTAACGTAAAACCTATACATAACTTAAATTAATGTAACCTAACTTATAACATCTACCTAACGTAACCGAAGGACGGTTTGCATTTTTAGAAGTACACAAATTATATTCGAAGTCTGTGTGTATTTTTTCGACTATTATGCTGTCGATAGCTCTAATCTAACCTATAATCTCACCTAACCTAACCTAATCTAACATAAAAACAACACAATGGTGAGGTGTTTATTAAAATGACAAGCCATACAGCTTTCCCACAATGCATATGCAATGCAGGAAAGCTTGATGGCTTGCCAATTTGACAAACGGCTCACCATTGTGTTGTTTTTAGAGTTGCGAAGCGATTTTATGGCCTGAAAACCGCGCAGACATATAGACAACACAATGGCGAGCCGTAGGCTATAGCAAGCCATAGAGCTTTCCCACAATGCATATGCCTTGTGGGCAATCTTTATGGCTTGCCATATTGCCAAACGGATCGCCATTGTGTTGTTTTTAGGGGCACGAGGTAATTTTAGCGCTTGAAAATCGCTGGCAAACATATAGAAAACACCATGGCGAGCCATTTGGCAATACGACAAGCCATAAATCTTGCCCACAATGTATATGCATTGCAAGAAAAATCTATGTCTTGCCATATTACCAACGGCTCGCCACGGTGCTATTTTAAGACTTGATCAAAACCACTCGTGGACATATAAACAGCACAATGGCGAGCCATTGGAAATACAAAAAGCCATAGAGCTTGCCCACAATGCATATATGTTGTGGGTAAGCTTTATGGCTTGTCGTATTGACGAATGGATCACCATTGTGTTGTTTTTAATATGCACTGTGGGTAAGCTCTATAGCTTGCCGTATTGTCAAACGTAGCTTAGTCTAACTTAACCTAATGTAGCTTTACCTAACCTAACCTAACATAACCTAACGTAACTAAACTTAACATAGATTAACTTAACCTAACTTAACATATAAGATAACCTAACGTAAGTTAACGTAGCTTAACCTAACCTAACCTAATATAACTTAACCTAACGTAGCTTAGCTTAATCTAACTTAACGTATAAGATAACCTAACGTAACAATGTAGCTTAACTTAACGTAACCTAACCTAATGTAACTTAACTTATAACCTAAACCTAGCTAAAACATAAACCTCATCAACTACATAATTTGAAAAACGACATAATTCAATAAAAAAATTCTTCAAAACAAGATTTTTTCATAAACTTAAACAATTTTTTCCCATAATTTAAAATGAAATTTCACATAACAAATCTAATTTCTTTTAAGCATTGAAAGTTTAAAGAATGAAATTTTCTTTTTTTAATATACAAAGTAATTTAAATAAACTTAATATGCATTTAAAGGTTTAAACACTCACATTCGTCCTATTTGAGCAATAAAAGTTGTTGTAAACGTCCTGGAACCTGCAAAAATACACACACAAACACAAGGTTAAACCCTAAACCCTAAATCTACAAGTAAACATGAAAACAATCTTACCTTAGTGTTATGCGCTAACCCACTTGAGCAAGATTAGCACCTCCGACGGCATGTATCGTAGCAGATCTGTGAGAGATGGAGAAGAGGAGAGCTTGAGAAAACGTCCAAGAACTAAGAGAAATGCACAGAGAAAGCCCACGGTTATGATTTTTGCAGGTGTCGTCGGTACAGCTATCGGTACAGCAATCGGAAGAGGCGTCGGTATGCGCATTCATGCTGTCGTCAGAATACATGCAGGAAGAGGCATCGGAAATATGAAAATCAAATTTTTTAAAAAAACTTAGCTCCCTCCATAAATACACACACATATCCTGACGCCTGCCAGTGACACCGATAATGTGGCGCCGGAATTCAAGTGACCTCTTGTAGTGTGATGCATACGATGCATGGCAATAACCTGAACAAGTACAACTAGACAAAGGTGCATCCAATTTACTGTCACGCAAAGTATGCACTAGCCATTTAGGCAAACCTCTAGCCTAAATAGAACGTCCATGATTTTCCACATGGAATATTGAAGAAGTAAAAAACAGTTTCTTCACGAGGAAAAAAAGTAGAGGGAACAAGAGAGAACCATGCCGAAGAAGACAGAGTACGAGCAGAGTGGAGAAAACACATGCTACATCGATTATGCACCAAGCTACGGATGAGCTATGGATGTGAAAAATATTCTCTATTTACATTGTATAAGGTCTTGGACTCGTTTAGATATTCCAAATTATATAAGGTAGAGGTCTCAATTTAATTCCATGGTAGAAACACTTGGAGTCCATGTCTTTATAAGAAGCCTTTTTATGCAAAGAGGATTCATTCTTGAGAGCTCACTCTTGTGTGCTCACTCTATGGATGGCCTAGCCTTGAGCTTAATGCCCATGCTTAGAAGGCTAGTGCATAAGAGAACTTGAATCCATCCTGTAGAGTGTTGGTCTCCATGGTAATACAATTGTGCTATCAAAGGACAAGTAGGCATCTGAAAGTACACAGGATCACCCTAATAAAATATGTATGGGTGGTTTCATACTATTCTGACTTTCAAAGTTCCATTGATTTTCAATTGTGGAAAAGTTGGGTGACATTACCACCTACAGAGGTAACGAAGTCTGTAAATGATATTTTTCATTTTCCTGAAAGGGAAAAGCTAACCCTTGATGAGATCGTTGACAAGGGAGGAAGATGGACACGAGAGATGACAGAGGGGAACACAACTCAGATTTACTAACCCCAAAAGGTGTGTGTAGAGCACCCACTGAGTACACATATATAGTGGAGACTCCTAGCTATATAAAGCATAGGGGTTGGTATATATAGCTCCAACACCCCCACTCAAATAGGAATCCCTAACTGTGGATGAAAAAACCCTTGGGGTACAAGGGAAAAATCCATAGCACCATATACATGCACTATTATATTAGCAATTTTCAAAGTTTAGAAAATTCATTTTCCAGGAGCTACATCATTCCATAATATACAATGTTCTCTTTCAAGCGTCTTTAGAAGTTTACTAACCCTATAATTGAACTGATGCAAATTCTTCAATATTTTTGAGTAGTAGCTTCAATATCATTGAGGAGCTGCAATATCTTTGAGTCCTTGTACATGCTACTTGACGTTAATTTTATCTTGTAAATGACATCAATCCAAGAAACATATCAAAACGTGAAGGTTAAAAGAATGATCACATCACATTTTCCTTAGAGACAGTTCACTATGGTGCTCTAGAGACGACACAGAAACAAACGTAACATTGATGCAATCACATGTGCACAAAGTCGGTACATAAATTCTATGGAACACTAGTGGTGCATAGTCACAACTACCAAATCCCTGTTAAAATGAATGATAAGAACCATAGCACCAATAAGTGTTGAGATATATATAGTATCTCTATATATAGCACCCTGGGCCCCTCTATATAAACTCATCTTGTGTGATCAGTTGACACACTTTGGGGTTTGCATATCTGGAGTCGGCCTGCTCTCTCTCTCTCTCTCTCCCTCTCTCATCTCTTGTCTCAGTTTTCCCTTCCTCGTCAACATGGTATCAGAGCATGGGTCGCATGGACATACTCGGACACACTCGACAATCTTGAAAACCTTCGTCACAAGGAAGATGAGTTACTTTCTTATTATTATTTTTGTGCAAAAACATATGCTTTTCTGTTTGTTTCGTTCACTACTCTTTTGTATGGGAAAAGAAAAAGCGTTTAAGGAGATTTGTAGCCGGCATAGCAATGTGCAACGAGTCACAATTTTTCCATGCATGCAAGCTTATGTCAGAAAGCTGGTTTCTTTTTAGGGTTTTAGTAGATTGTTTTCTTGAAAAAGAACACACTGAGAAGCTAGCTTGAGTGCGAGAATGAATCTCCTCGAAGACGAGTGCCCAATTGTCGGTGCCATGCTTCAACACACCGCTATCGAGAAGCAACTCTTCCTAGGTTTCCCAGTGGTTTCTATCTGGGCTAGCGCTAGAGTTACCATTAGTAGGCTGTTATGCTTGTGTTGAACGCGACGAGAAAGAGGATTTAAGGGGGAGGCCATGACAAACACAGGAGAAAGATCAGACAGAGTGAGATGGCTTTTTAAAGAGAGCAAGGTGGTTGCAGGCGTCGTAGGCATGAGGCTGCAAGAGGCATGCACACACTAGCACAACCGCCACTCGCGTGTAGTACTGTGATGAGAGTTGGCAAAAGCGAGCAAAGATGGCGGCAAAAGCAGAATTGAGCGCCTAGTTTAGCAATATCTCCTTTTAGCTCTAGAGTGATGCCAGAATTAGAGGCAGACAATCGCGCAGTTGTGGACAAGAGAGAGCAATATGATGTAGAGACACCAGCCAGTTGTGCTAAATTTAAGGGCAAGGAATATAAATAGCGCTCAATGATCTGCACGGAAGCGGCTGCTAATTTTGGCCATGGTGCTCATCTGTACGCATGGCAATGATTTATTTAGCTAGCTACATCCCTGGAAAGTGGGTTGGGAGCTTGCGTAGCTGCTGGACTCCTCAACATACATACATTGAGAAGAACCAGGTCGCGAGACCGTAGACGCTATGAGAAGGTTTATCTTCTTGCTAGCCTGCACTGCTTCCTGCATAGATTCGCAAGGGCTGATTTAGTATGCTTGCGCTCTTGTTTCTCGAACTCAGACTTGACAATGTCAAGGTCATCACTAATAAAATCAACACTAGAGGCACTGCTATCGTCTCCATAACATCCTTGGATACGAATTAGAGAGTCAATACAACAAGAATTGCTTGCAAAAGAAGGTATTTCCATATCTTCGATGCTTGTATGAGGATGGACTTCGCAAAAAAAAGGGGGTTCTTGGTGCTAATTAACAACGTCGATGCATCTGCTTCAGAAACTGCATGGGTGTGGATATGTATGAGAAGGGACGTTGGGTGATGCTCCTACTGGAGTTGACCAAAGCTCTTTGAAGCTCCTCCCGGCATGCAACGAAACAAGCGGCTATTTTTAGGCATTGCAGATATTAGAGAGCAAGGTGCGAAGGTTCTCGCTAGATATGGCAGCATCGATGATGAGATCTGCTGGACGCAAGCTTGAAGCAGCTCTGAGGATGTGCACACCTGGTGGGATGCAGATCAGGGGCTTCCAAACTTTTTCCCTACCAGAGCTTTCTTACAACTATGGAGCTTTAGAGCCTTACATCAGTGGCGAGATTATTAAGCTTCACCACAACAAGCATCATAAGACGTATATACCCAACTTCAACACGACACTTGAGAAGCTCCATGATGCTAAGGACCCACAATCCATTGTCACACTTGGTCCCTGAAAGCGTAAGCTTTATGCATCTTTACACTGCAGAGTTTTTGTTTTTGTTTTGCTTGTTTTTATGTATCACCTTGTTGCAATTATCAAAAATTATCTTCCCTGCACAGAGAGCAAAATGATACAATTTAGATGTCTGCTTTCCTACTTAACATGCTAAGTTTGGTAGCATTCAAACAACGAAAAGAAGGCAAAAACCGTGCCCAGAGTATTCGGATTTTAGTTAACCAGTGATCCAATCACTTGATAGAGTAGAGAGACGCCTTTGCTTTTAAACTTTTTGACACTTATCATTGTGTTTATTTTATTTATCCTGGGTTTTGTATGTGCTAATGGAACCGGCTATCTTTTTAAGGTTTGGATTGCATGCTTTTAATGCGGATAATGTTAAAGATTTTTTTCTTTTTTTGATTTGTCTTCAAAATTCAATTTGTCTAATTTGTCTTTGAATTCTCTATTGTTCGTCAAACCAAAGGCTCCTAGATGTTTAAACTTTGTGTTCAGTTTAATAGGCCCACTAACATGTTGTAAATGCTTGGCCTACAATGAGATTGCACATTCTTTCAGCAAGTAAGACTACTATCTGGTTAGATTACAGGGCATTTTGAGCACACTTTCAATAATTGATTGACCTTGCGGCTCCAATTAGACCACCCGTCGAGAATGGCTCTCGAATGCATCTCCATGCTTGGGTGAAGGCAATGTAGGGAACCATACACTCCCATCAATGAAACCAACATATTGTACCTAATATCTCTAAACATCAAGATGGGCGCCGGAATTACGTATGGCGGTTGCGAAGTCCTGTATATCGGACCTTCGAATCATTTGTGAATTATCTTGTGCGATGCCAATACGTGGGACTATGGACCCTTGGCAATGCCTATCTGGACACCCAAGCAAGGGCGGTATGGGATGATTCCTTGAGGTATGACACTAAGTCGGAGTAGTTGGAGACTCTGAGGCTCGAGATTGAGCTAGTTAGGCTCTCCAGACGAGTATGTGAACTAGATGTCTATCCTTTATGTTTTATGTGTGAGTGAGTAGATTATTTCATGTCACCAGTGCAAGATGGATCCTTTGGGGAGCAATAATCATTGATATATCGTTTATAATTATCGAGAGGCATTGTGACTTCATTAATCTATGTTTCTCACATCATTAATGAATGTTACCATCAGCATCAACATTTGTTTGCAAGCATTCACCCTTTAAATTCCATGAACATCGTAGTATCCAATAGCAATGTTGGTTTCTCTAGCTTGCATCTACATATAAAAATAAAAAAAATAAAAAATTAAATAAGTTCGTGTCATGAACACTTCATTTTATTTAAGTTATCAATGGCATAAATATTGAAATAATGTGTCGCTCGTTCATCATACGCCAATGGTTTGATTACATGGTAGCATCATCATCACGGGGCCTTGTGCTATCTGGGTGCCTCAGATCTTGATTATATGGTTGCTAAGTCATCATTTGTGGAGTTTGTCACTTATGCTTGGTCAATTGATAATTCTAGATCATGACTTTACTAATGATGTTGATAATTCTATGCCACGACCTTACTAATAATTTTATTGATGATGTGATAGATTATCTCCCATAACTGATAAAGTTTATGTGTGCTTGGGATCATGGTGTCAAGCTCGATGCTATGCTTGTTATCATCGTATTTCACCCTTATAATCGATATTAGGGCCTCAATATTTCATGGCACTATGGTTGTTATTGTCTCATTGCTCCCTCGTCGTCATGGTGATATGGTTCTTATTGTCATATTGCACCCTCGCTGACATGGTGCTATGGTTGTTATCTTATATTGCACCCTCACCATCATTGGTGCTATGGTTGTTATCGTCTCATTGCTCCCTCGTCGTCATGGTGATATGGTTCTTATTGTCATATTGCACCCTCGCTGACATGGTGCTATGGTTGTTATCTCATATTGCACCCTCGCCATCATTGGTGCTATGGTTGTTATTGTCTCATTTTCTCCCTCGTCCTCATGGTGCTATGGTTGATATCGTCATATTGCACCCTCATTGCCATGGTGCTATGGTTTTTATCTCATATGGAACCCTCGTCATCATTGGTGCTATGGTTGTTATTGCCATATTGCACCCTCGTCTCGTCATGGTGCTATGTTTTTTATCATCTCATTGCACCCTCGTCGAGGTCGCAACTGAGAATGACAAAAATATGAGTACTTCTGTCAACGATAAACGCAAGAAGAATTCTCATAGAACGTCCAAAGATGTGAGAGACGTCACCCAAAAAAGGCAGGGTAAAGGAGACGTTAATAATAAAAGAGTCCTCAAAATAGAGTGGCGTGAGACACAAGATTGACAGCCACAATATGAATAGCCAAAAGATAAATTTTCTCGGAAAAGTTAACACCAAAATTAGAAAAACGATCGCGGACGCTTCACAAAGAAGTAGGACGAAGAAAGCTGCATCAAGCTCAATTGCAGTAAAAACAACATAACTTTCAGCTGCGAACTCCGATTGTCGCAAACCTAGAACTCAAATCGAAGAGCTCGAGAAGACGAACAAGTTTTGGATGAAAATTGTTATTGCACTTTTCCGCTTCTCCAAATTTTGAGTAGAAGATCCCCAAAAATTGAGATGAAGTTTAGGGCATCATCAACAAGAAAACGTAATCTACGATTAGATTGATTAGCAATAAACACCACACGAAACACTAATCATATTTTTCTTAACACAAAATAACCACAGTTAACAAGAATCAACGCTCAACAATAAAATTTGTAGCAATTTTAAATCTTTCACGCGAATCGCATACACATACTGTTTTGTCACCATGAATTGAATCGACGCGTGATCGTTACCGCTCTAATACCATGCTAAGATGTAGAGAGAAAGAGAGAGATGTAGAGTGGCGTGAGACGCAAGATTGACAGCCACAATACGAATAGCACAAAGCTAAATTTTCTCGAAAAAGTTAACACCAAAATTTGAAAAATGATCACGGACGCTTCACGAAGAAGTAGGATGAAGAAAGCCGTGTCAAGCTCAATTGCAGTAAAAACAACATAACTTTGTGCTGTGAAGTCCGATTGGCGCAAACCTAGAACTCAAATCGACGAGCTCGAGAAGACGAACAAGTTTTGGATGAAATTTTCCATTGCGCTCAGAGTGTCACTGTAGATAGATAGTGTCAGTGCATGAAAAAATGGGTTCCTCGCAAACAACTGCCAATGCGCTCAGAGTGTGAGTGTAGATAGTGTTGGCAGTGTCGGTGTAGATAGTGTTGGCAGTGTCATATCCAATACCCAAATCATCCATAAGGTGTTTGAGCATCAAAACTCAATTGTATCTATGAAGACTTGCATGTACTCAGTCTCACAGATGGAAGTGGCCATAGTAGGTTGCTTCTTGCTCAACCATGATATGCATGAGCCGCCAAGCATGAAACAAAAACCACTTGTGGACACTTGTGTGTCAAAACAACCAGCCCAATCTAAGTCCAAAAAAGCATGTAAGTCTGGCGGTACATATCCCCCCTTGGGATAAAACAAGCCAACTTGTAAAGTACCACACTAGTGGAAAAAGATCCTCTTGACAGCCAGTCAATGCTTAGACCCTGGGCTATGCATAAATTTGCTAACCTGTGAGACTGACAATTGAATATCCGGCCTCGTGTTGCATACATCCATCAACAGTTTGGTAAAGAGTGATATATGTAGGATCATCAACATCATAAAGACTCAATTTCAAACCTGTTTCTATGAAAGTGTCAATGTCTCTATGTAACTTTTTTGACACAACGCAATACCACCATCACACTGCTTAAACCTACACCCAAGTAATGATGCAATAGTCCCAAATATTTCATCTTAAAAGTAGCTATCAAATTAGACTTAAAGTCAGCGATATGTCTCTCGTTTGGTCGAGTGGTTAGGAAATCATACACATAAAGAACCACAATGAGAAGGACATTACCCTCACGCCGTACATACAATGTGCTTTAAGTTGGACTGTTACAAAATCCTTGTTTGTGTGAGCCTTCTCATACCAAGAACGAGGAGATCGCTTCAACCCATACAACACTTTGTTACATTTGCACACCTTATCCTCTTGTCCATTCTTGACAAAACCGCGAGGCTGCATTACATAAACTTCCTCAAATATGTCACCATTCAAGAAAGCAGTAACAATGTCGGATTGATGTACATCCCAACCAAAATAAGCGGTCGATGCACATAGAAAATGCACAGTAGTCATACGACAAGTGGGAGGAAAAGTCTGTTCATAATCTATGCCTTTTTGCTATGCATAACCTTTTACTACAATTCAATCCTTATGACCATTTATCTTACCATCTAGCTCGTATTTCAACTTGAAGACCCACTTTGTACCAATGGTACTTGTTGAGCTATATATAATGTCTGTATATATATAGCACCCTCGTCATCCTGGTCCCCTCTATATAAACTCGTCATGTGTGATCATCAGACACACTTGGGGTTGTACATCTTGCGGCTTGTCTTCTTCATCCTCTCTTCCTCTCTCGTAGTTTAACATGGTATCAGAGCAGAGGAGTACTTCGGCTATGGAGGTGGAGCAACGTCCTCTTTCCTCTCTCAAGGAAGTTCATGACAATCTCTCTCCCGCCTTTCTAGACAAGCGATGCTCGCAGCGTCTTGATAAAGTGGTTGCCCTATTCTTGAGACTTGATGGCTCACTGCTGATCATATTTGAAGGCTTAAAGCCTTAGACTAAGGACGTGCACATGCCGAGGGTCTATCACATCCATGCACGGGCAGCAGTCCTTGAGGAAAACCTATTTATATGGGGCCCGTTGATCACGTTTGAAGGCTTGAAGCCTTCGACTACGGACGTGCAGGTGCCGGTGCTGCTGACCATGGACGAGGAAAACCTATTTATATGGGGCCCATTGATCACGTTTGAAGGCTTGAAGCCTTCGACTAAGGACGTGCAGGTGCCGGTGTTGCTGCATGCTTCTTACGCCTACGTCCTCACGCTCACACATACGTATTCACCTCTATGCATCTTGACATGCTCGTTTTATGTGTATGTGTGTATGTGTGTGTTTTAAGCGAGGTTAAGAGAAAGGATTGAGGTTTGGAACTCATCATCACGCAGCTTCCATGGCTTCCTTCAAGGCGCCTTCGATCTCTGTTAGCCTGCCGCGTAGGCAGTCTTATGTGTGTGTTTTAAGCGAGAGATAGGGTTCAGGTTTACAGAAGGAACTCATCCTCACGCAGCTTTAAGCGAGGTACCGAGAGAGGATTCAGGTCTGGAACGTGACCTGCGCCATAATTTTCGCTATGCTTTGCTATTTTAGTTTACGTAAAACCTTTATCGTTATAAACTTTGCTATTTTAATTTACGTAAAACCTTTATCGTTATAAACATTGCTATTTTAATTTACGTAAAACCTTTATCATTATCATCGTTGCTACTTTAATTTACGTAAAACCTTTATCATTATCAAACATCAATCGTCTTTCCATTATTATTGAAGCAGGTGGAAACTGATTTGTTTGGTTTTGCAAGTCTGTATTTTCTAAGAGGCCCCCCACACGGGAGGGGGTAATTTGTAAGACAAGACACTTACTTTTTTGATTTGACATGTGCACAAGCACACACGAAAAGGGAAGAGGAGGTAACCTTTGCAAAATCCAACTGCACCTCAAAGAGGTGTAGTTATGAAAGGGAGGAGGGGTAATCCAATAACAATTACCCCCTCTCGTGTGGGGGTACCCTAAGAGCCATGAGCGTCGTGCATACTGTATGCTTATGAAAACGCTGCTTCTTGGAGCCCGATTACGATAGCCCAATAAAAATGCATCTATGATTGGCTTGTCGTCTCGTGGCTTGTTGGCCCTCCAACAGATGCTGGCTTGTCGGAACTTGTAGCTAGCTATTTTTTATTCACAAGCTTTGCGCATATTTCTGCTACGTTCCCATCATGTTTTGAAACCAGGTATATATTGGTTTTCTATAGTTTCTTTGCATTCTCAACGGTTGAAGTCCTCCGGCCTTGTGATTGCTGAAGTTATCCGATTTTGGTGAGTGGGGCTCTATTTGAAAATTACAAATTGAATGCTAACCATCACCTTTTCGAGCCAAGACGGATTACCTTCATAGAACATACCTCCGTTAAGGATCTGGCTTCAGGTTTGTGATGTTTATGTTATTTTATCATCGACTTCTTATGGATTGTTATCAGTAATTACAGGTTTCTATTTGTTATCATCCATTGCCATGGTTCTTGATAATGCAAGGTGATGTTACAGTTATACGTCTTCATCCTCTCCATTCATGGCTATGGTTTATGAAGCCACAGATATTGTCGTCTATATTAGCGTCTCATTTTGTATTTGACTTTCGATGTTCAAATAAATAATAATAATAATAATTTCAAAGAGCGTCTTTGATGCCATGGAGAGTTCCATGTTGCCATGGTACGTGACCCCATGATGATTACATAATTGTGATGCCATGGTATGTGACATCATGATGACTACATAAAAAGAGCGTCTTTGATGCCATGGAGAGTTCCATGATGCCATTGTACATGACACCATGATGATTACATAATTTGCATTCGTTCGGGACCCATCACATTTTGTTTATGTCGACATTGTATGTATGTGTGCACATTTGATTGCATTAGTACAATGTTCGTCTCTATGTCGTCTCAAGAGCGGCGTCGCGAACCGTCTCTAAGGACAAAGTGACGTGGTTATTTCTAACCTTCACGTTTCGATATGTTTCTTGAGTTGATGTTGTTTATAGAACTAAAATCAAATCAAGCAGTACGTACGGGGGCTCAAAGATGTTGAAATTTCACTATCAAAGCATATACAATAGCTCAATTGTATATATAGAGAGTTATGTTTTTCAGCCTCTATAGACACTATTGTATAATTATGGAGTGATGTAGCTCCTTTGAACATTCAAAATGTACAAATGCAATATTTTAATATAACGGTAGGTTTATATAGAGCTGTGGGTTTTTCCCTTGAGCCCCCAAGGGTTTTTTCATCCACATGAAGGGACCTTCATTTGAGTGGGGGTGTTGAGCTATATATAATGTCTGTATATATATAGCACCCTCGTCATCCTGGTCCCCTCTATATAAACTCGTCATGTGTGATCATCAGACACACTTGGGGTTGTACATCTTGCGGCTTGTCTTCTTCATCCTCTCTTCCTCTCTCGTAGTTTAACAGTACTTTTGCCAGGAGGCAAATTACATAAAGTCCATGTGTCATTTTCTACAAATGCATCATATTTTGATTGCATGGCAGCCATCCAATTTTCTAAACTCTGTGCTTCATAAAATGACTGGGGTTCCTCAACATCATGTGAGCTAGATATAACCAAAGAATAACAATCTGACACTACAAGACGTCGCACAAAAATCGACGAAGATACTGACACAGGTGTTGAAATAAGCCTCGGAAGAGACGCTGGTATCGTAGCATTAGTATAACCATTGGTATAGCGGCCATCAAAATACATCTTTAAATAGGCGTCAGAATATGCAACATAATAAGCAACGCTATTTATATACTAAATTTCGACGCTCATACCGTTGCCCCTATCGATGGTGATACCGTTACCTGTATCGACGACCAAAACCTGCAAATTTTTTTCGGACAGAGGGAGCTGGGAACTCATGTTGCATATACTGCAGCAAAAGAAAACAGCCTTGTCTGCTCAAAAAAAGAGTGCACAAGCAACCGCACTCCACCTACAAGCTGACGCTAAAGAGCGAGTGTATGGCTATTAGCAAGATTGTAAGAATAGCATAACTTGTTAACATAATTAAAACATTAATCAAAAACTGTAAAACCATAAACATAACCTATTTGCCATACCATAACCATTACCATAACTTACTTGTCATACCATAAACATAACAACCATACCATCATTGCACAACCATAACCATAACCATAACCATCACATGATTGCTATACCATCATAGCAAAACCATAAACCATAACCATAACCATAACCATAACCATAACCATATCCATAACCATTAGATTATTTTCATACCATCATAGCAAAACCATAATCTTAAGTTGACTGTCGAACATTAACCATAACATTTGTGGCATACCATAAACATAACCATAACCATAACCATAACCATAAACATAACCATAGACCATAAACATTAACCATAACATCTGTGGCCTGCGATACGGAGAACTGAGATTTTTGCACCAGTGTAGAGCGTCCTGCGTGTAGGACTTTGCATCATCTCACCCTCCTCATCGTTGCTATCATGCCCTCGATGTGAACGGGATAGCTAAGGTTGGTCCAATAGTACTGCATTCAATGTTGTCTCCTTCCATGTTGGAATCCATGTCAAAGAACATGTCCAACATCTGCTCCATCTCTACTTCTTGAAATGACGCTTCAGGTATTAGTTGAGAGGACTCAGTCAATGGCTGCTAGTTTGAAAATCGTCTTATCTCGGATGAAGCTGGAGCAATATCTACTTACGGACTTTGACCTTCAATCTCTAGAACATGAGATCAATAACGTAGGTCTTGTACTTGCTCTATCGAAAAGAGACCGTGATTGCATATGTGTTGGTCGCAGATTTTTTATTTTCGAAAGATCTGATGCTTGCAATGCGCACAAGGACACGCCATCCTATCGTCCATACTTTATCTACCAATGATGCAACAAATAATCAAAACACTCTAGTTGTTATAACTACACACTACTAAGTACATGACAAGATTTACAACCTCACATTCTCTAGCCAGGCCCGATCCCGGGACACCCCAGTCTAGAGGTGCACGGAGATTACGACCACATGGTAATAATCCCGTCTTTATTGGTCAATGACTATATATTAAAGTCTGATTGCATTTTTTCGGCTATTTTTTTCTAGCTCTAACAACCTCACATTCTCTAGCCAGGCCCGATCCCTTCACACCTCGGTCTAGAGGTGCACAGAGATTAGGACCACAGGGTAATAATCTCATCTTTATTGGTCAATGACTATATATTAAGGTTCTTGAAGTCTATGTGCACGTTTGAAGTTCGATTGCGTTTTTTCTATCATTAATTTGATGCTAGCTCTAACCTAACCTATAATATAACCTAAAGTATAACATAACCCTAACCTAACTTCACCCTCATCTTAGTTCACCCTCGTCCTCATTGGTGCTATGGGAGTGATTGTCTTATTGCACCCTCGTCGTCATTCGTGTTATGGTTGTTACCATCGTACTGCATGCACCCTCGTCATCATTGTTGCAATGGGTGTTATCGTCTTATTACACCCCCCCTCGTCATTGGTAATATGGTTGTTATCATCTTATTGCATGCACCCTGCTCGTCATTTGTGCTTATTATCATTCTCATCTCATCAAGGATTTGGCAGTTGTGACTATAGACTATGGTTGATATCATTCTATTGCACCCTTGTAATTGGTATTTCATGGTGCTATCATTGTTCTTGTTTTATTGCATCCTCGTCGTCATTGGTGCTATGGGTGTTATCGTCTTATTGCACACTCTCTTCATTGGTGCTATGGTTGTTATCATCTTATTGCATGCACCCTCCTCATCATTTGTGCTATGGGTGTTATCGTCTTATTCCACCCTTGTCATCATTGGCGATATGGTTGTTATCATCTTATTCCATGCACCCTCAAGCTGCAACATCATCGTCATTGGTGCTATGGGAGTTATCGTCTTATTGCACCCTTGTTGTCATTCGTGCTATGGTAGTTATCATCTCATTGCATGCACGCTTGTCGTTATTGGTGCTATGGTTCTTATCATTCTTTTTAACAGGGATTTGGTAGTTGTAACTATGCACAACTAGTGTTCCATAGAATTTATGTACAGACTTTGTGCACATGTGATTGCATCAATGTTACGTTTGTTTCTGTGTCGTCTCTAGATCACCATAGTGAACCGTCTCTAAGGACAATGTGATGTGATCATTCTTTAAACCTTCACGTTTTGATATGTTTCTTGGGTTGATGTCATTTAGAGGATAAAATTTACTTCAAGCAGCATGTACGAGGACTCAAAGATATTGCAGCTCCTCAATGATATTGAAGCTACTACTCAAAAATATTGAAGAATTTGCATCAATTCAATTATAAGGTTAGTAAACTTCCAAAGACGCTTGAAAGAGAACATTGTATATTATGGAATGATGTAGCTCCTGGAAAATAAATTTTGTAAACTTGGAAAATTGCTAATATAATAGTGCTTGTATATGGTGCTGTGGATTTTTTCCTTGCACCCCAAGGGTTTTTTCATCCACAGTTAGGGACTCCTATTTGAGTGGGGGTGTTGGAGCTATATATACCAACCCCTATGCTTTATATAGCTAGGAGTCCCCAATATATATGTGTACTATGTGGGTGCTCTACACACACCTTTTGGGGCTAACAAATCTGAGTTCTCTCGCTCTCTCTTCCCCTCTGTCATATCTCCCGTCCATCTTCCTCCCTTGTAAATGATCTCATCAAGGGTTAGCTTTTCCCTTTCAATTACCGGTGTCACTGGCGGGCGTCAGTATATGTGTGTGTATTTATGGAGGGAGCTAAGTTTTTTTTTAAAATTTGATTTTAAAATTTTTGATGCCTCTTCCGGCATGTATTCTGACGACAGCACGAATGCGCATACCGACGCCTCTTCCGATTGCTGTACCGACAGTTGTACCGATAGCTGTACCAATGACACCTGCAAAAATCACAACCGCGGGCTTTCTCTACGCATTTCTCTTAATTCTTGCATGTTTTCTCAAGCTCTCCTCTTCCCCATCTGTTGCGATACATGCCGTCAGAGGTGCATAACACTAAGGTAAGATTGTTTTCATGTTTACTTGTAGATTTAGGGTTTAGGGTTTAACCTTGTGTTTGTGTGTGGGTTTTTGCAGGTTCCATGACTTTTACAACAACTTTCATTGCTCAAATAGGACGAATGTGAGTGTTCAAACCTTTAAATGCATATTAAGTTTATTTAAATTACTTTGTATATTAAGAAAATAAAATTTCATGCTTTAAACTTTGAATGCTTAAAAGAAATTAGGATTTGTTATGTGAAATTTCATTTTAAATTATAGAAAGAATTTGTTTAGTTTTATGAAAAAGCCTTGTTTTGAAGAAATTTTTTATTGAATTATTTCGTTTTTCAAATTATGTAGTTGATGAGGTTTATGTTTTAGGTTAAGTTTAGGTTATAAGTTAAGTTAGATTAGGTTAGGTTACGTTAAGTTAAGGTACGTTGTTATGTTAAGTTATATGTTAGATTAGGTTAGGTTATCTTATACGTTAAGTTAGATTAAGCTAAGCTACGTTAGGTTAAGTTATATTAGGTTAGGTTAGGTTAAGCTACATTAACTTAGGTTGGGTTATCTTATATGTTATGTTAGGTTAAGTTAATCTACGTTAAGTTTAGTTATGTTAGGTTATGTTAGGTTAGGTTAGGTAAAGCTACATTAGGTTAAGTTAGACTAAGCTACATTTGACAATACCGCAAGCCATAGAGCTTACCCACAGCGCATATTAAAAACAACACAATGGCGATCCATTCGTCAATACGGCAAGCCATAAATCTTACCCACAACACATATGCATTTTGGGCAAGCTCTATGGCTTTCTGTATTTCCAACGGCTCGCCATTTTGTTTTTTATATGTCCACGAGCGGTTTTCATCAAGTCTTAAAATAGCACCGTGGTGAGCCGTTGGTAATATGGCAAGGCATAGATTTTTCTTACAATGCATATACATTGTGGGCAAGATTTATGGCTTGCCGTATTGCCAAATGGCTCCCCATGGTGTTGTCTATATGTTTGCCAGCGATTTTCAAGCGCTAAAATTACCTCGTGCCCCTAAAAACAACACAATGGTGATCCGTTTGGCAATATGGCAATCCATAAAGCTTGCCCACAAGGCATATGCATTGTGAGCAAGCTCTATGGTTTTCTATATATAGCCTACGGCTCGCCATTGTGTTGTCTATATGTCTGCGAGCGATTTTCAGGCCAAAAAATCGTTTCACAACTCTAAAAACAACACAATGATGAGCCATTTGCCAAATTGGCAAGCCATAGAGCTTGCCCGCATTGCATATGCATTGTGGGCAAGCTGTATGGCTTGTCATTTTACTAAATGCCTCACCATTGTGTTGTTTTTATGTTAGGTTAGGTGATATTATAGGTTAGGTTAGACCTACCGACGGCATAATAGTCGAAAAAATACACACGGACTTCGAATATAATTCGTGTACTTCTAAAAATGCAAACCGTACTTCGGTTAGGTTAGGTTATAAGTTAGGTAGATGTTATAAGTTAGGATACATTAAATTAAGTTACGTATAGGTTTTACGTTAGGTTAGATTATAGGTTAGGCATAACGATTATAGGTTAGGTTAGAGCTAGCGTCAAATTAATAGTAGAAAAAGCGCAATCCGACTTCGAAGATGACTCGTGTACTTCTAAAAATGCAAACGGACTTCGGTTAGGTTAGGTTATAGGTTAGGTAGATGTTATAAGTTAGATTACATTACTTTAGGTTAGGTATAGGTTTTACGTTAGGTTCGATTATAGGTTAGGCATAACGATTATAGGTTAGGTTAGAGCTAGCGTCAAATTAATAGTAGAAAAATCGCAATCGGACTTCGAGGACGACTCATGTACTTCTAAAAACGCAAACGGACTTCGGTTAGGTTACGTTATAGGTTAGGTTTAGGTTATAAGTTAGGTTACAATAAGTTAGGTTTGGGTTATGTTATAGGTTAGGTTAGAGCTAGCATCAAATTAATGATAGAAAAAACGCAATCGGATTTCAAAAGAGCACATAGACTTCAAGAACCTTAATATATAGTCATTGACCAATAAAGATGAGATTATTACCATGTGGTCCTAATCTCCGTGCACCTCTACACCGAGGTGTGCAGGGATCGGGCCTGGCTAGAGAATGTGAGGTTGTTTGAGCTATCAAAAAATAGCCGAAAAAATGCAATCGAACTTCAAAAGTGCACACAGACTTCAAGAACTTTAATATATAGTCATTGACCAATAAAGATGGGATTATTACCATGTGGTCATAATCTCCATGCACCTCTAGATTGGGGTGTGCCGGGATCGAGCTTGGCTAGAGAATGTGAGGTTGTAAATCTTGTCATGTACTTAGTAGTGTGTATTTTTAACAACTATAGTGTTTTGATTATTTGTTGCATCATTGGTAGATAAAGTATGGACGATAGGATGGCGTGTCCTTCTGCGCATTGCAAGCATCAGATCTTTCGAAAACAAAAAATCTGCGACCAACACATGCAATCACGGTCTCTTTTTGATAGAGCAAGTACAAGACCTACGTTATTGATCTCATGGTCTAGAGATTGAAGGTCAAAGTCCGTAAGTAGATATTGCTCCAGCTTCATCCCAGATAAGACGATTTTCAAACTAGCAGCCATCGACTGAGTCCTCCCAACTAATACCTGAAGCGGCATTTCAAGAAGTAGAGATGGAGCAGATGTTGGACACGTTCTTTGACATGGATTCCAACATAGAAGGAGACAACATTGAACGCAGTAATGCTGGACCAACCTTAGCTATCCCATTCACCTCGAGGGCATGATAGCAACGATGAGGAGGGTGAGATGATGCAAAGTCTTGCACGCAGGACTCTCTACACTGGTGCAAAAATCTCAGTTCTCCGTACTGCACGCCATTCAAAGAGAGTACAGGGAGGCAGAGGGGTACGATTAAGTCTCGAACAACTCAATTTTGAGTGTGGCGAGGTCCAAAATGTCACACCGTCGGTCAAAGGCAAGAGAGAGGTACAATTACAAGAGTCCCAAGCCGGCATGGTTGGATGCAGAGGAGTGGACGGGGATTGCACGAGAGACACAAGACATTCCCGATAGATTTCAGCAGTAGAGAGATGCAGCCAGAGCACGTTTGGAATTCTGCTGTAACGTCACATCTTGGGAGTGGAGGCTACAATACGCTTCGACATGAGTTTGTAAGTATTATATGTATGCTTTAAATTATTGATAATATATATGTTATTTGAAGATTTATCTAATGATTAAGCCATAATTTTTCAGGAAGTTGCCGTGAAGTGCCTTCCGACACGCCAAGAGGAGAAGTATGGGTACAAGCATGGACTTGTGGCCCTTTTGACCCAGCTGCAGGAGAAGGGAGAGGACGTCAATTGGGAGGCATTACCATGAGAGTCTTTTCACTCAATGATTGTTTGCATATGTAGAGTTTTCTAGTGCTTATGTTTATGGTCTATGGTTATGTTTATGGTATGCCACAGATGTTATGGTTAATGTTTGACAATCAACTTAAGATTATGGTCTTGCTATGATGGTATGAAAATCATCTAATGGTTATGGATATGGTTATGGTTTATGGTTTTGCTATGATGGTATAGCAATCATGTGATGGTTATGGTTATGGTTATGGTTGTGCAATGATGGTATGGCTGTTATGTTTATGGTATGACAAGCAAGTTATGGTAATGGTTATGGTATGGCAAACAGGTTATGTTTATGGTTTTACAATTTTTGACTCATGTTTTAATTATATTAACAAGTTATGCTATTCTTACAATCTTGCTAATAGCCATACACTCGCTCTTTAGCGTCAGCTTGTAGGTGGAGTGCGGTTGCTTGTGCACTCTTTTTTTGAGCAGACAAGGCTGTTTTCTTTTGTTGCAGTATATGCAACATGAGTTCCCAGCTCCCTCTGCCCAAAAAACAATTGCAGGTTTTGGTCATCGGTACAGGTAACGGTATCACCATCGATAGGGGCAACGGTATGAGCGTCGAAATTTAGTATATAAATACCATTTCTTATTATGTTGCATATTCTGACGCCTATTTAAAGATGTATTTTGATGCCCGCTATACCGATGGTTATACCAATGCTACGATACCAGCGTCTCTTCCAAGGCTTATTTCAGCACCTGTGTCAGTACCTGCGTCGATTTTTGTGCGACATCTTGTAGTGTCAGATTGTTATTCTTTGGTTATATCTAGCTCACATGATGTTGAGGAACCCCAGTCATTTTATGAAGCACAGAGTTTAGAAAATTGGATGGCTGCCATGCAATCAGAATATGATGCATTTGTAGAAAATGACACATGGACTTTATGTAATTTGCCTCCTGGCAAAAGTACTGTTAAACTAGGAGAGAGGAAGAGAGGATGAAAAAGACAAGCTGCAAGATGTACAACCCCAAGTGTGTCTGATGATCACACATGACGAGTTTATATAGAGGGGACCAGGATGATGAGGGTGCTATATATATACAGACATTATATATAGCTCAACACCCCACTTAAATGAAGGTCCCTTCTTGTAGATGAAAAAACCCTTGGGGGCTCAAGGGAAAAACCCACAGCTCTATATAAACCTACCGTTATATTAAAATATTGCAATTGTACATTTTGAATGTTCAAAAGAGCTACATCACTTCATAATTATACAATAGTGTCTATAAAGGCTGAAAAACATAACTCTCTATATATACAATTGAGCTATTGTATATGCTTTGATAGAGCAATTTCAACATCTTTGAGCCCCTGTACATACTGCTTGATTTGGTTCTAGTTCTGTAAACAACATCAACTCAAGAAACATATCGAAACGTGAAGGTTAGAAATAACCACGTCACTTTGTCCTTAGAGACGGTTCGCGACGCCGCTCTTGAGACGACATAGTACTAGTGCAACCACATGTGCACACATACATACAATGTCGACATAAACTAAATGTGATGGGGTCCGAACGAATGCAAATTATGTAATCATCATGGTGTCACGTACCATGGCATCATGGAACTCTCCATGGCATCAAAGATGCTCTTTTTATGTAGTCATCATGGTGACACGTACCATGGCATCACAATTATGTAATCATCATGGGGTCACATACCATGGCAGCATGGAACTCTCCATGGCATCAAAGACACTCTTTTAAATTATTATTATTATTTTTTATTTGAACATCGAAAGTCAAATACAAAATGAGACGCTAATATAGACGACAATATCTGTGATGAGTATCAAAGTGGACAAAATAAAAATTATGGCTTCATAAACCATAGCCATGAATGAAGAGGATGAAGACGTATAACTGTAACATCACCTTGCATTATCAAGAACCATGGAAATGGATGATAACAAATAGAAACCTGTAATTACTGATAACAATCCATAAGAAGTCAATGATAAAATAACATAAACATCACAAACCTGAAGCCAGATCCTTAACGGAGGTATGTTCTATGAAGATAATCCGTCTCGGCTCGAAAAGGTGATGGTTAGCATTCAATTTGTAATTGTGAGATAGAGCCCCACTCACCAAAATCGGATGACTTCAGCAATCACAAGGCCGGAGGACTTCAACCACGACAAGCTAGCTACAAGTTCCGACAAGCCACGAGACGACAAGCCAATCATAGATGCATTTTTATTGGACTATCGTAATCGGGCTCCAAGAAGCAGCGTTTTCATAAACACACAGTATGCACAACGCTCATGGCTCTTAGGGTACCCCCACACGAGAGGGGGTAATTGTTATTGGATTACCCCTCCTCCCTCACATAACTACACCTCTTTGAGGTGCAGTTGGATTTTGCAAAGGTTACCCCCTCTTCCCTTTTCGTGTGTGCTTGTGCACATGTCAAATCAAAAAAGTAAGTGTCTTGTCTTACAAATTACCCCCTCCCGTGTGGGGGGCCTCTTAGAAACTACAGACTTGCAAAACCAAACAAATCAGTTTCCACCTGCTTCAATAATAATGAAAAGACGATTGATATTTGATAATGATAAAGGTTTTACGTAAATTAAAGTAGCAATGATGTTAATGATAAAGGTTTTACGTAAATTAAAATAGCAATGTTTATAACGATAAAGGTTTTACGTAAATTAAAATAGCAAAGTTTATAACGATAAAGGTTTTACGTAAATTAAAATAGCAAAGCACAACAAAAATTATGGCGCAGGTCACGTTCCAGACCTTAATCCTCTCTCAGTACCTTGCTTAAATCTGCGTGAGGATGAGTTCCTTCTGTAAACCTGAACCCTGTCTCTCGCTTAAAACACACACATAAGACTGCCTACTCGGCAGGCTAACAGAGATCGAAGGCGCCTTGAAGTAAGCCATGGAAGCTACATGATGATGAATTCCGAACCTGAATCCTTTCTCTGAACCTCACTTAAAACACACACATACACGTAAAACAAGCATGTCAAGATGCATAGAGGTGAATACGTATGTGTGAGCGTGAGGACGCAGGCGTAAGAAGCATGCAGCAACACCGGCACCTGCACGTCCTTAGTCGAAGGCTTCAAGCCTTCAAACATGATCAACGGGCCCCATATAAATAGGTTTTCCTCGTCCATGGTGTGATAGACATGCAGCAGCACCGGCACCTGCACGTCCTTAGTCGAAGGCTTCAAGCCTTCAAACGTGATCAACGGGCCCCATATAAATAGGTTTTCCTCAAGGACTACTACCCGTCCACGGCTGTGATAGACCCTCGGCACCTGCACGTCCTTAGTCTAAGGCTTTAAGCCTTCAAATATGATCACCGGCCAGCCATCAAGTCTCAAGAATAGGGCAACCACTTTATCAAGACGCTGCGAGCATCGCTTGTCTGTCATGAACTTCCTTGAGAGAGGAAAGAGGACGTCGCTCCACCTCCATAGCCAAAGTACTCCTCTGCTCTGATACCATGTTAAACTACGAGAGAGGAAGAGAGATTGAAGAAGACAAGCCACAAGATGTACAACCCCAAGTGTCACGAGGGTGCTATATATATACAAACATTATATATAGCTCAACAAGTACCATTGGTACAAAGTGGTTCTACAAGTTGAAACGAGAGCTAGATGGTGAGATTAATCGTCATAAGGATTGAATTGTAGTAAAAGGTTATGCATAGCAAAAAGGAATAGATTATGAAGAGACTTTTCCTCCCACTTGTTGTATGACTACTGTGCATCGACCGCTTATTTTGGTTGGGATGTACATCAATCCGACATTGTTACTGCTTTCTTGAATGGTGACATATTTGAGGAAGTTTAATGTAATGCAGCCTCGCGGTTTTGTCAAGAAAGGACAAGAGGATAAGGTGTGCAAATGTAACAAAGTGTTGTATGGGTTGAAGCAGTCTCCTCGTTCTTGGTATGAGAAGGCTGACACTCATTTGATCAAACAAGGATTTTGTAACAGTCCAACTTAAAGCACATTGTATGTAGGGCGTGAGGGTAATGTCCTTCTCATTGTGGTTCTTTATGTGCATGATTTCCTAATCACTCGACCAAATGAGAGACATATCGCTGAATTTAAGGCTAATTTGAATGCTACTTTTAAGATGAAATATTTGGGACTATTGCATCATTACTTGGGTATAGGTTTAAGCAGTGTGATGGTGGTATTGCGTTGCGCCAAAAAAGTTACATAGAGACATTGCCACTTCCATGGAAACAGGTTTGAAATTGACTCTTTATGATGCTGATGATCCTGCATATATCACTCTTTACCAAACTGTTGTTGGATGTATGCAACACGAGGCCGGATATTCAATTGTCAGTCTCACAGGTTAGAAAATTTATGCATAGCCCAGGGTCTAAGCATTGACTTGCTGTGAAGAGGATTTTTTTCCACTAGAGTGGTACTTTACAGGTTGGCTTGTTTTATCCCAAGGGGGGATATGTGCCGCCATACTTACATGCTTTTTTAGACTTAGATTGGGCTAGTTGTTTTGACACACAAGTGTCCACAAGTGGTTTTTGTTTCATGCTTGGCAGCTCATGCATATCATGGTTGAGCAAGAAGCAACCTACTATGGACACTTCCAGTTGTGAGACTGAGTACATGCAAGTCTTCATAGATACAATTGACTTTTGATGCTCAAACACCTTATGAGCGATTTGGGTATTGGATATGACACTGCCAACACTATCTACACCGACACTGCCAACACTATCTGCACTCACACTCTGAGCGCATTGGCAGTTGTTTGCGAGGAACCCATTTTTTCATGCACTGACACTATCTATCTACAGTGACACTCTGAGCGCAATGGAAAATTTCATCCAAAACTTGTTCGTCTTCTCGAGCTCTTTGATTTGAGTTCTAGGTTTGCACCAATCGGAATTCACAGCACAAAGTTATGTTGTTTTTACTGCAATTGAGCTTGACACGGCTTTCTTCGTCCTACTTCTTCGTGAAGTGTCCGCGATCGTTTTTCTAATTTTGGTGTTAACTTTTTCCAAAAAATTTATCTTTGTGCTATTCGTATTGTGGCTGTCAATCTTGCGTCTCACGCCACTCTACATCTCTCTCTTTCTCTCTACATCTCAACATGGTGTCAGAGCGGTAACGATCACGCGCCGATTTAATTCATGGTGACAAAAAGTATGTGTATGCGATTCGCGTGAAAGATTTAAAATTGCTACAAATTTTATTGTTGAGCGTTGATTCTTGGTCACTGTGGTTATTTTGTGTTAAGAAGAATATGATTAGTGTTTTGTGTGGCGTTTATTGCTAATCAATCTAATCGTTGATTACGTTTTCTTGTTGATGACGCCCTGAACTTCATCTCAATTTTTGGGGGTCTTTTGCTCAAAATTTGGAGAAACGGAAAGAGCGCAATGGTAAATTTCATCTAACACTTGTTCGTCTTCTCGAGCTCTTCGATTTGAGTTCTAGGTTTGCCTCAATCGGAGTTCGCAGCAGAAAGTTATGTTGTTTTTACTGCAATTGAGCTTGACGCAGCTTTCTTCATCCTACTTCTTTGTGAAGCGTCCGCGATCGTTTTTCTAATTTTGGTGTTAACTTTTTCAAGAAAATTTAGCTTTTTGCTATTCGTATTGTGGCTGTCAATCTCGCGTCTCACGCCACTCTATTTTGAGGACTCTTTTATTCTTAACATCTCCTTTACCCTGCCTTTTTTGGGTGACGTCTCTCACATCTTTGGACGCTCCTTGAGCATTCTTCTTGCGCTTATCGTTGACAGAACGTAGTCCTCATATTTCTTTCATTCTCAGTTGCGGCCTTTACCATATATGGTGTGCAGATTCTGCGATCTTATCTTATACGTCTTCTCGCAACAAGATATGGCTATGACTATTCTCGTCAAAGGATTTCTTTCTGGCCAGCGTTCTGTTCCTCCTTTCCAAGGCCAAGGATTTCCAGGCTGGAAAGCAAAGATGTTGTTAATTCTTGAAGGTGATGAACTCTTTGGTGTTGTTCTTGGAAATCGTGTTTGTCCGCCTCAGCCTGTTCATATGGATAATGATAACGTTCTTATTACTGAAGGACCTATATTTGAAGATCGGAATGTTACCAGCTATACGGATTGGAAACGCCATGATAAAGCAGCTCGTCGGTATACTCTTTCTGACCTTACTGATTCCCTTTTGCCTGATATGTATGAACTGCCTACTTCCCACGACGTATGAAAGTACCTTATTACAAACTTTCAGAAGAAATCTGTTACAGAAATACTTTATTTGAGAGGGTTGATTAACAAGTTACAATATGAAGTTGGTACTGCCATGACGGGACATATTGAATCTTTCAAATCTATTATTAATGAACTTGCTGCTACCGGTGATCCTGTTCCACAAAAGCAACTGATTACACTTCTCCTTGATACGGTGAAGGACTCTTCTTATGATAACATTGTTACTATTCTCTCTAACACAGATGATCTTGATTTTGACCAAGCCTGCATGTCTTTATTTGAATACTCTCAACGTCAAGAACGTCGTAATGCTGGTCACGATACAGCTATGATTTCACAAGAGAAGACTGAGTCACAACAGATGGAACGTGCTTTTTATGCTTGAAGGCATCCATTTCAACGAGGAAATCGCAGAGGCGGCCATTGCGGTAATATTTTCTCTCGTCTCAACTTTCCTAATAAGCAATGTTCTTACTGCAACAGAAATGGACATACTGAAGATGATTGTTGGGCACATCAATATGATGAAGAACACAATATTACAACGAAACAACCATGTTTATCTAGAGACTCTTCTTCTTCTTGTTGTGAATATTGTGGATGATCTGACCATCCCACTCATATGTGCTATAAGCGTCGATTCGACACAGATCGTAATAGAGTATATGCTCCTGAACATCGAAACAACATTGTACCAGAAACAAGTTGCGTTCTATGTTCAGTTGCTCCAGACAGAATACTTCATGTACGTGATGGATCACTTTTTATTGTCGTTTCTGGTGCTATAGGAAATATGGCATATCAGTCTAAGTGGCTCCATAACTATCATCCACTACTAGTTTAACGTGTCAAGTAAAGGGTATTGGAGACTTATATCTTGGCACCTTATCTTATTCCACTCGAATTTTGCGAGGAGTATTACATGTACCAGATCTTCAACGTAATCTTCTTTCAGTTGCTAGACTTGTTGATCTTGGTCTGTTTGCTGAATTTGATCATACCAAATGCCGAATTGAGAAAGATGGATAGATTAAACCCACTGCTCCTCGAAATGGTAATTTGTTTGAACTCTCTCTCAACGATGTTATAGCAAATGTTGTCACTGCTCCAGGTGCTCATGTTTGCAAAGTATGGCATCACCGTTTTGTTCATGCTGATTTCTCGAAACTCCTTGATCTTCAACGTCGTGATATTGTTCATGGCATGGATCTTAAAGCCCATCCCTATATGGGAATTTGTGAATTTTGTGCTTTTGGGAAACACAATCGTAAACCCTTTCCTCTTTCAAATACAACTCATTCTCATGACATATTGGATCTTGTTTATACTGATATATGTGGACCTTTACCTTCTTTGAGATCACAATATGGCTACTTCATTACTTTTATTGATGATTTCTCAAGGTATATGACTGTATTTCTACTTAGACAAAAATCTGAAGCCTTATCTGTTTTCAAACAATTCCACAAGGCTGCGGAACTTCAAAGTGGTCGTCGCCTTAAGAAGCTTTGTAATGACAATGGAGGCGAATATGTTTCTCGAGAGTTTGTGAGTTACTGTGCTAACAATGGAATTCATTATGAACACACTATTCCATATTCGCCTCAACAGAATGGCGTTGCTGACCGAAAGAATTGTACTATTCTCAATGCTGTAAGATGTATATCGATTCATTCTGGCTTATCTCGTGTTTTCTGGGCTGAAGCTACCTTGACAACAGTATTTATTCAGAATCATCTTCCTACTACTGCACCCTCTGGTAAGATACCCATCACAGCATGGACAGGTGACATTCCTTCTGTATCTCATTTTCGAACCTTTGGATGTATTGCTTATATTCATGTTCCCAAAGAAACAAGAACAAAGCTTGATGCTCCTTGTTTTAAAGTTATTTTTATTGAATATTCTAACACTTCTAAAGGCTACAAATTCTATGAACCTTCCTCCAAGAAACTAATTGTGAATCGTGATGCTACTTTTAACGAACAGCTTATGGGAGGCTCATGGTCCATGGATGATTCTGATGATACTAAATCATTTCTTCAGGCTTTTCCATTTCTTTCAGATGATAAAACTCTTCCTATAGAGCAACTTTCCTCTTCACAACGATCCATTCCGAATGTTTCCAATGATGATATTGATATTTTTGTTGATCTGCCTATTGATTTTGAACATGGCTCATGTCATGTTTATGATGATGATATTGCTGATAATACTTTTTCTACTTCTGAAGATCCCGTTACTTATGATGAAGCTATATCTTCACCACAAAAGGATCAATGGCAAGAGGCTATGGAAGCAGAGTACGATTCTCTTATCTCTAAAGGTACATGGATACTAACTGAATTACCTCCTGGTCGTACAACTATTAAATGTAAGTGGGTGTCTAAGATAAAAGTAAAAGCAGATGGATCTTTTGATAAGTTCAAGGCGCGTTTAGTTGCAAAAGGTTACTCCCAAGTAGGTGGTGTTGATTATCTAGAGACTTTTTCACCAGTTGTTTGCATTACAAGTGTTCGAGTTTTATTGGCATTTGTTGTTCAATTTGATTTAGAAGCTCATCAAATGGATGTGCGAACTGCTTTTCTTAATGGTGACTTGGAAGAGGAAATTTATATGGAACAACCAGAAGGGTTTGTTATTCAAGGTAAAGAAGACCTTGTTGCTCAACTCCATAAGGCACTATATGGTCTCAAACAAGCTTCGCGAGTCTGGTATACAAAATTTGATCTTTTTCTCACCTCTAAAGGATTCATCTCTTGCTCTTCAGACCCCAACTTATACATAAAATGCCAAGGTAGCAGTTTTGTGATTCTTGCTCTTTATGTGGATGATACCATCCTTGTTTCCAATGATTTAGGATTTCTCCAGCAAGTGAAAAAGTTATAGTCTTCTGCATTTGATATGGTGGATCTTGGAGAGATTCACTCGTGTCTTGGCATTCAAATCCAACAGAACTATACAAATGGTATTTTATTCCTTCAAAATTCAAAGTTTATTGCAGATACTATTCAAAAATTTGGTATGGAATCTGCACATTCAGCCAACACACCTTGTCTTGCGAGCTCTACGAAGAACACTTCTGAACAATGGCGGTCAACTTGTCACAAATCAACCTTATGCTAACTTGATTGGATGTCTTCAATTTGTTGGCATGAACACTCGTCCTGATATTCTGTTTGCTGCTAATTGTCTTGGACAACATCTTGCATGTCGTTCTCTTTGTTGAGAGAGAAGGAGAGAGCAAAAAAATAGAACCCCAAAGTGTGTAGAGTACACACATGAGATGATGTATATATAGAGGGGACCTGGGTGCCGTATATAGAGAAGCCATATATTTAGTAGCTTCACATATAAGCTCAACACCCCCGCTCAAATAAGGGTCCCTAACTGTGGATGAAAAAAACCCTTGGGGGATCAAGTGAAAAACCCACAGCTCTATATACACCCACGGTTATATTATAAAAATCATTGAATGTACAAATGTTCATGAGGAGCTACATCACTCCTTTTACAATGAATATTTTATGAGGATCTACATCAATCCTTTTACAGTGAATGTTTTATGAGGAGTTACATTACTCCTATCCTATCAAATACAATAATGAATACAAAGGTTCAATAAAGAGGTGTAAAGGCTATTGATTAGCTCGTAATCAGAAGTGTCTTCGTGAATCTGTTGTGTAGCTTGTCATCAATATGGCATCACCAAACATGTCCTCATAAATCTCTTATTGTCACCAAGTTTGTCTTCATGAAATCAATTCTTTGATCAATCCTACATAGATCATAGACTCAAAAAACATAGTCATAAAAATTATTAGCATCGTTAGTGAAGGTAGCCATAAGTAAAATCTTGCAAGTATACTACAAACATAACATGAATATTTAATTTGATTATTCCTATGTTTGTCGATCCCTTACTCTATCGATCTACAAGGATCGTGTTGAGCTATTCTTGTTTGGTCTCATGGATCTTCAAAAGAGCATAGCGACTATGTACAAAAGCAATGCATCACTTAAAGTGGATGCATGCTTTACTAATCACCAAAGATCAAAACATAGGTAACAAAAATATTTCTTATATGTAATTCTGCTATTTGGCACAAGAGTATTGTTTTTACTTAACATAGGATCATCAAACTAAGAACAGGATCTGTTTCAAACACACTATCTTAGGACCATACGACCTCTCACAAACATAGAGCCTTGCAGTCTCATACATGGTGGCTGTGCTTTTCCCAGGAAACTGCGAGCATCAAACTAAGAACAATTTTTTTTTCCAAACGTAGCCACCCTTGTTTGAGGTATGACAACCATGTTGTGTGCAGTTTCTTGTGGTGCAGCTCTAAAAATAGAATCAACTCAAACTTACATCCCATTTACTGAAGACTTAAGACAATCAACAACAAATATTGTGTGAAGACTAATAACTAGCTCTAAACTTCTAATCAATCTACGAGTATGACTTGATATATAGTAACGCTCCAATTTAAAGCCTCCTCTCTTTTAAACGACAATAACTTCTATCAAACAAGTACAAATATCGGGCCTTATATGAAAGTAATTGTGCGGCAATCAAGATCATCAAGCACAACCACACTTCCTTCAACATCATAAGTATTAAATTATTGATCCACCCATCAACATTATTTCAAGTTGCACATAATGGGAATAGACAAACTATAAAAATTGACGTTGTTTATATAGACTTTAAAAGACATAACTATAGGACTAGGATCAAAAACTGAAATCATGTATGTAGAGTAGCTTCTTATGATCAAGAGGGATTTAAGTTGCAAACATCTAGCACTACTAATGTTGAAGTTGCAAACCTTTTGTTGAGAGTCAATTTCAAAGATAACCACAATTGAGATTTTGGCGCATACACCGACCATGAAGAGGAGATGCTTTCTTAGAGAACCGAGAAAATAAGTCTTTGTTTGTATTAATTGTTTTGAATATTTTGGTTAGACTTTGTCAGATTTGAGAAGCTTTGTATTATAAATTTGACGATGTTGAAGGTTCCCTATTGAGCTTCCACTTGTGTAGCTTCATTCAAAAGAATATTTTTGTAGACGCTTGCACATAATAATTTTGTAGACACTTGCACAGAATAGTTCTGTAGACGCTTGCAGAAGAGGTGAGTGAGAAGTAGATGCTCTCTACAAAATCAAGAGTTGTCAGTATAGTGATATTCTATGAGTTTGGCTTTAAAAAGCGCATGCAATAGCAGTCCAACAATAGTCAACTTCCAGCGCATCAGTTCGAGCTCTCTGTAGATTCTAAGTAAATTGTTGTACCACCAGTCACGGAGACTTTTCCTGAAGTGGGCCCATCTTCCCATGGTTGAAGGTTTTCTTCCTCCCCCCATCAGTCGGGTTTTGCCGTTGCTTTTCTTGAACTCAAAAGGATAATAGGTCCCCGCTAACAGTCGGGTCACCCTTTCGTTTGTGAGAAAATCTCTCCAATAGACTACAGACCAATCTTGTCTCATTAGCATCCCATGCATTAGGCAGAGAATGGGGTCTAGGAGAGCCTCTTTATTTGGCAGTTTAAGGAAGTCAAACCTTTAGTATTAAGAAAGAAATCAAAGGACAGCTTTTGAATTCAAACATGCAAAACGGTTAGTTTATTTGAATTCAAAGTTTTTCTCCAAAATGAACTTTAAAATCTAGCAGGTAAAACCATATCATGTATCATATATTTGGAAAGAGGTTGACGCGTAGATTGCAGATCTATGATCTTTGCTCAAATCAAAGATCATATGTGGGAGTTATGGAAGTTGAAAAATCATAAAATTATTCACTTCTTTTTTTGGGGGAAAAGTGCATCCTTTGACAACTCTTACACACCTCTTACACACCCACCATTCTTACACACATGGTGTACACCTATTCGTCAAAATGTTAATCACCTCCATAAGCTCATGGAAAATAAAGAGGCCCTCCTACACCCCATCCTCTTCCCAATGTCGAGCACTAGAGAGAAAATCATCTCAAAGTCTCTCGTCTCGTCTGTGAGCAAATTTGTAAGGCTCATTTCAATAGCTTGATGTGCACATTCTTAGGCTCTAATCTTCTAATGTTTGGTGAAGAAGATTCAAAATGTCGGCTTCTTAATGATTTGAATATTCTTGACCTTGAAACAATGACATGGGATGATGTCGAAGTAGTTCAAGCATGCCATTATCTACTTGTAATTGGTGGTAGTTATCATTCAACCTGCTTCATTGACCTTCATGTTCTTGACCTAGAGAGTTTGGAATGGTCTCATTCTCAGCCACACGGAGTGACACCAACACGTCAAGCAGGTCATGCAGGCGTCAAAGTTGAAAATAGTTGGTACATTATCGATGGTGAATACAATAAAAGAGGACATCAATTATCCATAGCCAAGAAAATTCAATGATGAATTGGCAGGGTAACTGAACCCTAAACCCTAAACCATCCTTTTTCCTCCTTTGCCAAACCAAGGATGATTACATTATTGCCCTACCTTTGGAGGAAGTTATTGAGAAGACATATGCCGTGTCTATCACCATTTGTATCGTGAAATGACAAGGTTCACCAAGATCTACAGTGACAGGTCGATCTCCATGGTGAAATGGGTGAAGTTACATGATGCATCTTCATCCATGGTTCAAGGTGATATCAAATGTTGTGTCTTTATTTTCTCCATCCATGTCTTTATTTCTTGATACATGCTATTGATCGCGTCACGATTTGTCATAAAATACTTCAAATTATTTTATGATCATTTTATAATGGTATACTAACGTGTGTGATGGTCGTCATGTGAATCATCGATGTATAGATCATAAGATTTACCAAGCCATTATCTTCTGACTAGTCGTTGTCTTTGAGCTTTTGTAGATTTTGTATTTCCTCACAAAAATAGTGTCTTTGATGCCATAGTATGTAAAGCCATGATGATAATTACTATTTTACAGTTTTTATTTATTTTGAAGAAAGTATCTCTGATGCCATGGCACGTAGAGACATGATGATTGCTATTTCAAAATTCTTATAAGCATCTCTAATTCCATGGTGAATAGTGTGATACCATGGTACATAAATCCGTGATGATGACAAGCTACACCACGAAACCTTGTTTGTTAGGCTGACGTGATATTCAGCTACATGATATTAATCTTAAAGGCCACATTCCTTTCTAGTTATATCTTGCCTCTCGGATGATGGCACTTGGACTGCTTTCGTAACATGGTTCAGTCTCGACTCTGGATGAAAGTCCCATCACGAGAGCTACGAACACCCCCAACAATCGGCCACACGTTCACAAAGAAGATCTATTTTTACTTTTGTCTTTTTTCCTTGAGAATGCTAGTTAAAGTCTTGTAATGTTTGATGGCGGGCAATAAATAAAGTGTGTTGTAAGTAGCGTTCACTTATTAGTGGCTAATAGCGAGAGATGATGATGCTTCCACATAGTGATCGTAAGGGTTACGACTCAAACTGACTTCTTATGTGCATTATACGTAAGGGAATGGCAATGCATGTCCACAGGGCTTGGGTTTAGCGCATGGTAATCAGAGTGGATGGTTTAATGCACGGTAATCACCACACATGGTTCCATATCTTGTTATTTGTATCGCTTATTTTGGCTCTATTTGCTTCAATCCGATGAAAGTTTTGATATACTCTTGGTGTATGATAAAGTCTCAACAAGTTACAATATTTGGAAAAATATTACTCGTCGCTCTTGTCATGAAAACTTCATTTGATGTCCATCATTGATTACATGATTTGTACAGTTTGACATTTTATGCTTTGTACATAATGACTTTACTAATTCTTTTCTTGGTGATGTGATAATTCACCTTTTATTAATTAATGATGTGACAAAGTTTATGAGTATTTGGGAGCCTCGTTTCTTGTTTTATGGAAAAAACCTTGATTTTTGTAAAATCGATATTTAATGGCACTATGGTTAATATCATTCTATTGCACCCTTGTAATAGTTATTTCATGGTGCTATCGTTGTTATCGTCTTATTGCACCATCGTCGTCATTGGTGCTATGGGAGTTATTGTCTTATTGCACCCTCGTCATCATTCGTGTTATGGTTGTTACCATCTTACTGCAGGCACCCTCGTCATCATTGGTTCCATGGGTGTTATCGTCTTATTACACCCCCCTCATTATTGGTGATATGGTTGTTATCATCTTATTGCATGCACCCTGCTCGTCATTTGTGCTTATTATCATTCTCGTCTCATCAAGGATTTGGCAGTTGTGACTATGCACTCTGGTTGATATCATTCTATTGCACCCTTGTAATTGGTATTTCATGGTGATATCATTGTTCTTGTTTTATTGCATCCTCGTCACCATTGGTGCTATGGGTGTTATCGTCTTATTGCACACTCTCTTCATTGGTGCTATGGTTGTTATCATCTTATTGCATGCACCCTCCTCATCATTGGTGCTATGGGTGTTATTGTCTTATTCCACCCTTGTTGTCATTGGTGATATGGTTGTTATCATCTTATTCCATGCACCCTCAAGGTGCAATCTCATCATCATTGGTTCTATGGGTGTTATTGTCTTATTGCACCCTCGTTGTCATTCGTGCTATGGTAGTTATCATCTCATTGCATGCACCCTTGTCCTTATTGGTGCTATGGCTCTTATCATTCATTTTTACAAGGTTTTGGTAGTTGTGACTATGCACCACTAGTGTTCCATAGAATTTATGTACAGACTTTGTGCACATGTGATTGCATCAATGTTACGTTTGTTTCTGTGTCATCTCTAGAGCACCATAGTGAACCGTCTCTAAGGACAATGTGATGTGATCATTCTTTTAACCTTCACGTTTTGATATGTTTCTTGGGTTGATGTCATTTAGAGGATAAAATTTACGTCAAGCAGCATGTACCCTTAAGGACTCAATGATAGTGAAGCTACCACTCAAAAATATTGAAGAATTTGCATCAGTTCAATTATAGGGTTAGTAAACTTCCAAAGACGCTTGAAAGAGAACATTGTATATTATGGAATGATGTAGTTCCTGGAAAATGAATTTTGTAAACTTTGCAAATTGCTAATATAATAGTGCATGTATATGGTGCTATGGATTTTTCCCTTGTACGCCAATGGTTTTTTCATCCACAGTTAGGGATTCCTATTTGAGTGGGGGTGTTGGAGCTATATATACCAACCCCTATGCTTTATATAGCTAGGAGTCTCCACTATATATGTGTACTTAGTGGGTGCTCTACACACACCTTTTGGGGTTAGAAAATCTGAGTTGTCTTCCCCTCTGTCATCTCTCGTGTCCATCTTCCTTCCTTGTCAATGATCTCATCAAGGGTTAGCTTTTCCCTTTCAAGAAAATGAAAAATATCATTTACAGACCTCGTTACCTCTATAGGTGGTAATGTCACCCAACTTTTCCACAATTGAAAATCAATGGAACTTTGAAAGTCAGAATAGTATGAAACCACCCATACATATTTTATTAGGGTGATCCTGTGTACTTTCAGATGCCTTCTTGTCCTTTGATAGCTCAATTGTATTACCATGGAGACCAACACTCTACAGGATGGATTCGAGTTCTCTTATGCACTAGCCTTCTAAGCATGGGCATTAAGCTCAAGGCTAGGCCATCCATAGAGTGAGCACACAAGAGTGAGCTCTCAAGAATGAATCCTCTTTGCATAAAAAGGCTTCTTATAAAGACATGGACTCCAAGTGTTTCTACCATGGAATTAAATTGAGATCTCTACCTTATATAATTTGGAATATCTAAATGAGTCCAAGACCTTATACAATGTAAATAAAGAATAGTTTGATAGCTCATCCTTATCTTGGTGCATAATCGATGTAGCATGTGTTTTCTCCACTCTACTCGTACTCTGTCTTCTTCGGCATGGTCCTCTCTTGTTCCCTCTACGTTTTTTCCTCGTGTGACGAAATTGTTTTTTACTTCTTCAATATTCCACGTGGAAAATCATGGACGTTCCATTTAGGCTAGAGGTTTGCCTAAATGGCTGGTGCATACTTTGCGTGACAGTAAATTGGATGCTTATTTGTCTAGTCGTACTTGTTCAGGTTCTTGCCATGCATCTTATGCATCACACTACAAGAGGTCACTTGAATTCCGGCGCCACATTATCGGTGTCACTAGCGGACGTCAGGATATGTGTGTGTATTTATGGAGGGAGATAAGGTTTTTTTTTAAATTTGATTTTAAAATTTTTGATGCCTCTTTCGGCATGTATTCCAACGACAGCGCGAATGTGCATACCGACGCCTCTTCCGATTGCTGTACCGATGACACCTGCAAAAATCACAACCGCAGGCTTTCTCTGTGCATTTCTCTTAGTTTTTGCACGTTTTCTCAAGCTCTCCTCTTCCCCATCTCTCACAGATCTGCTACAATACATGCCGTCGGAGGTGCTAATCTTGCTTGTGGGTTAGCGCATAACACTAAGGTAAGATTGTTTTCATGTTTACTTGTAGATTTAGGGTTTAGGGTTTAACCTTGTGTTTGTGTGTGCATTTTTGCAGGTTCCAGGACCTTTACAACAACTTCATTGCTCAAATAGGACCTTTAAATGCATATTAAGTTTATTTAAATTACTTTGTATATTAAGAAAAGAAAATTTCATTCTTTAAACTTTCAATGCTTAAAAGAAATTAGATTTGTTATGTGAAATTTCATTTTAAATTATGGAAAAAAATTGTTTAAGTTTATGAAAAAATCTTGTTTTGAATAAATTTTTTATTGAATTATGTCGTTTTTCAAATTATGTAGTTGATGAGGTTTATGTTTTAGTTAAGTTTAGGTTATAAGTTAAGTTAGATTAGGTTAGGTTACGTGAAGTTAAGCTACGTTTTTACGTTAGGTTATACGTTAGGTTAGGTTAGGTTATCTTATACGTTAAGTTAGATTAAGCTAAGCTACGTTAGGTTAAGTTATATTAGGTTAGGTTAGGTTAAGCTACATTAACTTAGGTTAGGTTATCTTATATGTTAAGTTAGGTTAAGTTAATCTACGTTAAGTTTAGTTACGTTAGGTTATGTTAGGTTAGGTTAGGTAAAGCTACATTAGGTTAAGTTAGACTAAGCTACATTTGACAATACCGCAAGCCATAGAGCTTACCCACAGCGCATATTAAAAACAACACAATGGCGACCCATTCGTCAATACGGCAAGCCATAAATCTTACCCACAACACATATGCATTTTGGGCAAGCTCTATGGCTTTCTGTATTTCCAACGGCTCGCCATTGTGTTTTTTATATGTCCACGAGCGGTTTTCATCAAGTCTTAAAATAGCACCATGGTGAGCCGTTGGTAATATGGCAAGGCATAGATTTTTCTTACAATGCATATACAATATTGTGGGCAAGATTTATGGCTTGCCGTATTGCCAAATGGCTCCCCATGGTGTTGTCTATATGTTTGCCAGCGATTTTCAAGCGCTAAAATTACCTCGTGCCCCTAAAAACAACACAATGGCGATCCGTTTGGCAATATGGCAAGCCATAAAGATTGCCCACAAGGCATATGCATTGTGGGCAAGCTCTATGGCTTACTATAGCCTACGGCTCGCCATTGTGTTGTCTATATGTCTACGAGCGGTTTTTAGGCCATAAAATCGCTTCGCAACTCTAAAAACAACACAATGGTGAGCCGTTTGCCAAATTGGCAAGCCATAGAGCTTTTCCGCATTGCATACGCATTGTGGGCAAGCTGTATGGCTTGTCATTTTACTAAACACCTCACCATTGTGTTGTTTTTATGTTACATTAGGTTAGGTTAGGTGAGATTATAGGTTAGGTTAGAGCTATCGATGGCATAATAGTCGAAAAAATACACACAGACTTCAAATATGATTTGTGTACTTCTAAAAACGCCAACCGTCCTTCGGTTACGTTAGGTTATAAGTTAGGTAGATGTTATAAGTTAGGTTACATTAATTTAAGTTATGTATAGGTTTTATGTTAGGTTAGATTATAGGTTAGGCATAACAATTATAGGTTAGGTTAGAGCTAGCGTCAAATTAATAGTAGAAAAAACGCAATCTGACTTCGAAGATGACTCGTGTACTTCTAAAAATGCAAACGGACTTCGGTTAGGTAAGTTTATAGGTTACATTAAGTTAGGTTAGGTATAGGTTTTACGTTAGGTTAGATTATAGGTTAGGTATAACGATTATAGGTTAGGTTAGAGTTAGCATCAAATTAATAGTAGAAAAAACGCAATCGGACTTCAAAGATGACTCGTGTACTTCTAAACACTCAAACGGACTTTGGATAGGTTAAGTTATAGGTTAGGTTTAGGTTATAAGTTAGGTTACATTAAGTTAGGATAGGGTTATGCTATAGGTTAGGTTAGAGCTAGCATCAAATTAATGGTAGAAAAAACGCCAGACTTCAAAAGTGCACATAGACTTCAAGAACCTTAATATATAGTCATTGACCAATAAAGACGAAATTAGTACCATGTGGTCATAATCTCCATGCACCTGTACACTGGGGTGTGCGGGGATCGGGCCTGGCTAGAGAATGTGAGGTTTTTAAATCTTGTCATGTACTTAGTAGTGTGTAGTTATAACAACTAGAGTGTTTTAATTGTTTGTTGCATCATTGGTAGATAAAGTATGGACGATAGGATGGCGTGTCCTTGTGCGCATTGCAAGCATCAGATCTTTCAAAAACGAAAAATCTGCGACCAACACATACGCAATCATGGTCTCTTTCCGATAGAACAAGTGCAAGACCTACGTTATGAATCTCATATATGGTCTAGAGATTGAAGGTCAAAGTTGTTGAATCGTAGGGAGAGAACACATGTAGACGAGAGGAGAGAGAGATGACACCAAAACTGCAAACCCCAAAGTGTGTCTACTGATCACACGAGATGTGTTTATATAGAGGGGACCAAGGTGCTATATATAGAGATACTATATATAGCTCAACACCCCCACTCAAATGAAGGTCCCTAACTGTGGATGAAAAAACCCTTGGGGGCTCAAGGGAAAAACCCACAGCTCTATATATATATACCCACCGTTTTATTGAAATGTTTTAAATATATATTTACAATGTTCAAAGGAGCTACATCACTCCTATTTTACAATGTGCCCTTTCAAGGGTCTTTAACAACCCTATACATACAATTGAATTGATGCGAATTCTTCAATATCTTTGAACATCTTCAATATGTTTGAGTTGCTTCAATATCTTTGAGCCCATGTACACACTGCTTGACGTGCCTTTCATCCTGTAAACAACATCAACTCAAGAAACATATCAAGACGTGAAGGTTAGAAATAAATACATCACATTATCCTTAGAGACGGTTCGCGACGCCGCTCTAGAGACGACATAGAAACAAACATAATGCCGATGCAATCACATGTGTAGATGACATAGAAATAAACGTAACATCAATGTAATCACATGTGCACAAATATATACAAAGCCGGCATGTAATAAACATCTACTAACAGTTGTCATCATCATGGATTTACGTACAACTGCATCACGATATTCACCGTGGCATAAGAGACGCTAACAAAAAATTTGAAATACCAATCATCATGGTTTTACGTACCATGGCATCAAAGACGTTTTCTTCAAATAAAATAAAAACTGTAAAATAGTAATTACCATCATGGCTTTACGTACCATGGTATTACAGAAGCTAGTTTTGTGCAAAATCTGCAAAACCTCAAGACAACGACGAGTCAATAGATAACTGCTTTGTAAAATCACCTGAAATATTTTATGAAAAATCATGACAGCATGTATCAAGAACCAAAGCCATGATCAATGGAAAAAATAAAAACACAACAAATAATATTACCTTGAACCATGTATGAAGATAATAAAAATGTCTCATGTAACATTACCCATGATATCATGGAGCTCGATATGTCATTGTAGATCTTGGTGAACCTTGTCGTTTAATCTAAATATGGTGAGGTGGCTGCAGAGCAATCCTTAGTGACAAACGAAGGCTCTACCTCACATGTCCAACCTATTGCTCAAAGGTTGTGAAGATTTTCAATCGAATAAAACAATAGTTGAGTATGATCAAATAACAGAGAAACAAATAGAGCTCAGGCCACTACTGATATGCTTTAAGTTTATTTACAGATAACCTCTACTCCACCATGCTCCATGGGTTATGCTTCATATTATCTTGATACGAGACATACAAGAGATTAGAATATTTTAGGTGCCAAAGTAATAGACGTAAGAGGTCGGTCCCTCGATTTGCTTTCCATGAAATAGGACTATGAGTTTGTTGACTCATTGATTAACAGATCATGATTACTGGCCATGAGGACTTGGAGAGTTTGTGTCACGAAGCAGAGGTCTATGGCTGATTTTTGGGGCATTTTTCAGGCTACCAATGAGTATAGCAAAAAGTTACGAGGAGATCGAGCACGTGAAAAGAGACGAGCAATGGTTTGTGAACCATAAGGCCACCATAGATGCAAGTCAAAGGCACGTCAACACAGCTGCAGCTGATGGTAATATTGAACCTCCTGAGAAAACCTCTATAAATAATAATCCTGCTTGCAGCTTTGCAAGGTTGCAGAAGACGGGAGACAAGCAGTTGGAGGTGACAAGGATTCTGAGAGGTAGTTGACGAGCACTCAGATCAAGGATTTTCATAACTGCAAAAACACTGAGTGGTTGATTCAAGTAGACGTGCCTAGCGCGAGCCAGCTTATAAAAACTTATGCGCCTCAAGAAGATTAATAAACTGAATATAGCCTCTGCAAGGTAGCGCTACAGTGCGCAGGGAATACGAAAGTTCATGGGCCGCGGCACGTTGGATGGATATGGAAGTTGGTTGGAGAGTCAAAAAGCACGAGCAATGCCAATGGATAGGGCTAAGCCGGCAAGCAGAGATCGAAGACGACAAGCAACATATAGTGAAATCTATATATGGCAGCTAACACGCTTCCGCTGCACAACTTTTTAACAAGAAACTTTATGAATATATATATGGCTAGCATGCTAATTCCGCTGCGAAAGCAAGAAACTTCATGGTCTAGCACGCTTCCGCTGTGCAGCTCCGAAAAGCAAACAACACCAACTCTGGCTAAGCTGAGCCAACAGTCTTTATTATTCAACATCGGGTTCATGTGAGAGATGCCTGTGCATGCCTTAGAATTTCCGCCTTTGAAACAATATTTCTAGCGCACATTAGATCCCGTGCACTCCATTCCCGCCTTCAACTCTCGCCTACAACTTGCTAAGAGATCCATATTGGAACGTATTGTGTGCACCAGAGCTTTCATAAAAAATATGCTTCAATATTCCGCTACCCTTCGACAACATAGATGTCTGCTAAAGTTCGCTAAAGTTCGGGGCTACACACCCTCTTGCAACCTCTTGCACACACATGAGACACCCCTGATTGCTCAGAAGTTTTGAGCCTGTAGCACTCTACTTAATTTTGCGCTCATCATGCATGCAACCCCCTGTATGCTACATACACACACATGTCCTTCTTGCAACCGTTTGTAGACACAACCATATGCTTATGTTTCTCCTTATCGCTCAAAAGTTTCAAGCACAAAACAGAGAAATTGTAATCTAACTATGCTTGTCTACAAAGAACGCAAGAACAAAGCAACTACAATCAAAACAAATTTGTAAAACTTATCTCCATGCTTGAAGCATAGGGAAGAGCTCTCTGATACCATGTTGAATCGGAGGGAGAGAACGCATGCGGTTGTCTCTGATACCATGTTGAATCGGAGGGAGAGAACGCATGTAGACTAGAGGAGAGAGAGATGACACCAAAACTGCAAACCCCAAAGTGTGTCTACTGATCACACGAGATGTGTTTATATAGAGGGGACCAGGGTGCTATATATAGAGATACTATATATAGCTCAACAAAAGTCCGCAAGTAGATATTGCTCCAGCTTCATCCCAGATAAGACGATTTTCAAACGAGCAGCCATCGACTGAGTCCTCCCACTAATACCTGAAGCGGCATTTCAAGAAGTAGAGATGGAGCAGATGTTGGACGCGTTCTTTGACATGGATTCCAACATAGAAGTTGACAACATTGAACGCAGTACTGTTGGACCAATCTTAGCTATCCCGTTCATATTGATGGCATGATAGCAACGATGAGGAGGGCGAGATGATGAAAAGTCTTGCACGCACGACGCTCTACACTTGTGCAAAAATCTCATTTCTCTGTACCGCAAGCCATTCAAAGAGCGTACACGCCGGTAGAGGGGTACGATGAAGTCTCTAAAAACTCAATTTTGAGTGTGGCGAGGTCCACAATGTCACACCGTCGGTCAGAGGCGAGAGAGAGGTACAATGACGGGAGTCCCAAGATGGCATGGTTCAATGCAGAGGAGTGGACGGGGATTGCACGAGAGACACAAGACAATCCCGATAGATTTCAGCAATAGAGAGATGCAGCCAGAGCACATTTGGAGTCTGCTGCAGTGTCACATCTTGGGAGTGGAGGCTACGATACGCTTTGACATGAGTTTGTAAGTATTATATGTATGCTTTAAATTACTGATAATATATATGTTATTTTAAGATTTATCTAATGATTAAACCATAATTTTGCAGAAAGTGCGCAGTGAGACTAGGAAAGTGCCGGGCCTCTGACTGTGATGATTCGTAGCAAAATCAAGCAAGGCATAGACGATTTGAAGCCAAAAACACACTAAAAAAGAACAAAACTCCAGCCATGAAAGCTCCACTTTGAAAAATAACCAATACTAACTCAAAAATCTTGTGTGTGTGAAGATTAGGTGTAGCCTCGCTCCCAATTGCACAGATGCAGTGCTCATTCGACCTGTTAAAAACCCTAAATTTACACTTCGATTCTTCTTCGTGACCATTTCATGGAAGCTTCAGTACTTTATTGGAGAAGCCCGAGTAGCTAATTGAGGAGGGGAAACCTTAATTGGAGGCCTCACAACCTCAACCATGTAGTGGAAGCATCACGGGACTGCACTAGCACCCTATAGAGGAATGGTTGTATCTCTTTGCTCATGTACCCAAATGAGCTCATTCTTGGCTCTAAAAATTCCCACACAACTTTAGCAACAACTGCAGCGTCGTTGATGTGGCATTTTGAGCTATTTTGACCATTTTTAGGGTATTTTTGACCATTATTAGGCCATTTTTAGCCATTTTTAGCCCAAAAATGTCACTTTTTGTTCGTAAAAATCCCAAACGAGCTGGGAAAAATCCTGAAAATTGTGGAAAATCCCATTGGGCTCAAATTTAATTTTGAACCTCATTTTCCCACTTGGTAAGCACTTTGGATACGTCTTTCACGCCAACACACGAAACCTGCTATTTTTGGCCGAGATTGCCCGCATTGAACTTTCTAGGCAAAACGAGCGTGCCACTTCAAAACACTCGACATTTGTACATTCCTAAAGCAAACTAGGCATATAATTATGTGAAAAAACATTCCATGGCGCCATGTGTAGGGCCTCGCCCGCGCGGCAAGGTATATACACGACTTCAACCGTGACATTCATTTTCGCATATATCACATTATGTACATTGTAGCATTTGGTCCCACACATCATAAAAATTAAGAGTGAGGTAGATACTTTAATTTCATATTATGAACATGCCATGGCATGACATCCACCCCCTCTAAACCTGCATATCCTCCGGCATGTGCCACATATATCTTTTGCAGGTTCAGTCTTCATTTAAGTCAACATACATGTTGATTTCATCATCACTTGCAACAAAATCTAATGCATCATCCTCTTGTTCTTCATCCACATCCATACCATTTTCATCAGAGCCTTCATTTTGACCTTCCTGTGAATTAAAGGGATCTGTATCACCTCTTCTTTTGAATAACTTGATTCTTCTCCCTGCAATGGGAATCTTCATTTTTGTCCCATCTAATTCATGCAAGGTATAAGTTGCATTCCCATGTACATGCTGAACCACATAAGGACCAAACCATCTATTGGAAAGCTTTCTTATTGTTGAATGTTGGTTTTCAAAACTACTATCATACACCAACACCCAATCACCTTCCTCAATAGCTTTAGGTCTGAGCCTATGCCTCTTGTCGAATCTGCCCTTATTCTTTAACCTTGCATCTTTTAATCGTGCTACTGCAATCTCAGTATCTTGGGGCCTTCTTTCAAACTGTTGTATGCACAAAGCAAGAAGGTCCTCCCTACTCATTCCATCTTCCCAAGGTAATACATTCCATGTGGGAATTACATCGGCCTCAATTGGCATTATAGGTTTCTGACCATACATCAACTCAAAAGGAATATAACCAGTAACCGAGCTATGACTTGTACGATCAGCCCATAAAGCATAAGGAAATAACCTAGGCCACTCTCCCATTTTACCTTTGCAAGCCTTAGCTAAAGCTTTAATGATAGGAGGATGCCCACGCTCTGATTTTCCATTTCCCTCAGGATTATATGCAGTAGTGTGAGCAAGTTTAATGCCCAACCTAGAGAAAAACTCCCTTGCTTTGTCAGCATCCGACTCACCCCTGTCCGTTGTTGTTTTCCCAACACCGCCATAACGGCTAATTACATCATCCAAGAGGAACTTGCATATCCATTCTGTGCTTTTTGTTCTTAGAGCACGACCTTCAACTTGGTTGGTTAAGTCTTCTCGTGCAAGCACTATGTATCTCATTTGCCATAAGCCCAATGGCATTGTAACCAGATCTACTACCCACTTGTAATGCATGGCCAATGGGTAAGTAGGGTGCAACCCATCACCATGACGTACATTTGAATACATACCTCAGGTTTCACATGATTCCACAATGTGAGATACATCTTTATACATACCTTTCCACCAATACCTCTCTTTCATTTTAGTCCAGCATAAAGACTCTCATGAAACTTTTTCATAAGCTCATTTTGAGGATCCTTATCATTCACCACCTCATGGGCATTCCATTTCTTTGTTTTGGACGCTTCCACAAATACCCATCTTTCAAAAAGTATCCATAGGCCTTTCTACGTATTCTTTTAAACTCTTGATCAGTCCACCCTTTTTGCCTTGTCAAAGTGCTCACATAGCGTCCAATGAGCAACCAGTCACCTTGATACAGGTCCTCTGTAAACAACTCAAGTGCATTTGACAGGCAAACATGATCACCCTTGGCATGAGAGATACTATAGAACTGTGTGCCTGCATCATCTCCCTCGACAACCATGTCTTCTTCTTTTTCATACCTTGCTCTTGAAAGCATATCTGCAAACTAGATTATCTTTCCCTGCAATATGCTTGAATTCTGGATTCAAGGACTTTATGTAGGCAATCCATCTCAACATAGCAATGTGGGGAGTTGAGAAACTTGTTATCATTCCAAGAAGGGGTAGACAATCAGTCTCCACTATTACATTTTCTCCGATGAAATACTCTTTGTCACATTTCAAAGCTATGACTACTCGCCATAACTCTCTTTTTACTTGTGGATAGTTGCGTTGATGAGCACTTAGGACTTTTGCTCCAAACTTCACCACATATCGCTTGCCATCATTATCATCTTGCGGAATCGCCCGTCCAATTCTTGTGGGGCTAGTATCCACTATCACAACTACATATCTTCCACATTCATAGTTTCCTTTTCTCAAAGTTGGAGACATAAGCAGCAACTTCTTTAATTTCCTCATGGCATGGGTATGCAGTTCTTCCCATGGAAACTTTTTTTTCTTTCTCAAAAGCTGATAGAGAGGCTCTACTACATGTGCATAATGCGGAATCCGGATAACATAAAACACGCATGCACCCAAGAACCTTCGAACCTAAGTGACATTTATAAATTTCTCTTTCATTCTCTAGATTACATCAATCTTTGCAGGACAAGGCCTTCTACCATATGGACCGCACATATGTCCCACAATAAGAACTTCATTCACACCAAACACTGACTTTTGGCCAGACAAGGTAAGGTTCACATCTTCTAATCGTGACAAGATCTCATCACAATCATGGATATGGTTTCCCACATACTTGTGGCACCCCCTCAAGTCCAGATCCACATCTATATCGCTTACATCACATCCTTTGATTGGCACATCATCAAGGAAAGGCATTGTAGTTTGCGGTATGAAGTCACGTAGGACTTTTTTCATACCATTCATCATGTGTGCAAATGAATTTGTTCATACCATTCATCATGTGCGAAACTGAATTTGTTGCCCCCTGAGGTAAGGTGCACATCCTTACTAAACCCAAGGGTGTCCTCATGGTATTCAGGTCCTTGCTTTCCATTGCTAGTTGGAACTGATCATACCTTGAGTACAAATCTCCCATAGAATATATTGCCCTTCCTGCAAATGCCTCTGCAAACTCATCGACAATTGGCCCTATACCCACATTTCTGATTGTCACCTTATTTAGAAGTTGCATATCCTGAATAAAGCGTAAAGAACCATTTTTCTTCGGAACTGTGAACCACCTGTTTGAATACATAGCACAAGAAGGCTCCAAGATACCCATATTGATCTTTTCATTAAGCAACTCAATGGGTTTTGGCAAATGAGCCTTTGGAATAGGAATAGGTGTCAAGCTTCAAGGTACATGAGGGATAGTGAAGATCACCATATGAGCAACAACGGATGGATCAACACACCCTATCTCATAAGGCACAAATGCAAAAGATTTTCCGTGTTTGGCAAGCATATCTTCAAAGCATCTCTTTCCAGCTTTTGTCAAATTATCCTCGCAACCAACCTTTAACTCTTTCAAAGAATCCTTTGTGAACTTGTGTCCAATCTTGCTTGGGTTACAAAGGCTAGGCTGCAAAGTAGCTTGCTCCATCTTATTTGTGCAATCTTTTGGTAGATGTAATGCCACTGGTCTCACTTTCTTTGCCACGGACTTATACTTAGTCTCCACTTGTACATAAACACCTTGAGCATTTTTGAAATCCTCAATGACCTTGTACATTTCTATTGAGCATACTTTGACAACCTCACTTCCCATATGCAAATTGAAATCCATTAAAGACTCCAAATCTTGCATATTATCCACAAAAGAATACTCATCAAACACACCTGCAATGCATTCTTCATCTTCTAGCAAACCATTCATCTTCAAACGTCTTTGTACACTATTTACATGCTGGCGTTCACCCGGCTTTAACCTCACACTTCGTAAAAGCAATAGATCCATAGTCTGATAATCCTACAAAACCTGTAGACAATGTATCCTTTGCATATACATCATGCGAGAACCTTTATCTTCTTGTACCACTGCAATCCTGCTCTACAATGGTACATGGCCAAAACCCCTCATATCCCCGTAGTCCTTGAATTCTTTGTTCGTCTTTGGAAAGGGTTGCTCTCTAAGACTTTCACGGTTCCTTTCATGGTCTACACAAACAATAAGGAACTGTACAGCACGCTTTCCATCCCTGCTCCTTATTCTTGTATAATCTGACCCATCATCCATCACCTTGGTTTCCATGCGAGTAGCAGTGATGTATGGCTGCCCAAGGATAAGAGGACATGTAGACATCTCCTGTACAAAGAAATTTTGGTCATCTTTCACATCTTTCCGTACAGCTCCCCTGATGAGTTGTTTGCTGCACGAATCATCCATCCATGATTTATATCAATTGGCCATTTCCATTTTTGATGAAGACTCTTTGACATGAGGTTAATTTCTGACCCATGATCTATCAGCGCAATGTATGGATCTTCTAAGTCTCCCACTTTTATCAGCGTTGTCGTGCTGTGGCACGTATATAGTGGGAACGGGCATTAAACGATTTATCTTGTGACTTTTTGACGCATAAGTATACTCCATATAATACTCATATGCATAAATAAAAGTTTTGTACCATACCTTAGTATTACCTTTGAAGTAATATAAATGTACATTACTATTAGAAAGTATTGCAAGAGAAGTATCAATGATTGTGCCTCTTTTTGTCTAGGGGAAAATCATTTGTATATTTCTTCTAATATCTCAGCTATACCCTACCATATATAAATTATTTTCTTATTCTCATATTTATTTAATAATATAACCCTTCAATAATGCATACCTTCTTGGATACATACAAGAGGAAAGGGCCTACTAGAAGACTTTATGAAAAGGAAGATCCAAAGCTTCTTGGACCATCCCAATTTGAAAATCCCGACCTAACGGTATGGAGAAAAGGCCAAAACCAAGTCAAGCTCTTTTAGTAGGCCAATTTTTCCTTTTGAAGCATGTCAATTTGAGTTACAGGTCAAAAGTTACAGGGAAACCAGTGAAAAACTCTCTCACAACTACACTGCAAGAAGAGATGGTAAACAGGTGAATCAAGAAAAAGAGGCAATCTTGGTATTTTTCCATAAAATAAGATATTTGGAGATAAAAGACACAAGCATGTGACACACAAGTTGGGAACCCCTGCTGGAGCCACACAGAAGATGCCTAGGTGGGGCCCACATACATCATCCACCCACATGGAGCCTCAACGACCAAAAATGCTGAATTTCATGATATTTTGAGTCCTAATATTTCCCATTTTAATAAATATCCACATAACATTTGATTTGGGCTAACTCTTTAGCCTAATCAAGTGATTATGTAAAACATGGCTCCCTCACCTATAAAAAGGGCAACCTTCTCTTCATTGGGGGCAAGTTATGAGTGAGTGAGAATAGCTCAAGTCCATAGTGTCACACTCATCTTAGTGCCACACTTTCTCTCGAAGAAATGCTGAAGTGTTGCCTCATCTTCTCTCTCCATAAAGGTGGTGGCGATTGCTCTCATGTAAGATATATGTTGCTAGTTTTTCTTTCATTTGCATATCTAGTCCAATACTTGTCTTTAACTCCTTCTCTATCTCTCATTATTTATCTTTAATACCACCACCACACTTAGATCTATCTCTAATTCTATCTTTAATCCTCCTTTCATCTCTCTTGTTGTGTCCTAATTGTTTCATTGGAAGGTACTCAAGCAGGAATCTTGTCAATGTAACGGGCACAACCTCTCTCTCTCTTAAGCTTCTCATTCTCTTCCACAAACTCTAGAATCTCCTTGCTACAGGGCTTGGGAGAGAAACTCTCTTCTTCTTCTCCTTTCACTTATTTCACACCTTTATCTTTGAACATACTTAGTATATCATCGATGAATAACCATAATCCACATAGAGGCAATTTCTTTCATTTTCATTCTGTGAAATCTATTAGGGTCAACATTTGGATTAGTCGAAACATTCACTTTCAGCAACGCATAGTGTTTCTATTTGGTCCTCAAAGGCTCAACGAAATACTTCTCTCACCAAATCCCATCATACTACCTATTTTTGCCTATAACTTCTCTTTTGATGTGAATGTGGTTATTTTATTATGAATCAAGAGGATTTGTACTCACAACTAATCCCAATCGCTAGACAAAACATATACATTATAGTAAGCACAAAGCTACAGTTCCAAAGAGAAATCCACAGCTTATTTGGACATCAAAGATGAAATATCACTAACTCATCGATTAACCCTTTTATCCTACCCATGATACGATATGATCCTAATCTTGATGTTTTCATTTTTGTTTTGTTCTGACTATCTTTCATGAGTTCTCTCCATCACGTGTGTGTTTGTAAGGAAAAGTTATCGGCTTCTTTGGCTACATTTCTTCTTTAGCTCTAGAAGCTATGTTATCTACATCTTAGCTCTTTCTCATAACCCTTGAGCTTCCTCACAAACTCTCACAGCAAGAGGCCTGGTGCCTTCCTAGCAAGACCGCCTACTTCTTGACATATTTTTGGTGAACCCGACGCGAAACTGCCAGGGTGAGAGTTTGTGCGTAACAATGGGTGATCATGTTGAGCAACATGGTATGCATTTTGACCCAACAACAATGCAAATGTTTCAAGCATTTGCAATGTTCATGAAACAACAACATGCCACTGAAAGAAGGGAGATTTGAGCAACGAAGGCCATACAAGTGGTCGTCAACAGAATGGATCAATTCAATGGCAAAGATGTAACCAAGTACTCGCGCGAGTATATGAAGGAGATGGAGCTGCATCGCGTGTCAGAAGGTGAGATGATTCAAAGCTTTGAGCTAGTTGTTGCTCCAGAAATTAGGAAGCATGTTAGGGAAATTGCTGAGCAAGGACTAAAGAGCGACTGGAATGAAGTTGAAGGTGCTCTCTCGTTGCTTGCCAAACGACAAAGAAGAAGGGACAAGATGGTAGTAAACACTACAAGTCCTTCAGCCTCAACTTTTGACAAAATGGTAAAACCTACTTTTATCGCTCCTAGGTTTGATGAGTCCATGCTAGATGAGCTTGTGAAGGGAATGCGTGACTTGAAGGTGAAGCTTGCAAAGCTTGAAGAAAAAGGCCAACCATCAGGGCCACTTCCTAGGCAAAGACAACATCCCAAAGAAGGGTTTGTTAATTGATGTATTTGGTGTGATAGTACAAACCATGTAAGAAGGGATTGTGATTATTTTAGTGATGCTTTGTCAAAAGATGTTGTTTTTTTTAAGGATGGTAAAATCCACTTAAGAGAGACAGGTCTACCCTTGAGAACTAACTTTGGGAAGGGGGGAATGCAAACCTTAGTTGAAGATATGACAACTAAGCATGCCACCTCTTCAGTTGAGGTAGCTACTTATGGAGTAAAAATTGAACATTTTTGTGATGAAGAGGTGAGTGACCATCATGGTCAAATTTTGCCAAATGTCATGCAATTAGCTAAAAGGAAAAGCTTACAAAAGAGATTCTACATGAAGCAGGTGATTGCATACGTATAGAAACAAGATGGAATGATCCAGTGGACTCATTGTCAGTGCATGCCTACATTTCAAAATTCTAACAAAACGAGGCAATTGTAGAAGAGAAGCGTAGACGTGAGAATGTTGATGAAGGACCATCAAAAAGATCTTCTAGAAGTGGGGGAAGAAGCGACGCAATGCCTTCTCAAACACCCTCAACACAAGGAGCATCTCCACCTGAAGTACTCATGGAGGAGTCTACAACAGGAAAGAAGAAAGAGCCAACAAAAGGTAAGACAAAAGGCCCAACTTATAAACTACAATCTGATATTGAGGTTGCTACAGATTTAAAGAAAGTCTTGGAGGAAAGGATCTTGAATAGCAAGATTGAGTTTACTCTGGGAGAAGTTCTTGGCATTGAAAAGCGTGAATTCTAGGAGGAGATCATTGACATCATCAAGAGGAAGAGGCAAACCCTTGGTGAAGTTTCTCGTCCACAGGTTGAAGGGGAAACCTCGAAGACACAAGGGATGCATCTGCTAAATAAGGAGGATGATGGAGATGTGGTAGGATGCTACCAATCTAGTGGGAGAGTGAAGCAAGTGCATTTCTCAAATGATGATGAAGAAGTTGAAGATATTCCTAGGAGCTACTATTCACGAAGTCACTGGGCAAGGGCTACTATAGAAACTTTGGTCAAGGTAGGTGATCTTGAAGAGCTATTTGTTGCCTTGATTGACCATGGTTCAGAAATAAACATAATGTCAAAGAGTCTCTACAACAAGTGCAAATGGCTGATGGACACATATCATGGCTGGATGGTAAAAGTGGCAAACAATTCATATGGTGAATTGTATGCAGCATGTCCAAGTGTGAAGGTGGCAATAGGTGATGTAAAGATTGACCAAAACTTTTTTGTACAGGATACATCATCATATCATCTCATCCTTGGAAAACCCTACATTTTGGGAGTTCGAATGGAAACAAAGGTAATGGACGATGGTTCAACATATGCTAGGATACGCAACAAAGATGGTAAACGAGTTGTCCAATTTCTCACAGTTTGTGTAAACCATGAAAGAAATCGTGAAAAACTCAGAGAACTTCCTCTACCAAAGGTAAGCAAAGAGTTTCATGATCATAGAGAAATGATGGGTTTTGGCCAAGTACCATTGTAAAGCGGGATTGCAGTGGTACAGAAAGAAAAAGGGTCTCGCCTGATCCAAAAATAGGTGAAACTTTCTCAATGAGCTCCTTGGTAACAAGGAATGGATCAGTATGTTTTACAAAACTTGAATATTTGAAGAGATGTGAGAGGAAATATGTGCATAATGTACAAATAGGCATGAAAAAGAGTGGGTTGCTAAAGCCTACTGAAAATGTTTTGGGTTTGTGTGAACAATTTTCTTTTGTAGATACTATGGGTGAGCTTGATGCTATAATGGGGTCTAGTTTGCATCTTGAAAATGAAGTTGTGGAAGTTTGCTCTATGGAAATGTATCAAGTAATAAAAGCCTTTAAAGAAAATCAAACAATTGGCCCAGAACTCCATGTTGAAACTAAATACAAGAGTGTAGCAAAGAAGGTGAAACCAGTAGCTTCACCCTTACCACCTAGCAATAGGGAAAAGATTGAGTAGGCTTCTTTACAACCAAGTTTGAGGAATCCTAAAAAGATTGGGCATACCTTCACAAAGGAGTCTTTCCAAGAGTTGGAGATTGGTCGCGAGGAGTTTTTTACATAGGAGGAGACAAAGCGCTTCAAAGAAATGCTTTCAAAGCATGGTAAGTCTTTTGCATTTGAACCACATGAGATAGGATGTGTTGATCCTTCTATTGTAGCTCCTATGGTAATTTTCACAATACCTCATGTGCCTTGGAATCTGCGGCCTATTCCGGTTCCAAAGGCTCATTTGCCAAAGTTAGTAGAGCTACTGAATGAGAAAATCAAAATGGGAATCTTGGAGCCTTCTTGTGCTCCATAGTCAAACAGGTGGTTCACAGTTCCAAAGAAGAATGGTTCTCTACGCTTCATCCAAGATATGCAACCAGTGAAAAAGGTGACAATTAGAAATGTAGGTACAGGTCCAATTGTGGATGAGTTTGCAGAGGCGTTTGCAAGGAGGGCAATCTACTCAATGGGGGATCTCTACTCACGGTATAATCAATTTCAACTTCCAATCGAACGCAGAGACTTGACAACCATGAGGAAACCTTTGGGTTTGGTAAGGATGTGTACCTTGCCACAGGGAGCAACCAACTCGGTTGCACATATGATGAATGGGATGAATAAGGTCTTACGTGACTTTATTCCTCAAATCACAATGCCTTTCATTGATGATTGGCCTATCAAAGGATGTGAAGAAAGTGACAAAGATGAAGGTTTGGATCTCAAGGGATGTCGCAGGTTTGTGGTAAATCACATAAATGATTGTGATAAAAAAATTTCTAGGTTGGAAGAAGTGAATCTTACATTGTCAGGGAAAAAGTCTATGTTTGGTGTCAAAGAAGTGCTCATTGTGGGGCACATGTGCGGGCCATATGGTAGGAAACCTTGTCCATCAAAGGTAGATGCCATCCAAAGAATGAAAGAAACATGCACTAGCATCACTGAGGTTAGAAGGTTTCTGGGAGCATGTGTCTTCTATGTTATTTGGATTCCACATTATGCACATGTAGCTGATCCTCTTTATCAGCTGCTTAGAAAGAATCAGAAGTTTAAATGGACAGAAGCACATGTAAAATCCATGAAAAAGCTAAAGGAGTTGCTCCAGTCAGCAACAACTTTGAGAAAGGTAGACTATGAGTGTCAAAGGCCAGTAATTGTGACAGTAGACACCAGTCCTACAGGGATTGGATGGGCAATAGGGCAAGATGACAAAGAAGGACATAGGTATGTGGTAAGATTTGGAGCAAAGGTACTAAGTGCTCGCCAAAGAAACTATCCATAGATAAAGAGAGAGTTATGGGGTATGGTTACAGCCTTGAAAAGCGGAAAAGAGTACCTAGTTGGTGCATGTGTGGTTGTAGAAATAGATTTTCTACCACTTCTTGGGATGATTACAAGCTGCTCAACGCCAGACATTGCTATGTTGTGGTGGATTGCCTACATTAAGTCCTTAAATCCTGAGTTTAAGCACATTGCAGGTAAAGACAATACAGTGGCAGATATGCTATCAAGGGCAAGGTATGAAGATGAGTCACAAATGATTAACGAGGGAGATAATGTAGACACAAAGTTCTATTCTATCTCTCATGTCAAAGGTAACAATGTCTGCATGACTAATCTACTTGAATCATTCTTGAAAGAGCTTTATGAAGGTGATTGGAAGCTACTTGAGTACTCTAACAAAACAGGATGATTGGTCTGAACAAGAATCAAGAGGATACGCAGGAAAGCATATTGGTACTTTTTGAGGGATGGTTACTTGTGGAAGCATCCTAAACAAAAGGGTGCTACACCACAACGGGTTATGTGCAAAAAAGAGAATCAAGTAAAGTTCATGCAAGATTTTCATGAGAGTCTATGGGTTGGACACAGGGGTGTGTGGGCAACCTTCTCCAAGTTGAAAGAAAAATATTGGTGGAAGGGTATGTATAAATATGTATCTCAATTTGTAGAGTCATGTGTAACTTGTCAAATGTATTCAAATGTTCGACATCGTGATGGATTGCACCCTACATATCCACTAGCCATGCACTATAAATGGGTTGTGGATCTAGTCACAATGCCTTTAGGACTCTGGCAGATGAGATACTTGGTTCTTTCACGAGAAGACCTAACTAATCAGGTTGAAGGAAGAGCATTAAGAACTAAAACCACAGAAGCTGTGTGCAAATTCCTTCTTGAAGAGGTGATTTGCCATTATGGTTGTGTGGGAAAGATCACTGCAGATAGAGGTGAGCTGGATGCGGAAGAAGCAAGGGATTTCTTTTCTAGATTAGGAATCAAGCTTTCTCTTACTACAGCTTACAACCCTAAAGGCAATGGAAAGAGTGAAAGAGGGCATCCTCCTATCATCAAATATTTGGCCAAGGCTTGTGAAGGAAGAGTTGGTGAGTGGCCAAAACTGTTACCATATGCTTTATGGGATGATCGTACAACACATAGCTCAGTAGCTGGTTACATGCCTGCGGAGCTAATGTATAGTCAAAAGCCAGTGATGCCGATTGAAGATACAATTCCCACATGGAATGTACTACCTTGGTAAGAGGGTCTTAGCAGGGAAGATCTCCTTGTGTATAAGGCAACTAGAGAGAAGACCTGGAGACATTGAAGCTGCAAAGAACGACTCAAAAATGCAAGGTTGAAAAACAAGGACTACTTTGATAAGCGACATCGACTCAGGAGCAAAGCAATTGACAAAGGTGACTGGGTGTCATAATTATCAATATCTAATTCTCCTAAATGATTTTCTCATATTAAACTGGTCATTTAATGTGGGGAAGTGCCAGGGGAGAAAAAGCTAGAATATTGGTTAAGCTAGCAGACCGGCCACAGCAGGGATCCAAAGGAGGGAAAATAGGGATCCAAAGGGGGGGCCATCTGCAAAAGATCCATGTGCAACAATGGGCTAAAAAGACCCTAAGGTTCAGCCCATTAAGACTTCCAAAATGCTAAGGTTCCAAAATTCAAAGGTTGTGTCCAAAGGGTTAAAGCTTAGGATGAATTGGGTGGTTTGTGTGCTCTCCAAAGTCAACACACATCCCTACACATGAGGGGGCGAGACCTAAAGGTAGGGGATGAGAGAGAAAGCCACACACACACACACACACACAAGCCCCCTTTACACAAAGGGAATGAAGGACACATGTCAGATGCCTAAGCTAGTTGCTCCTAAAATGTGCTCAATTCCTATTGGATGACCCTTGAAGTGGACCAATGAGAATAAGGTTAGAGTAAATTTAGCCTAATTAATTTTAAAACACTTAATAAAAAGAACCAATGAAAATTAAGTCTTCTGGATGATTATTGGACAGCCTGAGAAGGGGTCCAATAGGAATTGAGCAGCCCAATGGGCTACTTAATTCCTATTGGTCAGAATGGGGAAAGGTTCAATGGGGATTTAATTCACTTAAATCAATTAAGTTTAATTGATTAAGCTCTCACAAAAGGGGAAAGGGGGACACATGTCAGAAGGCTATCACTTATGCTGCTTAATAGCCATTGGCTGAGCTTGGCATTGTCCAATAAGGAGCCTGCAAGAGCAAATAGCAAGGGGGCTCGCCCAAGAGAGAGAGGGGGCTGACTTTTGCAAGGCATTATCACACACACACACACTCAAACAATCTCATGTGTGAAGAAAGAGAAGACTATCTCTTCCCAAGCTTTAATGGAGAGCTAATCACCTACTCCAAGCTTGTGAGATAGAAGCCTACATCGACACACTCTTTGCTTGTGGATTCAAATCCAACCAAGATCCAAGCTTCAAGGCATGCTCATCTCCTCTACCAAGCTAACTACTAAGCTAAAGCTATGCTAATATGAGTGATTATGTGAGGAGATGTACATCTTTCTCGTAAGATACTCCTTCCTCTCAATCTACTCTCATACCCTGCTAGCTCTCACCATCTTCGAAGGTGTGTGAGGTCTTGGGTCTGAGAACGGGGATAATTAAAGTTGTGTTTACTAAGTGTTTTGCTTAGTGCATGAAGTTTTCATCTTCATTGCACTAGCTAGTCTTGAAGGAACACAAAGAATTGTATTGTACAATGTCTCTCTTGATGGGAGAAACCATAATACAAAGCCTTTTGGAGGGGGGACCGGCTCCATGAAAATCTGGTCCTCAACTGTTGTCAATAGCTTAATTTCTCTCTCTTTTGAAAGTATTGTTGATGCTATCTAACTAGGTGTTATGCTTTTTGTTGCTCTCTCCACCCAAGCACTCTTGTAATTCTCATTAGGAATCTATGCTAATGAAATGCCTACTATGTTCATGCTAATTTCCGCTACACATAAGTTTTTAGACCATTAAATGTTACACTGGGTTTTAGTGTATGATAGTAGCCTTGATAACCAACACACAGTCATGCGTAAGTTCTCAAAAAGATAGTTTTGTAACAAGACTTGATTTTGAGGTGTTTTAGTAATAAATTTTGTTTTCTAGGAAGTTTTGGTCGTTTTAAAGTTAGTCCACTGTGTAGAAGGATGTGTGGATTGTTTTCGTCCAATAAAATTTTTTGATTCGGAAGGCACTTTCTGTGGCATTTTTGAAGGTGTTAACGTGGGATTTTGAAAAAGTGATGTATGAAGCGATTGAAGCCTGCGTTATAAGGAACAACTTTGGTTCTTTGAGTCTTTAGAGATTTTGATGTTTTGATGCTCGTTGAGAGCCAAAGATTAAGAAAAAAGTTGGATTTGTTGTTTTTGCATCGTTTTTGTAGAAAATGCTGTTTTGCAGGTTGATTTTCAGCAAATCAGAGCAGGCTATGGAAATTTTCCATCACATAGCCGTCGAAGAGCGCAGCGAGGGAAACAAGATTGTGTGAGACGGACTTGGGTGGTTCTGGCTCCGTTTGGGAGTTATGATCAGTTGAAGACAACTGAAAAATTTGTGGACGTTTTTACCTTGTTCGCTTTTATCGTTTCTAACCTCTACGGATCGCTTCGCAATCACGTTTTTACCTTGTTCTCGCAGGTATATTGGCGCGCAAGTCGAGTCGACCGAACGACAAAAATAGAAAAGCGGCTATTTTGAGAGGTCGCAGGCTTTTGGAGGAAAAATCAGAATAGAAGGACGGGTGGTGCGTTTTGGGAGGATTCACTGATCTCTCTTCTGCGAGTGAGAGTGCGAGTGCGAGTGAGACGTTGCATGCAAGCGAATTGAAGCTCGGGGGTGGTCGGGAGGTTCGAGCTCCGTACAACGGAGTGCGCTCATATATTTTGCTCCTCTGTTGTATCAAACACTATCAATACAAAGATTTCTTCCTCTATTTTGCTGTCTATCTCTATTATTCGATTCCTGTGACAAGTTTGGACCGTATGTTGTAAAGCATGTGCATGAAAATGCTGCTTACAGTTTGTCTGAACTAGATGGTACAGAAGTAAAGATTCCCATTGCAGGAAAAAGGATCAAAATGTTTAAGAGAAGAGGAGACAATGATCTAGAAGATGTTAATGAGGAAGAAGAGCAAAACACCGGTGAAGATCAAAGTGAACATGAAGCTCTCGAATCATCCAGTGAAGAAGAAAGCAAGGAAGTATACTTCATATAATACTCATATGCATAAATAAAAGTTTTCTACCATACCTTAGTATTACCTTTGAAGTAATATAAATGTACATTACTATTAGAAAGTACTGCAAGAGAAGTATCAATGATTGTGCCTCTTTTTGTCTAGGGGAAAATCATTTGTATATTTCTTCTAATATCTCAGCTATACCGTACCATATATAAATGATTTTATTCTTTTCACATTTATTTAATAATATAACCCTTCAGTAATGCATACCTTCTTGGATACATACAAGAGGGAAGGGCCTACTAGAAGACTTTATGAAAAGGAAGATCCAAAGCTTCGTGGACCATCCCAATTTGAAAATACCGACCTAAGGGCATGGATAAAAGGCCAAAACCAAGTCAAGCTCTTTTAGTAGGCCAATTTTTCCTTTTGAAGCATGTCAATCCGAGTTACATGTCAAAAGTTACAGGGAAACCAGTGAAAAACCCTATAACAACTACACTGCAAGAAGAGATGGTAAACAGGTGAATCAAGTGAAAAGAGGTAATCTTGGTCTTTTTCCATAAAATAAGATATTTGGAGATAAAAGACACAAGCATGTGAATGTGACACCTCAAAGATTCCTTGAAGGACAAGACACACAAGTTGGGACCCCCTGCTGGAGCCACACGGAAGATGCCTAGGTGGGGCCCACATACATCATGCACCCACATGGAGCCTCAACGACCAAAAATTGTGAATTTCATGATATTTTGAGTCCTAATATTTCCCATTTTAAGAAATATCCAAAGAACATTTGATTTGGGCTAACTCTTTAGCCTAATCAAGTGATTATGTAAAACATAGCTCCCTCACCTATAAAAAGGGCAACCTTCTCTTCATTGGGGGCAAGTTATGAGTGAGTGAGAATAGCGCAATTCCATAGTGTCACACTCATCTTAGTGCCACACTTTCTCTTGAAGAAATGCTGAAGTCTTGCCTCATCTTCTCTCTCCATTAAGGTGGTGGCGATTGCTCTCATGTAAGATATATGTTGCTAGTACGTTTTTCTTTCATTTGCATATCTAGTCCAATACTTGTCTTTAACTCCTTCTCTATCTCTCATTATTTATCTTTAATACCACCACTACACTTAGATCTATCTCTAATTCTATCTTTACTTCTCCTTTCATCTCTCTTGTTGTGTCCTAATTGTTTCATTGGAAGGTATTCAAGCAGCAATCTTGTCAATGTAACGGGCACAACCTTCTCGCGGGAAACAATTATATGCACAAGGTTATAAGTAACCATATATTCATCTTTCACAAGCACCTCTCTCTCTCTTAAGGTTCTCATTCTCTTCCACAAACTCTAGAATCTCCTTGCTATAGGTACTTCTCTCCCCGCAGTATCCTTATTGCCTAAGGACAACAATAGGGCTTGGGAGAGAAACTCTCTTCTTCTTCTCCTTTCACTTCTTTCACACCTTTATCTTTGAACATACTAAGTATATCATCGATGAATAACCATAATCCACATAGAGGCGATTTCTTTCATTTCCATTCTGTGCAATCTATTAGGGTCAACGTTTGGGTTGGTCAAAAGATTGACTTTCAGCAACGCATAGTGTTTCTATTTGGTACTGAACGGCTCAACGAAATACTTCTCTCACCAAATCCCATGATACTACCTATTATTGACTATAACTTCTCTTTTGATGTGAATGTGGTTATTTTATTATGAATCAAGAGGATTTGCACTCACAACTAATCCCAATTACTAGACAAAACATATACATTATAGTAAGCACAAAGCTACAGTTCCAAAGAGCAATCCACAGCTTATTTGGACAACAAAGATTAAATATCATTAACTCATCCATTAACCCTTTTATCCTACCCATGATACGATATGATCGTAATCTCGATGTTTTCATTTTTGTTTTGTTCTGACTATCTTTCATGAGTTCTCTCCATCACGTGTGTGTTTGTAAGGAAAAGTGAGCGGCTTCTTTGGCTACATTTCTTCTTTAGCTCTAGAAGCTATGTTATCTACATCTTAGCTCTTTCTCATAACCCTTGATCTTCCTCACAAACTCTCACAGCAAGAGGACTGGTGCCTTCCTGGCAAGACCGCCTACTTCTTGACAGCGGCTCAGTAGTTGCTCTTGCCTAGTGACTATTCAAGTAGTAGCTCTTGTGAGTGGTCTCCACTTCATCTTCATCATACAAGAAGGGAACGTGTTTTACTCCTCCCCTAGACTTGTAGCATCCAACAATAGTTTCATCACCTTGTTTGCCATAGACCTGTACACCTTGTGCATTTAAAGTCTCTTCTTCACCTTGTACATGGATAGATTCAGTAAGAGACTGCCGCTTCCTCTTTATGATATCAATTATTTCTTCATGGAATTCTTGATTTGCTATACCAAGGACCTCACCCAAGGTAAATTCCACCTTACTATTTAGAATGGTCTCTTCCAAAACCTTTTTTAAATCCGTTGCTACCTCTATATTGGATTGGAGTTTGTAGGCCGGACCCTTTGCTTTGGATTTTGTTGCATCCTTCTTCTTTTCTTTAGAGGCTTCTTGCATAGGCACTTTGGGGACACGCATCGGTTGCGGGGAAGGTGATCTAGGAGGCACTCTTTGATTTTTGCCTCCACTCCTTGTGGCCCGCTTTGAAGGCCCTTCATCCCCATTCTCGCACCTATGTTTCTCTTCAACAATGCCCTCATTTTCTTGACATTTGGCAATGTACGCATGCAGTGACAAAGAATCTACAGGGTCGTTCCAACTTGTTTCTAGCCAAATGCAGTCTCCAGCTTCATGTATAACCTCTATAGTCATTTTACCCTTCATAGCAAATTCTATAGCGCATGGCCATACCTCTCCAATACCATTAGATTCCTCTTTTCCAACCTTGACTGATCCCTTTTTCTTAATAGGATCCACCTTCAACCCATAGGCGGCTGCCTCAACCATTGAGATGGCATGGCTAGTAGCCATGTCCTCAACTAGTTTCTTCATCCCGCCTTTGCCAAAGTTTGTTCCCAAGAGCTTACCTGTTTCACTTTTGAATTTTTCCATCTTTAAAGAAAATGAGCTCCTTTGTCAAAGCGTCTTTAAAACTTTCACAATCCCTCCTTCCATGGTCAGTACTATCACACCATATGCATCTATTGACAAATCCTTCTCTGATTTGCGGTTGTTGCCCTGTAGATTGACCTGATGGTTTCCCCTTTTCTTCTAGCCTTGTAAGCTTTAACTTGAGCTCTTGCATTCCTTTGACAATATCATCTAGGATGGATTTTTCACTCTTTGGAACCACAATCACAGGCTTTATAGGACTCTCGGAAACACTTGGGGATTGAGTAGGGTTGACTATCATCTTGTCTCTTCATCATTGTCGCGCTTAGCTAGCAGTGAAATAGTGTCTTTGACCTCATTACAATCAGTCTTCAAACCCTGTTCCGCATCCTTATCCTCAAGTACTAGCTCTAACTTCTCTTGAATATCTTTACGTGCAGCTTGCAAAAAGAGCTCTGTCTTCTCCGAGTTTAGGGTAGCCTTTCCAGTTCTTGAAAGTTGATCATAATGGCATTCGAATTCCCTCAGCAGTTCGGTAGGCGAGAGCCCCTCTTTTGGCCGAACTACCCACTCTAAGAAAGTCCTCTTTGCTACCCTTTCGGAGTCCTCCATGAAATACTCTTCCTTCAAGGCTAATTTGAATGCTTCCCAAGTTGCACAAATCACTTCCAGTTGTGAGGTTGAGTACAGGGTAGTCTTCATAGCCAGCACTAGATCTATACTTACAATCAGAGCCAATTGGCAATTGTGAGGAACCCAGATTTTAATGCTCGCACAAAGCACATTGAGGTGCATTAGCACTATGTCAAGGAGAGGCTCTCAGTAGGAGAGATCAGCTTGGCTTATGTGCCAACATAGGATAACCTTGTAGCTATTTTCACAAAGGCATTGTCTCATGAGAAGTGCGAAGCTTTTCACAAAGCTTTGAGCTTACTCCCCTTTGTGGACTGATCATGTCCTCAGAGCATGGAACTTCCCATTACTCTATGTTCCATCTCTCGTTCATCACATCACTCCACGGGAGATTTGCTACCATATACATGTGGTAGTGATGTGTGTGAACACACTTAGGACCGCCGGGGCATTTTTTCCCTCACTAGGAGTTTTTTTCCCCCGTGCATTGTATATATGTCCATCACTCTAGGGCTATCTATCTTTCCATTGCACACTAAGTAATATACTCTTTGTTTTGTGCCTTGAGCTTCCTTCCTCTTCTCCAAGCTATATGTGTTTTCTTGCAACCCTAATTCCAACATGTTTGTACTTTGTTCTAGCATAGTTCCCTACCAAAAATTTGCCTAAATCTTCATTGATTTCTTCACTTTCCATGACAATTTTCAACTTTTTTCAACTCCCCACTGAGAGGTATTGTCTTTGTGAGATTCTTCACGTGAACCCATGTGTGCTATAGAAGGGATCAAAACCTTTGTAGAAGAAGAATATTTTTTAGCTTTGATACCACTTTTATAGGCTTGGAAACTCCAAGCAAGAAATCAATAACACATGAACAACAACTACAAAATCATTTAACTTTATGAGAGAGAAAGAGAGACTCAACACGGCACGGTAAAGTTCCATGCCCAGATGCACTGGCCTTGGTGCCCCTTTCAATATTTCTTTATTATTATGCCACAACGGTCCTTTGATTTTAGACTTTGTGTCTAGATCATTTGAAAAGTGAGGTCCCAGGGGCTCTTATAAATAGTACAAGTGTTTCCCAAAGGCAGAGCCCCAAAAGCACTTCTCTCAAAAGCGCTCCAAAAGCTAGCACCAAACACTCCAAAATCTACTAGTGCAATGCTTGGTGTCTCAAAGCTCATTATTGGGTTATCAATTTACTGGTGCTTTTTTAATGAATTTTTGATAGTTTGAAAAGACACCTAAGAAATGCATATTTGTTTCACTTAGCAAATCCTATCTACTGCACTTATTCTAAGCTATGTGTTGGAAATTGGCAAAGGAAAATGGGCTAAGATAACTATGAAAGATTGCTGAAGACTATTGTAGTGCAGACTTTTGGATATGGGTGAAATTAATTTGAAGTGTCTATGTTGATGTGCATAAAGTATGGATTTGGGTCAGCTTGTCTTCTTCATGCATCCTCGCATACATTGCTAGGGCTACCCATTTTGTAGGAATACACGCTAGTATATAGATGGTGTGTGTGTGTTTGAATTTAAAACTCCATCTTTCAGAACCATATACTGATAAACTTAAATACTGCTTGCAAAGGTACATTGTGTATAGAAAAAAAACCCGTTTCTTGATAAAAATTACATTACAAGATACTTTGATATATGACAAAGTAGGAGTTAAAGCCGGAACTCCTACCAGATGAGAGCAGGGATCTTTACCTGAACTGAATTAGCCAATTAGTAATACTTTGTTTAGTATTACTTATAAATATATGCTTGTATTTATTTGGAGATATGATACTGTGGTGTTTCTCTTTCATTTTTTCTCTTTCGTGTAGTGATGCCGATGTGTATATGCATGTGAGTTGTATCAAAACATGGTTATGTTTTAGTCTAAGAATTGTGTGCTTTCCTATGCTTGTGTATGAAAAAGACTACCTTTTCATAGAAGGAAGACAGAACATAGAAATTCTTTGACAGATCCAGTCATCTTGGCTACTCTTGGCGTACTTTTTTCTGAAAGCCTTAAGGTATGCAATACCTCATGCAATATGTAAAGCAAAATATTGTTTTTACCTTCAGTAGTTGATTAGTCGTTTCGGAATTATGTTGCCTTGGTTAGCCTTGACTTCATGAGTAGATGCTATCCACCACTCGAGGTTTTGTTGCTTGCGTTGAGAATTATTCCGAGATGGAGAGCTACTACTGCCTACGAGACGGAGTTTCCCTAGCAACCATGAATTGTGTGTGTGTGTGTGTGTGTGTGTGTGTGTTATGCGTTGCTTTTCAGCTTATGCATAAGTGATTATGAGCATGAATTGCACTGGCAATAGCTTACTGTGTGTGTGTGTGTGTTATGAAATGTCATGTAAGCGTGCATGCAACCTTCAGAGAGCTTCTTGCGCTTCCTGCTTATTGCGCAGGTTTCTTTAAATAAGCCAAGGCCTATTCGGTGGTAATGTCACCCACCTTTTTGCACAATTGAAAATCAATGGAACTTTGAAAGTCAAAATAGTATGAAAGCACCTGGCCATACATATTTTATTAGGGCAATCCTGTGTAATTTTAGATGCCTTCTTGTCCTTGATAGCTCAATTGTGTCACCATGGAGACCAACACTCTATAGGATAGCTTTGAGTTCTCTTATGCACTAGCCTTCTAAGGATAAGCATTAAGCTCAAGGCTAGGCCATGCATAGAGTGAGCACACAAGAGTGAGCTCTGAAGAATGATTAAGCCTCTTTGCATAAAAGGGCTTCTTATAAAGACATGTACTCCAAGTGTTTCTACTATGGTATTAAATTGAGCCCTCTACCTTATATAATTTGGAATAGCTAAATGAGTCGAGCACCTTATACAATGTGTTAGAGCTATATATGGCTCACTCTACTCAAATTGGTCTTACCTATATATTTGTATCTTGTCCTCAATATGAGTCAGTATTTGGGAGCGTATATGGTGTGTCTCTTGTCTCGTCTCTCTCTTTCTCTCTACATCTCAACAGTTGTATCTTGTCCTCAATATGAATCAGTCTTTCGGAGCTAGCGTATATGGTGTGTCTCTTGTCTTGTCTCTCTCTTTCTCTCTACATCTCAACATGGTATCAGAGCGGTGATATATCACTTTTGGCATGTACAAAGTAGCATTTATATGCATGGTCGTATAGGGTATCGGGGCCTTGGATATGATTTTAGGTGGATTATTTTGGTTCTATAGAATGTTTTTGAGATTTTTAGAATGTAAAAAATTCAAGTGACAAGTATGGGTACTCTCATCCCGCTCGAGAAGTTTGGGACATGCAGTAACTGTATATTTACGGTGCCTGATCTACTGCGATGCGTGCACCGCCCTAGAAGTGGTCAAAAATGAAATGTGGGGATGTGAAAATGTGCTTTGGGTATCGAGGATCAAGTGTGCAAAATTTGGTGAATTTTGGAGTCCGTTTGGGGTCCCGCGATAAATGCCCGCCAGGGGTCAAAACTGGCCAAAACTGGGCCAAAAAAGGTCAAAAAATGGTCAAGAAAGGTGTGAAATGGCTTAAAATTTCCACATCACTCAAGGTTCCATGATGGTCTAGGCTGAGGGAGGACTTTGTAAGAGAAATATCAACACTTTCACCCCTCTATGTGTGGGACGAAGCAGGGTTCCTAGAGGTGGTCTAGTGCAATCCCGTTGTGTTCCCATCCTGTTTTCGAATGTATGGAGGAGTGAATGAGAGCTTTCTCTCTTCAATTTTGCACTTGGGAGAGTCTATGGAAGTTCTGAGGTTTCCATGTATGTGTGTGTGCAAGGAATTGAGGGAAGAAGATGCGGAGTTTCTGCAAGACTATGTGACCCTGTATCGGTGCCACTAGGGTTGGTGCTACTCCAAAGAGTCCAACAGAGTGGAGTTTGGTGAAGTTTTTGCAATGGTTTGAGAGTGGCCTTTTGTGGCTGGAGTTTTTGGGTTTTTAATGGTTTTTCTTGTATATTTTGGTCACCATCAAGTGTGATTTCAAGTGTTGATCACCTCGACTCACCTTGTAGTGTCTCCGGGCAGGCAAGGGCTTATAGGTTGAGGCGTTTGGAGTTTGAATTGAGCTTGTGGGTAGAGTTTTCAGGGATATTTTGAGTGGTGGTGTGTGTGGGTTGGAATTCAAGTAAATTCCTTGTGTTGTGTTGAGTTGTCTGGGTGAGTGAGTGTGCGCACGACATCTTTTGCTCCATCATCCTTTGGCGATCCCGCTGGGGAGCGAAAATTGCCGGTTGTGCACCCAGAATTGGATTTTGAGCAGTGATGTACATAAATTTTGGATGTTGAAGGCAGTTTCATGATAGTGGTGCCATTCCAACCATAAATTTTCACAGGTTCTGAGGATGTAGACGATTGGCTTGTATTATATGAGTTCGACTTGACATGTTTATGCTATGCAGTTCCAAGTGAGGTGCAAAAGCTTGCAGGTATCAATCTGGTGGTCAGAGGTAATGCAAGAGAATGGTTTGAGAGATTGTCACAGGATGACAAAGTGAATTGGGACATCTTTAAGATATGCTTTTTGAAGCGGTTTAAAAAGTTGATTCCTCACCAAGATGCATGGAAACAGGTCACTAGTTTGTTTATGCAGAGCACGAGTCTGTTGTAGATTTTTGGTCAAGATTTGATGATGCTTGGAGAGTGTGGAAAGATGCTCTATTGCATGTGGAAGCCATGTCTAAAGTGGAATTTTATTCCGCATTTACAAATAGCCAAAGAATACAGGTATTCACGAGTTTGTTACGACCAATCCTTAAAGTGAAAGTGCAAGAGAAAGAGCCAAATTCCATGTGTGAAGCATTGAAGATAGCACTGCAAAAAGAAAGAAAGCTATGCGTTGCCACAGGCATGAAGTTACCTTTTTCAATACGTGGTATGGATAGTGTAGATGACCTTTATGTGCATAAAGTCACAGTTTGCAGGTGCTCATGCTAGCAAGGATAATAGCTTGGATATAGGTGTGGATTCTCATATGCTCAAAGTCGATGCAAATGAAATATGTGAAGAAATTTTGGAGAGCATACACATGCCAATGGTGCAAAATCACAAGGACGCAGTAGAAAAATGTGAAAGTTTGAGCACTAGCACGGAAAGTGAAGATGATGAAACTAAAATTGACAAGGATGAGGCAACCTATGATGGTGACACATCTGATGTTTGTGAGAGTTGGTGCGATGATGTATGTGATGATGACATAGAGTCACGAGATCCATTGAAGGATATGGTAGCCTTGCACAAAGAGCAACGTATCTTTTGGGAAGCAGCTTTGCAGCAACATGGCATGGATGCTTGCATTGATGATGAGATGATGGGATATGGTGAGGGAGTTTCCACATCAAGAAAGGATGACGTAGGGGATAATGATGCTATGATGGTTGATGTGACCTTGGGTCCATGTGCTTTACTAGAGCTAGGGGTTGGGCAACCTTATAGTGGTTGTGATGCAAAGACATTGGGTCATGAAGGTTATATGGATGAGTTCTATGTGTGCAAGGATTTGATGCTAGTGCCATCTCCAAGGGATGTCTGTGAGAATATGCAACCTACGGTTGTTAAGTATAAACTTCTTGAGGATGGGGTAGACAAGGAGGTTAAAGTGACCTTTTGCTTGCATGATGATTTGATGGATGCATTTCACAAACTTCAATGTATGTTTAGGACATATCCCTTTATCTTTGAAGATCCTAATTGGCAGTTAGCGAGTCTTGGGGCTAGTTGGCATGATGAAGACTTGATTATAAGGTGCTATGTGGATTTGTATGCATGTTTCCAACTTTTCAAGTGGAAAATGTCTTATATGGAAGAAGAAGAATCTGCTAGTGATAGCATTTTTGGAGAGAGTTTTCAATTTCGGAGTGGATTTGTTAATGCTTGGAGTGATGATCTCTTACCCATAAGAGATCCAGGAAAGATAGAGATCCAGGAAAGCCACGTCATATCAAAAGGCCTCGCAGTCATGGATGCTCTGTACAAAATCAAGAGTTGTCAGTATAGTGATATTCTACGAGTTTGGCTTTAAATAGCGCATTCCATAGCACTCTAACAATAGTCAACTTGCAGCGCATCAATTTGAGCTCTCTATAGATCCTAAGTAAATTGCTGTACCTGACTATTTAGCTCGTAAACGAGTTAGCAGAAGCTTTTGAGCATCTGCCTATGGTGGGCTATGGCGTTTGGACACGAACACAAACCAGAGATTTCTAGTCTGTGAGACTAGCATGATCACCGACTACATTGTATATTTTGGATGTTGTCATCACTTATCCATTGTTTTAGACCACCAGTCTCACGGAGACTTCTCCCGAAGTGGGCCCATCTTCCCACGGTTGAAGGCTTTCTTTCTCCCCCCATCAGTCGGGTTTTGCCGTTGCTTTTCTTGAACTCAAAAGGACAATAGGTCCCCGCTAAGAGCCGGTTCACCCTCTCCTCTGTGAGAAAATATCTCCAATAGAGTGCAGACCAATCTTGTCTCATTAGTATCCCATGCATTAGGCAAAGAATGGGGTCTAGGAGAGCCTCTTTATTTGGCAGTTTAAGAAAGTCAAACCTTTAGTATTAAGAAAGTAATGGCAAAGGACAACTTTTGAATTCAAACATGCAAAACGGTTAGTTTATTTGAATTCAAAGTTTTTCTCCAAAATGAAATTTAAAATCTAGTAGGTAAAACCATATCATGTGGCATATATATGGAAAGAGGTCGACGCGTAGATTGCAGATCTATGATCTCCGCTCAAATCAGAGATCTATATGTGGGAGTTATGAAAGTCCAAAAATCATAAAATTATTTACTTCTTTTTTTGGGGGAAAAGTGCATCCTTTGACAACTCTTACACATCTTTTACACACCCACCATTCTTGTACACATGGCGTACACGTATTCGCCAAAATGTTAATCACCTCCATAAGCTCATGGCAAATAAAGAGGCCCTCCTACACCCCATCCTCTTCCCAATGTTGAGCACTAGAGAGAGAATCATCTCAAAGTCTCTCCTCTCGCCTGTGAGCAAATTTGTAAGGCTCGTCTCAATAGCCTGATGTGCACATTATTAGGCTCTAATCTTCTAATGTTTGGCAAAGAAGATTCAAAATGTTGTCTTCTTAATGATTTGAATATTATTGACCTTGAAACAATGACATGGGATGATGTCGAAGCAGTAGGAACATTGCCTTCTCCTCGTTCTCATCATACAACTATAGTTCAAGCATGCCATTATCTACTTGTAATTGGTGATAGTTCTCATTCAACCTGCTTCAATGACCTTCATGTTCTTGACCTAGAGAGTATGGAATGGTCTCATTCTCAGCCACAAGGAGTGACATCAACACCTCTAGCAGGTCATGCAAGAGTCAAAGTTGAAAATAGTTGGTACATTATGGATGGTGAATACAATAAAAGAGGACATAAATTAGCCATAGCTAAGAAAATTCAATGATGAATTGGCAGGGTAACTAAACCCTAAACCCTAAACCATCCTTTTTCCTCCTTGGCCAAACCAAGGATGATTACATTCTTGCTCTACCTTTGGAGGAAGTTATTGAGAAGACATATGCCGTGTCTATCGCCATTTGTACCATGAAATGACAAGGTTCACCAAGATCTACAGTGACAGGTCGATCTCCATGGTGACATGGGTGAAGTTTCATGATGCATCTTCATCCATGGTTCAAGGTGATATCAAATGTTGTGTCTTTATTTTCTCCATCCATGTCTTTATTTCTTGATACATGCTATTGATCGCGTCACGATTTGTCATAAAATACTTCACATGATTTTATGATCATTTTATGATGGTATAGTAACATGTGTGATGGTCTTCATGTGAATCATCGATGTATAGATTATAAGATTTACCATGCCATTATCTTCTGACTAGTCATTATCTTTGAGCTTTTGTAGATTTTGCATTTCCTCACAAAAATAGCATCTCTGATGCCATGGTATGTAAAGCCATGAAGATGATTACTATTTTACAGTTTTTATTTATTTTGAAGAAAGTATCTCCGATGCCATGGCACGTAGATCCATGATGATTGCTATTTCAAAATTCTTATAAGCCTCTCTAATGCCATGGTGAATAGTGTGATACCATGGTACATAAAGCCATGATGACGACAAGCTACACCACGAAACCTTGTTTGTCAGACTAACGTGACATTCAACTACATGATAGTAATCTTAAAGGCCCCATAACTTTCTAGTTATATCTTGCCTCTCGGATGATGGCACTCAGACTGCTTTCGTAACATGGTTCAGTCTTGACTCTGGATGCAAGTTCCCTCACGAGAGCTATGACCACCCCCAAAAATTGGCCACACGTTCACAAAGAAGATCTATTTTTACTTTTGTCTTTTTTCCTTGAGAATGCTAGTTAAATTCTTGTAATGTTTGATGGAAGGCTATAAATAAAGTGTGTTTCTATGTTATAAGTAGTGCTCACTTATTAGTGGCTAATGGCGCCAGATGATGATGCTTCCACATAGTGATAGTAAGGGTTATGACTCAAACTGAATTCTTATGTGCATTTTACGTAAGGGAATGGTCATGCATGTCCACGGGGCTTGGGTTTAGCGCATGGTAATCATAGTGGATGGTTTAATGCATGATAATCACCACACATGGTTCCATATCTTGTTATCTGTATTGCTTATTTTGTCTCTATTTGCTTCAATTAGATGCAAGTTTGCATATACTCTTGGTGTATGATAAAGTTTCAACAAGTTACAGTATTTGGAAAAATATTACTCGTCGTTCGTGTCATGAAAACTTCATTTGATGTCCATCATTAATTACATTATTTATGCAGTTTGACATTTTATGCGTTGTACATAATGATTTTACTAATTCTTTTCTTGGTGATGTGATAATTCACCTTTTATTAATTAAATATGTGTCAAAGTTTATGAGTATTTGGGAGCCTCGTTTCTTGTTTTATGGAAAAAACCTTGATTTTTGTGAAATCGATATTTAATGGCAGTATGGTTGATATCATTCTATTGCACCCTTGTAATAGGTATTTCATGGGGTTATTGTTGTTCTAGTCTTATTGCACCCTCATCGTCATTGGTGCTATGGGAGTGATTGTCTTATTGCACCCTTGTCGTCATTCCTGTTATGGTTGTTACCATCTTACTGCATGCACCGTCGTCATCATTGGTGCCATGGGTGTTATCGTCTTATTAGACCCCCCTCGTCATTGGTGATATGGTTGTTATCATCTTATTGCATGCACCCTGGTCGTCATTTGTGCTTATTATCATTTTCGTCTCATCAAGGATTTGGCAGTTGTGACTATGCACTATGGTTGATATCGTTCTATTGCACCCTTGTAATTGGTATTTCATGGTGCTATCATTGTTCTTGTTTTATTGCATTCTCGTCGCCATTGGTGCTATGGGTGTTATCGTCTTATTGCACACTCTCTTCATTGGTGCTATGGTTGTTATCATCTTATTGCATGCACCCTCCTCATCATTGGTGCTATTGGTGTTATCATCTTATTCCACCCTTGTTGTCATTGGTGCTATGGTTGTTATCATCTTATTGCATGCACCCTCCTCATCATTGGTGCTATGGGTGTTATCATCTTATTCCACCCTTGTTGTCATTGGTGATATGGTTGTTATCATCTTATTCCATGCACCCTCAAGGTGCAATCTCATCATCATTGGTTCTATGGGAGTTATCGTCTTATTGCACCCTTGTTGTCATTCGTGCTATGGTAGTTATCATCTCATAGCATGCACCCTTGTCGTTATTGGTGCTATGGTTCTTATCATTCTTTTTAACAGGGATTTGGTAGTTGTGACTATGCACCACTAGTGTTCCATAGAATTTATGTACAGACTTTGTGCACATGTGAGTGCATCAACGTTACGTTTGTTTCTGTGTCGTCTCTAGAGCACCATAGTGAACCGTCTCTAAGGACAATGTGATGTGATCATTCTTTTAACCTTCACGTTTTGATATGTTTCTTGGGTTGAGGTCATTTACAGGATAAAATTCACGTCAAGTAGCATGTACAAGGACTCAATGATATTGAAGCTACTACTCAAAAATATTGAAGAATTTGCATCAGTACAATTATAGGGTTAGTAAACTTCCAAAGACGCTTGAAATAGAACATTGTATATTATGGAATGATGTAGCTCCTCGAAAATGAATTTTGTAAACTTTGAAAATTTCTAATATAATAGTGCATGTATATGGTGTTGTGGATTTTTCCCTTGTACCCCAAGGGTTTTTTCATCCACAGTTAGGGACTTGTATTTGAGTGGGGGTGTTGGAGCTATATATACCAACCCCTATGCTTTATATAGCTAGGAGTCCCCAATATATATGTGTACTCAGTGGGTGCTATACACACACCTTTTGGGGTTAGCAAATTGGAGTTCTCTCGTTCTCTCTTCCCCTCTATCATATCTCGTGTCATTTTTCCTCCCTTGTCAATGATCTCATCAAGGGTATCGGTTGTTCCCCTGTCTCAATCCGACTTAGGTAATCATCTATTGCATGTTCCTTGCTAGGTGTGTGAGCAATAAGGAAGTCAAATTCCTGCAACAATAGCATCCACCTTGCCAATCTACCTGTAAGTAAAGGCTTTTTAATAAGATAAAGCAATGCTTGATGATCCACATGGAATATGACCCTATTGCACAAGAGGTAATGTCTGAATTTGTTTAAAGCATAAACCATCCCTAATGCCTCCCTCTCAGTCACTGCATAGTTTTTCTCAGCAGATGTAAGTACCCTATAAGCATAGTACACAGGTCTAAACCACCCTTGGGTCTTCTCCTGCATTAAAACAACTCCAATAGCTATATCCGAGGCATCAACAAACACATGAAATGGCAATACCCAATCTGGAGGTTGTAATATGGGAGCAACTGAGAGCATTTTCTTGAGAATCTGAAATGCTTCTTCCTGTGGCTCAAAGCAAAAAAACTCTACATGCTTCTTGGTTAAATGGGTCCCACAAACCTGCTCCATTCCTTGATATTGCCAGGTGCTTGTGCTGATTGTATTACCTCAATCTTCTTCACATCTATTGACATCCCTTCCTGAGATACCACATGACCCAATAGCACACCACTCCTGACAGCCATCACACTTTTGTAGGGATTAAGGGACAATCTGAACATCCTACATCTTTCAAAACATAATTTCAGATGCTCAAGGTGTAAATCCCTTTGACCAAAAACTGAAAAGTCATCTACAAACACTCTCATGAAATCCTGCAAATAAGGTTCAAATGTCTTATAAGCTGTAAAATTAAAGGATGGTGGTCCATTTTTAAGGCCAAAGTTCATGACAGTAGATGCAAAGGCTACCCAATCTGTAATAAAGGCTGTTTTATGTTGGTCCTCCTCTGCAACCTGAATCTAATTATACCCTGAGAAACCATCAAGGAAACTATACATCTCTTTCCTTGCTACTGCATCTAAGATAGCATCACAAAAGGGAATTGGGAAAGAATCTGTAATAGTTGCAGCATTTCACTTCCTGTAATCCACACAAACCCTAATCTTCCCATTCTTCTTTGGTACCACAATGATTGGAGATAACCAAGTGACTTCATGAATAGGCTTGATGAACCCAACTGCTAGTAATTTATCAATTTCTTGCTTAACCTGCTGTGCAAAGTTGGGATTCATCCTATATCTCTGTTGGACAATCAGAATGGCATCTTCTCTCAGATTAATGTGATGTTGATGCAGCAATGGATCAATACCTTTTACATCTGCATAATCCCATGCAAAACATCTTTATATTCCATAAATAACTGCCATAACTCTTGTAGGAATTCCCCATCCACATAAATGCTAACCTTAACCATCCTTGGTTCTTCTTCAGTCCCTAAATTCAATTCTTTTAGTTCATCCTGCTGAACCCTTTTAGATCCTCCAAATCGTTTCTTGTAAATTTTTCCCACCATATCTCTGGCATCCCTCTCCTCCTGCTGAACTTCCTCTTTGACACTAGTTGATAGACTATGATCCATCAGTTTTAGTATGTCAGAACCCTGAATTTCTTGTCCCATGACAGGTTCATCAAAAAGTTCCTCTGTTTCCTGATCCTTCTGCAAAATTCCCTCAATATCAACTTCAAAAACAGGTATGATAGTCGGATTAGCTTGCAAAAAGGCTTCCTTCTCATCATCCTCTACTTCCTCAGCAAGACTGATTGATTGAGCAAACAAGGGTCTTTCTTTTCCAGGAACGTGCTTTCTTCCCAACATAGGTATGCTAATTATCTGTTTCCCTTTGGTAAGCACCACCTGATTCTCACCCCAATCCTGTTTCACCTTGACTAACCTAAACCAAGGTCTTCCCAACAACATCTAATAGAAAGCATCACCTTCCTTCATTCTGAGAACAACAAAATTAACTTGAAATTGCATCCCTACAATCTGAATAGAAGAGTTCCTTAAAATTTCAATTGGCTGAACCCTCCTTTGATCAACCATTTTAACTTGGAAAGGTGCTGTTTCCAATCTCCCAAAGCCCATTGTGAGATAAACTGACTCAGGTACGATATTGACAACAGATCCTCCATCCAGCAATACTTCCTCAAATATCATGTCCTGTAAATTCACCTTGATAACTGGAACCATGAAATCCACATCAAAAGTATGAGTGCTATTCACCCCAGGCTCCTCTTTCTGCTGCATAGAACATTCATAGTGCTTTCCTAGTAACTTATGTAGCAATATCTCTTTAAATGCTGGAACTATAGAAAGCATTTGGTTTAAAGACAAGTGTAAAGGAGAGTTAATTAATACCTCAAACCAATCTGGTTCACGTACCTCAACCTGCTTTTTATGTTGTACTGGTGCATAAGAAGATTCTGCATGATCCTCCAAGTGTTGACCTTGCTGCTCCTTCTGAACCTGTTTCTGCACCTGATCTCTAACCCCTTTTTGTTGTTCCCAATCAATAGGACCTTTAGCCTTGGATCTTGTCACAGCCAGCACATCAATTTCATCTTCCATATTATCTGGATATTGACAATCATTCTCCACATTGTCATACTCTTCAGCCAGAAGCACTGTTGCTGTTTCATTAGGGGTATCCTGATAAATCGGAATGTCGATAATGATCACATTTTCTTGTGCCTGTGGTTGATTTGGAGGTGGTTGTGGAGGACCTGCTTGGTAGTTCTCCTTATTGAATGGAACAACAAGAACACCTCTCTCCTCACGATGTTTTACCCATAAGGCACAACGAAGGCCAACCCAATGTGTAGGGTCACCACAATATACACAAGGCATAACACCTTGGGGACTTCTTTGGTTATTATCCTGGTTTCTTCCAGGTCCCCTCTGAAATCCCTGTCCAGGAGGTCTTTCTCTGAATGGAGCCACCTGATTTGCCTCTGCTGAAGCAGTACCCCGCCTAGCACCTGTACCTGTTTTACCCCTTTGCTTAGGGTTGTACCAGCATTGAGCAGTGGTGTGTCCATCTCTTTCACAAATCTCATAGTACCTTTTCTCTTTAGGTGCTATGACGGAATAGCCAATATTCTTTAATTGCTGAACTATATCAACTTCACCCCCTGTTTTGTCCTTCTTCTTCTTCTTAGGACTCTTCTTTTTCTTCGTTTCCTCCTCATCAGATGAATTACCAGTATCCGATTCTTCAGAAGAAGATGTCTCTGACTCGGAACCTGTTTCAGATTCCTTGTCTCCTCTCTTACTAAACTTTGTCATTCCCAGCCTCTTCTCAACTCTAGAAGCAGCCTGTACCAAATTATCAAAACCTCCTCCAATGTCAATGCTGGCCACTGCATTTTTAATACCACTCCTCAATCCTTTGAGAAATTAGCCAGCCAACATTTGATTAGTTGGCCTTTCATTTCCTTGCAATCTCTCAACAAATATTCTAAATCTCTGAGAAAAATCTTCTACCAACATTGTCCCCTATTTGATGCGTCGTAACTTGCTTAAAATATCTATAGGAGTTTTCTCCTTCCGGAATCTTTGTAGAAAAGCCAAACTAAGTGCAGCATAAGTGGGAAAGTGAGCCATACCATATTGGCTGAACCAGCTCATGGCCTTGCCTTCCAAGGTAGCTGCAAATTGCTGTAATTTTATAGGATCTGGAAACATCACCTGGTATCCACGTGCTTGCCTGTGGGTTTCAAAATGTGCTACATGACAATCTTCATCCTCTTTGGCTTCCCTCTGAATTTGGCGGATTTGATCTGCGGATTAGGAGGTGGTTGAGCCATGGGGATGGGATTTGGGATTCTTACAGGTCTTTGCCTGCTAGATCCTCTCAATGGGTCAAATTGGAGTCGCCTTCTACTTCGTGCAGGTCCTCTTGTCAAGAGTAGTGCCCCCACAAGTTGCATCACTGCCCTGTCCTCTGCTGCTCCAGAACCCTCCTCCCCAGAATTCACCAGCCATTCTTGAGGTGGTAGATTAGTTTCTTCATCTACAATCACATCCTCATAGTGGAATGGATCTATATTGCCTCCTCTGGCTTGAGCCCGTGTGTAATATATACGAGAGTGTCTTCTACCTCGCTCGGACATGCATTATCACCAAAATGAGATTCATGAACCGAAGAATAATACCTGATAACTGTATACATCCTCGACCACAAGAACTGAACCCGCACAATCGCCAAATGTGTTGTGGTTCATCAACACAGGAAATGCATAGTGCATCACAATTATTTTAGCATCTCATACTTGGAAAAAATACATAGAAGTACTAACATCATACTGAAGGTAAGAGATAGAAGAAATTGATAACTCAGAAGTAAAATAACAAGAGTGTTTCATTGATCAAGAAGAGCTACAACATCTCTGAATAAAACTGCGCCATCACAACTCCAAGAACCGACTTATAACCATCATACAAAATAGACTGGTAATAAAAACCTCAGTCTTGATATATCATAACTATTAAATATCCGATTTAAACAACATTCGACTAACTATGATCATACTAACTATATCCGATGAAGCACTTCTGACTAACTACTAAACTGGTACTCTGATATGCCTGTCAACAGCAATATCTTTGAGTCCTTGTACATACTGCTTGACATGAATTTTATCCTGTAAATGATATCAACCCAAGAAACATATCAAAACGTGAAGGTTAAAAGAATGATCACATCAAATTGTCCTTAGAGACGGTTCACTATGGTGCTCTAGAGACGACACAGAAACAAACGTAACGTTGATGCAATCACATGTGCACAAAGTCGGTACATAAATTCTATGGAACACTAGTGGTGCATAGTCACAACTACCAAATCCCTGTTAAAAAGACTGATAAGAACCATAGGCCAATAACGACTAGGGTGCATGCAATGAGATGATAACTACCATAGCACGAATGACAACGAGGGTGCAATAAAGATGATAACACCCATAGCACCAATGAAGATGAGGTTGTAGCTTGAGGGTGCATTGAATAAGATGATAACAACCACATGACCAATGATGACAAGGGTGGAATAAGACGATAACACCCATAGCACCAATAATGAGGAGGGTGCATGCAAAAGGATGATAACAACCATAGCACCAATGAAGAGAGTGTGCAATAAGACGATAACACCCATAACACCAATGGTGACGAGGGTGCAATAAAACAAGAACAATGATAGCACCATGAAATACCAATTACAAGGGTGCAATAGAATGATATCAACCATAGTACATAGTCACAACTGCCAAATCCTTGATGAGACAAGAATGATAATAAGCACAAATGACGACCAGGGTGCATGCAATAAGATGATAACAACCATATCACCAATGACAAGGGGGGTGTAATAAGACGATAACACCCATGGCACCAATGATGACGAGGGTGCATGCAGTAATATGGTAACAACCATAACACGAATGACAAAGAGGGTGCAATAAGATGATAACTCCCATAGCACCAATGACGACGAGGGTGCAATAAGACGAGAAAAACGTTCGCACCATGAAATACCTATTACAAGGGTGCAATAGAATGATATCAACCTAGTGCCATCAAATATCAATTTCACAAAAATCAAGGTTTTTTCCATAAAACAAGAAACTAGGCTCCCAAATACTCATAAACTTTGTCACATCTTTAATTAATAAAAGGTGAATTATCACATCACCAAGAAAAGAATTAGTAAAGTCATTATGTACAAAGCATAAAATGTCAAACTGCACATATCATGTAATTATTGATGGACATCAAATGAAGTTTTCATGACAAGAGCAACGAGTAATATTTTTCCAAATACTTTAACTTGTTGAGACTTTATCATACACCAAGAGTATATGCAAACTTGTGCCTGATTGAAGCAAATAGAGCCAAAATAAGCAATACAAATAGCAAGATATGGAACCATGTGCGGTGATTATCATGCATTAAACCATCCACTATGATTACCATGCGCTAAACCCAAACCCGGTGGACATGCATGACCATTCCGTTACGTAAAATGCACATAAGAAGTCAGTTTGAGTCATAACCCTTACGATCACTATGTGGAAGCATCATCATCTGGCGCCATTAGCCACTAATAAGTGAATGCTACTTATAACATAAAAACACACTTTATTTATAGCCCGCCATCAAACATTATAAGAATTTAACTAGCATTCTCAAGGAAAAAAGACAAAAGTAAAAATAGCTCTTCTTTGTGAACATGTGGCCGATTGTTCGGGGTGGTTGTAGCTCTTGTGAGGGGCTTGCATCTAGAGTCGAGACTGAACCATGTTACGAAAGCAGTCCGAGTGCCATCATCCGAGAGGCAAGATATAACTTGAAAGGTATGGGGCCTTCAAGATTACTATCATGTAGCTGAATATCACGTCAGTCTGACAAACAAGGTTTTGTGGTTTAGCTTGTCATCATCATGGTTTTATGTACCATGCTTATAAGAATTTTGAAATAGCAATCATCACGGCTCTATGTGCCATGGAATCAGAGATACTTTCTTCAAAATAAATAAAAACTGTAAAATAGTAATTATCATCATGGATTTACATACCATGGCATCAGAGACACTATTTTTGTGAGGAAATGCAAAATCTACAAAAGCTCAAAGACAATGACTAGTCAGAAGATAATGGCATGGTAAATCTTATCATCTATACATCGATGATTCACATGAAGACCATCACACATGTTAGTATACCATCATAAAATGACCATAAAATCATGTGAAGTATTTTATGACAAATCGTGACGCGATCAATAGCATGTATCAAGAAATAAAGACATGGATGGAGAAAATAAAGACACAACATATGATATCACCTTGAACCATGAATGAAGATGCATCATGTAACTTCACCCATGTCACCATGGAGATTGACGTCACTGTAGATCTTGGTCAACCTTGTCATTTCACGGTACAAATGGTGATAGACACGGCATATGTCTTCTCAATAAATTCCTCCAAAGGCAAAGCAATAATGTAATCATCCTTGGTTTGGCCAAGGAGGAAAAAGGATGGTTTAGGGTTTAGTTGCCCTGCCAACTCATCATTGAATTTTCTTAGCTATGGCTAATTGATGTACTCTTTTATTGTATTCACCATCGATAATGTACCAACTATCTCCAACTTTGATGCCTACATGACTTGCTTGAGGTGTTGGTGTCACTCGTTGTGGTTGAGGTTCAGACCACTCCATACTCTCTAGGTCAAGAACATGAAGGTCATTGAAGCAGGTTCAATCAGAACTACCACCAATTACAAGTAGATAATGGAATGCTTGAACTATAGTTGTATGATAAGAACAAGGAGAAGGCAGTGTTCTTACTGCTTTGTCTACAGGAATAGAATAATAGAGATAGACAGCAAAAGATAGAGAAAGAGATCTTTGTATTGATGAATTTTTGCAGGGTTTTGATACTACAGAGGAGTATTGAATATGGGCGCACTCCGTTGTACGGAGCTTGAACCTCCCGACCACCCCCGAGCTTCAGTCCGCTTGCATGCAACGTCTCACTCGCACTCGCACCCGCACTTGCAGAAGAGGAGATCTGTGAATGATCCCCAAGCGCACCACCCGTCGCTCCTTTATCCTTCTTTTCCTCGAAAAGCATGTGACTTCTCAAAATAGCCGCTTTTTAGGCGTTCGGTCAACTCGATTTTTGCACCAAGTATACCTGCGAGAATAAGATAAGAACGTGATTGTGAAGCGATCCGTAAAGGTTAGATTTTTAAAACTGAACATAACTCACAAACGGAGCCAAAACAGCCCAAGTCCGTCTCACACAATCTTGTTTTTCTTGTTGCGCTCTTCGACGGCTATGTGATGAAAAATTTCCATAGCTTGCTTTGATTTGCTAAAAATCAACCTGCAAAACAACATTTTCTACAAAAACGATGCAAAAACAACAATTTTCACTTTTTCCTTAATCTTTGGCCCTCAACGAACATCAAAACATCAAAATCTCTAAAAACTCAGAGAACCAAAGTTGTTCCTTATAACACATGCTTCAATCACTTCATACATCACTTTTCCGAAATCACGCATTAACACCTTCAAAAATGGCCCAGAAAGTGCCTTCCGGGTCAAAAATGTTTATTGGACGAAAACAATCAACACATCCTTCTACACAGTGGACCAAACTTTCTAGAAAAACAAAATTTATTGCTAAAACACTTCAAAAATCAAGTCCTATTACATGCTTTGACATCATCCCACGTCATTGTTTCAAGGTCAAGAATATTCAAATCATTAAGAAGCCAACATTTTGAATCTTCTTCGCCAAACATTAGAAGATTGGAGCCTAAGAATGTGCACATCAAGCTATTGAGACGAGCCTTACAAATTTTCTCTCAGAGAGGAGAGACTTTGAGATGATTTTCTCTATAGTGCTCGACATTGGGAAGAGGATGGGGTGTAGGAGGGCCTCTTTATTTTCCATGAGCTTATGGAGGTGATTAACATTTTGACAAATAGATGTACGCCATGTGCGCAAGAATGGTGGGTGTGTAAGAGTTGTCAAAGGATGCACTTTTCTCCCAAAAAAAGAAGTGAATAATTTTATGATTTTTGGATTTCCATAATTCCCACATATGATCTCTGATTTGAGCGGAGATCAGATCTGCAATCTACACGTCGACCTCTTTCCATATATATGCTACATGATGGTTTTACCTGCTAGATTTTAAATTTCATTTTGGAGAAAAACTTTGAATTCAAATAAACTAATCGTTTTGCAGGTTTGAATTCAAAATCTGTCCTTTGATTATTTTCTTAATACTAAAGGTTTGACTTCCTTAAACTGCCAAATAAAGAGGCTCTCCTAGACCCCATTCTCTACCTAATGCATGGGATGCTAATGAGACGAGATTGGTCTGAACTCTATTGGAGAGATTTGCTCACAGATGAGAGGATGACCCGGCTCTTAGCGGGGACCTATTATCCTTTTGAGTTCAAGAAAAGCAACGGCAAAACCGGACTGATAGGGGGAGGAAGAAAACCTTCAACCGTGGGAAGGTGGGCCCACTTTGGGAAAAGTCTCCATGCCTGGTGGTCTGAAATAGTGGATAAGTGATGACAGCATCCAAAATATACAATGTAGTCGGTGATCATGCTAGTCTCACAAACTAGAGATCTCTGGTTTGTGTTCATGTTTGGACACCATAGCCCACCATAGGCAAATTCTCAAAAGCTTCTGCTAACTCGTTAGGACATAAGTAGTCAGGTACAACAATTTACTTAGGATCTACAGAGAGCTCGAACTGATGCGCTGCAAGTTGACTATTGTTGGACTGCTATGGCATGCGCTATTTAAAGCGAAACTTCTAGAATATCACTATACTGACAACTCTTGATTTTGCAGAGAGCATCCATGATTGCGAGGCCTTTTGATTTGACCTGGCTTTCCTGGATCTCTATCTAGGGCTGCCATAACTCTAGGCAAATACTAGTGCCGTCTGTGACCTGCTACACCTTTGCTTTTTTCTCTTGCTTTGTCTCAATGGTTTATAGACAGTCGTGGAATCTTTTTTGTAATTAGATTATCGAGATTATTTGTTCCTACAACCGCTACAAAAACGTTGGTCATGCGTATTATTTTTACTTAAAATAGCATCAAACTAAGAATAAGATTCTATTTCAAACACAGCCGATTAGGACCATGCGACCTCTCAGAAACATGGAGCCTTCCAGCCTCATACATGGTGGCTGAGCTTTTCCCAGGAAACTGCTAGCATCAAACTAAGAACAAAATTATGTTTTGAACGTAGAACTATGCTTTTCCCAGGAAGCTGCAAGCACACGCTTGGATAGCTCATAGTAGTGATTGTCATCTACTTCTCACTTACCTCTTCTGCATGTGTCTAAAAAACTATTCGGTGCAAGTGTCTACCAAATTATTATGTGCAAGCGTCTACAAAAATATTCTTTTGAATGAAGCGACACAAGTAGAAGCTCAATAGGGAACCTTCAACATCATCAAATTGCTAATACAAAGATTCTTGAATCTGACAAAGTCTAACCAAAATATTCAAAACAATTAATACAAGCAGAGACTTATTTTCTTGGTTCTTTGAGAAAGGATCTCCTCTTCATGGTCGGTGTATTCGCAAAAATATCAATTGTGGTTATCTTTGAAATTGACTTTGAACAAAAGGTTTGCAACTTCAACATTAGCCGTGCTAGATGTTTGCAACTTAAATCCCTCTTGATCATAAGAAACTATTCTACATACAGGATTTCAGTTTTTGATCCTAGTCCTATAGTTATGTCTTTTTAAGTCTATCTAAACAACGTCAAATTTTTTATAGGTTGTCTATTCCCATTATGTGCAACTTGAAATAATGTTGATGGGTGGATCAATAATTTAATACTTATGATATTGAAGGAAGTGTGGTTGCGCTTGATGATCTTGATTGCCACACAATTATTTTCATTTAAGGCACGATATTTGTACTTGTTTGACAGAAGTTATTGTCGTTGAAAAGAGAAGAGGCTTCAAATTGGAGCATTACTATATATCAAGCCATACTCGTAAATTGTGTAGAAGTTTAGAGCTATTTATTAGTCTTAACACAATATTTGTTGTTGATTGTCTTAAGTCTTCAATAAATGGGATGTAAGTTTGAGTTGATTCTATTTTTAGAGCTGCACCACAAGAAACTGCACAAAACATGGCTGTCATACCTCAAACAAGGGCGGCTACGTTTGGAACAGAATTTTGCTCTTAGTTTGATGCTCGCAGTTGCTTAGGAAAAGCAGAGCCACCATGTATGAGACTACAAGACTCCATGTTTGTGAGAGGTCATATGGTCCTAAGCGAGTGCGTTTGAAACAGAATCACATTAAATATTCATGTTATGTTTGTAGTATACTTGCAAGATTGTACTTATGGCTACCTTCATTTGTTTACACCCACTACTTCAAGTTTCCTCTTTCATAAATTCTCCGTTATTCAATACCTATATATATATCATGTTGTTGTTGATTGGTTCTTTCATGGTGCGTGATCTTGCATGCAATAGGTCTGAGCGTCAATCTTGTTCTTAATCATGATCTCAATAAGCTCATTAATTTCATTCTCAATGTCAATTGCAATCTGATTCTCATCATAACTTGTTGGAGCTATATATGGCTCACTCTACTCCTCTTGGTTTCACCTATACATATATATCTTGTCCTCAATGTCTATCAATCCACAATAACCTCCTTGTTAAAAGTACCACACATATCATATTTCTTTTTCTTATTGTGACTTCATTTTCTTTCACCTTTTCATGACCGTAATTGTTACTGTTCACTTTCCTTGTATAATCTCCTTATCCAAACCTGCACGCTTCATGCTTTTGCACTCACATCTGCTAGAGGCCCTACAATGGCCAACACGTGCATCATGTGCACCCCCTTGCCCTAATATGTTCAGAATGAAACTCTTAATGCCAATTAGGTGATTGATACACACATACACACACACACACACACACACACACACACACACACACACACACACACACACACACACACACACACACACACACACACATAGAGACCATCTATATATTAGCATGTGTTATTACAAAATGGGTAGCCCTAGAAATGTATGCAAGTATGCATGAAGAAGACAAGCTGACCCAAATCCATACTTTATCCATCAACATAGACACTTCAAATTAATTTCATCCATATCCAAAAGTCTGCACTACAATAGTCTTCACCAATCTTATACAGTTATCTTAGCCCATTTTTCTTTGGCAATTTCCAACACATAACTTAGAACAACTGAAGGAAATAGGCTTTGCTAAGTGAAGCAGATATACATTTCTTGGTAGTCTTTTCAAACTATCAAAAAATCATTACAAAGGCACCAATAAATTGATAACCCAATAATGAGCTTTGAGACACCAAGCATTGCACTAGTAGATTTTGGAGTGTTTGGTGCTAGCTTTTGGAGCGCTTTTGAGAGAAGTGCTTTGGGGGCTCTACCTTTGGGCAACACTTGCACTATTTATAAGATCCTGTGGGACCTCACTTTTCAAATGATCTAGACACAAAGTTTGAGAGCAAAGGATCCTTGTGGCATAATAATAAATAAATACCGAAAGGGACACCAAGGCCAGTGCATCTGGGCATGGAACTTTGCTTTGCCATGTTGACTCTCTCTCTCTCTCTCTCTCTCTCTCTCTCTCTCATAAAGTTAAATGATTTTGTAGTTGTTGTTCATGTGTTGCTATTGATTTCTTGCTTGGAGTTTCCAAGCGTATAAAAGTGGTATCAAAAGATTAAAAAAATTCTTTTTCTACAAATGATCTGATACCTTCTATAGCACACATAGGTTTGCATGAAGAATCTCACAGAGACGTCTCACAGTGGGAAGGTGAAAAAAAGATGAAAATTGTCATGGGAACTGAAGAAATCAATGAAGATTTAGGCAATATTTTTGGCAGGGAACTATGCTAGAACAAAGTACAAACATGTTGGAATTAGGGTTGCAAGAAAACACACATACCTTGGAGAAGACGAAGCAAGCTCAAGGCACACAATGCATATGGTAGCACATCTCCCCTAGAGTGGTGCGGTGAATCAAAGCTAGCACATAGAGTAAAGGGAAGTGCCATGTCCTGAGCACATGATCCGTGCACAAAGGGGAGTAATCCTAAAGCTTTGCGGAAAGCTTCAAACTTAGCACGAGACAATGCCTTTTTGAAAAGATCTGCAAGGTTGTCATGTGTTGGCATGTAAGCCAAGCTGATCTCTCGTGCTGAGAGCCTCTCCTTGACATAGTGGTAATACACCTCAATGTGATTTATGGGAGCATGAAAGAATGGGTTTCTCAGAACAACCAATGCGCTCTGAGTGTCAATGTAGATAGTGTTGGCAGTGTCCTATCCAACACCCAAATCATCTATAAGGTGTGTGAGCCATACACACTCAACTGTAGCTATGAAGACTGCCTTGTACTCAGACTCACAATTGGAAGTGGCCATATTAGGTTTCTTCTTGCTCAACCATGATATGCATGAGCTGCCAAGGATGCAACAAAAACCACTTGTGGAAACTCGTGTGTTAAAACAACCTGCCTAATCTGAGTTCAAAAAAGCATGTGAGTCTGGCGGTGTCGAGAAGTTTGCGGTCTTGCCAGGAAACCACCGGGCTTATGGCTATGAGAGTTTGTGAGGGAACTCAACAAAAACTATATGAAGGAGTTAAACCATAGATGCCATGAAGACTAGGGTTTGGAAAGAAGTGCAATCAAAGGAGACTCACTCTTTCTCTCTTGCACTCACACACACAAAGAAAGAACACAAAAGAGAATGTCAAAACAATACGAAGATGAAAACATCAAGACTATGTTCATATCATATCATGGGTAATATGAAAGGGTTAATAGATGAGTTAATGGCATTCAATCTTGGTTGACCAAATAGGCTACGAATTGTTCTTTGGAATTGTAGTTTTGTGCTTACCATAATATATATATTTTTTCTAGTGATTGGGATTAATTGTGTGTACAAATCCTCTTGGTTCATAGCAAGATAACTACGCTTACATCAAAAGAAAAATTATAGTCTATGAGATGTAGTATGATGGGATCCGGTGATAGAAGTATTTCATTGAGCCTTTCAGGGCCGAAGAGAAACACTATACGTTGTTGAAAGTGTATTTTAAGGCTAATCCATACGTTAAGTCTAATAGATCGTACAGAGTGAAAGAGATAGAAATGATCATCATGTGGGTTATTCATCTAGGATAGTATGTGAGAAATGTAGATATGAGAGAAGTGAAGAGATGAGAAGTTTCCCTCCCAAGCCCTATTCTTGCCCGTAGGCAATAAGGATACTGCGGGGAGAGATGTACCTGTAGCAAGGAGAACTAAGAGTGAGAGAGATAGGTTTGGTTAAGGAGATGAGATTAGATACATATATATATTTTTTGGATTAGAGATGAAAATGAAAACAACAAGAAATCAATAAAACATCAATGTAGAACACATCTTACTTGACAAACCCTTTCGGCACCATTATTGATGGAGAGAGAAGAAGAGGGGAGAATTCAACTTTGATTGATACGCCAAGTCCACGCCCTTCTCTGATTAGAGTTGATCTTTCAAGGATAGCATGCAAGGATGGCTAGTCTTCCTCTAGGAGAAAGTGTAGGCCTAGGTTTATGTTAATGGCTAAGTACAATTAGGCATTACTACTCACTCCCTCAAGAATTCCTCTCATGAATGGCTTGAATGCTTGAGTTCCTTTCAAGGAAGAAGAGGTCCCCTTTTATAGGTGAAGGGAACCCCCAAGGGTTTACACAAGAAGAGAGGAGCCAGTGTGAATAGGAATTGGAAAAGTTGGAAATGAGTTGTCCCTGCATGATGTGGGCAGACTGGGGTCCAGTATTTTGATCATATCTCCTGAATCGTGGATCCAAATAAAAAAGTAAAAATATGGGCAGAAACTTGAGCTCATTAGCTACGATTTGCATTTTAAAATCATTTTCCAATTTGGATTGTAACCTTGTGTAAAAAATTCATCAAAATAGGGTCTATTTCTGGCAGCAAAAGTCTTCCCGTGGTCCCCTTAGCCTAGACTTTCATTTAATTCCAAAGGACACGTCATGCCATATGAAAGCATGACATTGCTCCTTGACAAAGTTTTGTAATCATGCTTGCAATAATGCATTAAAATAAGTGTATCTTTGAAATCATGCCACCTAGTGTCCCACTAGGATTTGATTCCCTCCTAGTAGCTATTTAAAAATAAATATAAGAAAAGTATAAAAAATACATAGAATATATATATATTGGAGTTTACCCTAGATATAGGATCTAGCTAGGGTGTGAGATGATAATGAGATAGTAGAAATAAAGAATCAATGCTTTTTGCCCCAAGTTAAAGAGGCGGAGCTATTGAGCTTTTCCCATAGTATTTTTTGATGGTAAAGTAAGGATAAGTTACCCTTGAGAAAAATAATAGGATGAGATAGAAGGCTTATTATTATACTTAAATATGCATATGTACATTATAGGAAAGATAATTATGTATCTAAAAAGTTACAAGATAGATCTTGTAGCATGCATTTCCACTATGTACGTGTCACATCACGACATCCACCCCCTCTAAAGCTGCACATCCTCCGGTATGTGCCACATTATTTCTTTGTAAGATCAGCCCTCTTGTACATCTTCCTTGCTTTCTTCTTCACTGGATGATTCCAAATATTCATCTTCACTTTGATCTTTACATGTGGTTTGCTCTTCTTCCTCATCAACATCTTCTAGATCATTGTCTCCTCTTCTCTTAAACATTTTGATCCTTTTTATTGCAATGGGAATCTTTACTTCTGTACCATCTAGTTCAGACAAGCTGTAAGTAGCATTTTCATGCACATGCTCTACAACATACGGTCCAAACCATATTTTTGAAAACTTACGCATGACTGTGTGTTGGTTATCAAGGCTAATATCATACACCAAAACCCAGTCACCTTTGTCAATTGCTTTGCTCCTGAGTCGATGTCACTTATCAAAGTATTCCTTGTTTTTCAACCTTGCATTTTTGAGTCGTTCTTTTGCAGCTTCAATGTCTCCAGGTCTTCTCTCTAGCTGCCTTATACGCAGTGCAAGGAGATCTTTCCTGCTAATCCCCTCTTGCCAAGGTAGTACATTCCATGTGGGAATTGTATCTTCAATCGGCATCACTGGCCTTTGACCATGCATTAGCTCCGCAGGCATGTAGCCAGTTACTGAGCTATGTGTTGTACGATCAGCCCATAAAGCATATGGTAACAGTTTTGGCCACTCACCAACTCTTCCTTCGCAAGCCTTGGCCAAAGCTTTGATGATAGGAGGATGCCCTCTTTCACTCTTTCCATTGCCTTCAGGGTTTTAAGATGTAGTAAGAGAAAGCTTGATTCCTAATCTAGAAAATAACTCCCTTGCTTCTTCGGCATCCACTTCACCTCTATCAGCAGCGATTTTTCCCACACAACCATAACGGCAAATCACCTCACCAAGAAGAAATTTGCACACAGCTTCTGTGGTTTTAGCTCTTAATGCTCTTCCTTCAACCTGATTAGTTAGGTCTTCTCGTGCAAGAACAAAGTATCTCATCTGCCAGAGTCCTAGAGGCATTGTGACTAGATCCACAACCCATCTATAGTGCATGGCTAGTGGATATGTAGGGTGCAATCCATCACGATGTCGAACATTTGAATACACTTGACAAGTTACACATGTCTCTACAAACCGAGATACATCTTTATACATACCCTTCCACGAGTATTTTTCTTTCAACTTGGAGAAGGTTTCCCATACACCCCTGTGTCCAGCCCATAGACTCTCATGAAACTCTTGCATGAGCTTTACTTAAGTCTCTTTTTTACATATAACCCTTCGTGGTGTAGCACCCTTTTGTTTAGGATGCTTCCACAAGTAACCATCCCTCAAAAAGTACCCATATGCTTTCCTGCGTATCCTCTTGAATTCTTGTTCAGACCAATCATCCTGTTATGTTAGAGTACTCAAGTAGTTTCCAATAAGAAGCCAATCACCTTCATAAAGCTCTTTCAAGAATGATTCAAGTAGATTAGTCATGCTGACATTGTTACCTTTGACATGAGAGATAGAATAGAACTTTGTGCCTACATCATCTCCCTCGTCAATCATTTGTGACTCATCTTCATACGTTGCCCTTGATAGCATATCTGCCACTATATTGTCTTTACCTTCAATGTGCTTAAACTAAGGATTTAAGGACTTAATGTAGGCAATCCACCACAACATAGCAATGTTTGGAGTTGAGCAGCTGTAATCATCCCAAGAAGTGGTAGACAATCTGTTTCTACAACCACACATGCACCAATTAGGTACTCTTTCCCACTTTTCAAGGCTGTAACCATACCCCATAACTCTCTCTTTATTTGTGGATAGTTTCTTTGGTGAGCACTTAGCACCTTTCCTCCCAATCTTACCACATACTTGTGTCCTTCTTTGTCATCTTGCCCTATTGCCCATCCAATCCCTGTAGGACTGGTGTCTACTGTCACAATTACTGGCCTTTGACACTCATAGTCTACCTTTCTCAAAGTTGTTGCTAACTGGAGCAACTCCTTTATATTTTTCATGGATTTTACATGTGCTTCTGTCCATTTAAACTTCTGATTCTTTCTAAGTAGCTGATAAAGAGGATCAGCTACATGTGCATAATGTGGAATCAAAATAACATAGAAGACACATGCTCCTAGAAACCTTCTAACATCAGTGATGCTAGTGCATGTTTCTTTCATTCTTTGGATGGCATCTACCTTTGTTGGACAAGGTTTCCTACCATATGGCCCGCACATGTGCCCCACAATAAGCACTTCATTGACACCAAACATAGACTTTTTCCCTGACAATGTAAGATTCACTTCTTCCAACCGAGACAAAATTTTATCACAATCATTTATGTGATTTACCACAAACCTGCGACATCCCTTGAGATCCAAAGCTTCATCTTTGTCAATTTCTTCACATCCTTTGATAGGCAAATCATCAATGAAAGGCATTGTGATTTGAGGAATAAAGTCACGTAAGACCTTATTCATCCCATTCATCATATGTGCAACCGAGTTGGTTGCTCCGTGTGGCAAGGTACACATCCTTACCAAACCAAAAGGTATCCTCATGGTTGTCAAGTCTCTGCTTTCGGTTGCAAGCTGAAATTGATCATACCCTGAGTAGAGATCCCCCATTGAGTAGATTGCCCTCCCTGCAAATGCCTCTGCAAACTCATCCACAATTGGACTTGTACCTACATTTCTAATTGTCACCTTGTTCACTGGTTGCATATCATGGATGAAGAGTAGAGAACCATTCTTCTTCGGAATTGTGCACCACCTGTTTGAGTATGGAGCACAAGAAGGATCCAAGATTCCCATTTTGATTTTCTTATTCAATAGCTCTACTAACTTTGTCAAATGAGCCTTTGGAACCGGAATAGGCCGCACATTCCAAGGCACATGAGGTATTGTGAAAATTACCATAGGAGCTACAATAGAAGGATCAGCACATCCTATCTCATGTGGCTTAAATGCAAAAGCCTTACCATGCTTTGAAAGAATTTCTTTGAAGCACTTTGTCTCCTCCTTTGTTAGAAACTCCTCGCGACCAATCTGCAAGTCTTGGAAAGACTCCTTTGTGAAGGTATGCACAATTCTCTTAGGATTCCTCAAACTTGGTTGTAAAGAAGCCTGCTCAATCTTGTCCCTGTTGTTGGGTGGTAAGGGTGAAGCTACTGGTTTCACCTTCTTTGCTACACTCTTGTATTTAGTTTCAACATGGACTTCTGGGCCAACTGTTTGGCTTTCTTTAAAGGTTTCTATTACTTGATACATTTCCATAGAGCAAACTTCCACAACTTCATTTTCAAGATGCAAATTAGACCCCATTATAGAATCAAGCTCACCCATAGTATCTACAAAAGATACTTGTTCACACAAACCCAAAACATTTTCAGTAGGCTCTAGCAACCCACTCTTTTTCATGACTATTTGTACATTATGCACATATTGCCTCTCACATCTCTTCAAATCTTCAAGTTTAGTAAAACATACTGATCCATTCTTTGTTACCAAGGATCTCGTTGAAAACGCTTCACCTATTTTTGGATCAGGCAAGACCCTTTTTCTTTCTGTACCACTGCAATCCCGCTATACAATGGTACTTGGCCAAAACCCATCATTTCTCTATGATCATGAAACTCTTTGCTCACCTTTGGTAGAGGATGTTCTCTGAGGTTGTCACGATTTCTTTCATGGTTCACACAAACTGTGAGAAATTGGACAGCTCGTTTACCATCGTTGCTATGTATCCTAGCATATGCTGAACCATCATCCATTACCTTTGTTTCCATTCGAACTCTCACAATGTAGGGCTGTCCAAGGATGAGATGATATGAAGATGTATCCTGTACAAAGAAGTTTTGGTCAATCTTTACATCACCTATTGTTACCTTCACACCTGGACATGTTGCATACAATTCACCGGATGAATTTTTTGCCACTTTTACTATCCACCCATGATCTGTGTCCATCGGCCATTTGCACTTTTTGCACTTTTTGTAGAGAACCATGGTCAATCAAGGCAACAAATGGCTCTTCAAGATCACCTACCTTGACCAAAGTTTCTATAGTAGCCCTTGCCCAATGACTTCGTGAATAATAACTCCTAGGAATATCTTCAACTTCTTCATCATCATTTGAGAAATGCACTTGCTTCACTCTCCCACTAGATTGGTAGCATCCTACCACAGCTCCATCATTTTCCTTATTTTGCAGCTGCATCCCTTGTGTATTTGAGGTTTCCCCTTCAACCTGTGGACGAGAAACTTCAGCAAGGGTTTGCCTCTTCCTCTTGATGATGTCAATGATCTCCTCATGGAATTCACGCTTTGCAATGCCAAGAACTTCTCCCAGAGTAAACTCAATCTTGCTATTCAAGATCCTTTCCTCCAAGACTTTCTTTAAATCTGTAGCAATCTCAATATCAGATTGTAGTTTATAAGTTGGGCCTTTTGTCTTACCTTTTGTTGGCTCTTTCTTCTTTCCTGTTGTAGACTCCTCCATGAGTACTTCAGGTGGAGATGCTCCTTGTGTTGAGGGTGTTTGAGAAGGCATTGAGTCGCTTCTTTCCCCACTTCTAGAAGATATTTTTGATGGTCCTTCATCAACATTCTCACGTCTGCGCTTCTCTTCTACAATTGCCTCGTTTTGTTGGAATTTTGAAATGTAGGCATGCACTGACAATGAGTCCACTGGATAATTCCATCCTATTTCTAGACGTATGCAATCACCTGCTTCATGTAGAATCTATTTTGTAAGCTTTCCGTTTTTAGCTAATTGCATGACATTTGGCCAAATTTGACCATGATGGTCACTCACCTCTTCATCACAAAAATGTTCAATTTTTACTCCATAAGTAGCTGCCTCAACTGAAGAGGTGGCATGCTTAGTTGCCATATCTTCAACTAAGGTTTGCATTCCCCCCTTCCCAAAGTTAGTTCTCAAGGGTAGAACTGTCTCTCTTAAGTGAATTTTACCATCCTTAAAAAAGGCAACATCTTTTTACAAAGCATCACTAAAATCATCACAATCCCTTCTTACATGGTCTGTACTATCACACCAAATACATCCATTAACAAACCCTTCTTTGGGCTGTTGTCTTTGCCTAGGAAGTGCCCCTGATGGTTGGCCTTTTTCTTCAAGCTTTGCAAACTTCACCTTCAAGTCCCGCATTCCCTTCACAAGCTCATCTAGAATGGACTCCTCAAACGTAGGAGCGATAAAAGTAGGCTTTATCATTTTGTCAGAAGTTGAGGTGGAAGGACTTGTAGTGTTTACTACCATCTTGTCCCTTCTTCTTTGTCGTTTGGCAAGCAGTGAGACAACACCTTCAACCTCATTCCAGTCGGTCTTTATTCCTTGCTCAGCATCTTTATCTTCAAGAAGAAGCTCCAAATTTTCTTGAAACTGTTTGCCTGTAGCTTGTAAGAAAAGATCTGTCTTCTCTACATCTAGTGTGGCCCTTTCTGTCCTGGTGAGGTGTGCATAGCGCCGCTCAAATTCCCTAAGTAGCTCTGTTATTGATAGTCCTTGCTTTGGCTTGTTTGACTACCCATTCTAAGAATGTCCTTTTGGTCACTCTCTAAGAGTCCTCCATGAAATATTCCTCCTTTAAAGCTACTTTGAGTTTTTCCCAATTTCTCCCATGCCCATCTTTAATTACCCTAACATGCTCTCTAATTTCTGGAGCAACAACTAGCTCAAAGCTTTGAATCATCTCACCTTCTGACACGCGATGCAGCTCCATCTCCTTCACATACTCGCGTAAGTACTTGGTTACATCTTTGCCATTGAACTGATCCATTCTATTGACGACTTCTTGTATGGCCTTCGTTGCTGAAATCTCCCTTCTTTCAATGGCATGTTGTTGTTGCATGAACATTGCAAATGCTTGCAACATTAGCATTGTTTGCTGGGTCAAACGAGAATGTCAAAACAATACGAAGATGAAAACATCAAGGTTATGGTTATATCGTATCATGGGTAATATGAAAGGGTTAATAGATGAGTTAATGGCATTCAATCTTGGCTGACCAAATTGGCTACGAATTGTTCTTTGGAATTGTAGTTTTGTGCTTACCATAATATATATATTTTGTCTAGTGATTGGGATTAATTGTGTGTACAAATCCTCTTGGTTCATAGCAAGATAACTACGCTTATAGTCTATGAGAGGTAGTATGATGGGATCCGGTGATAGAAGTATTTCATTGAGCCTTTCAGGGCCGAAGAGAAACACTATACGTTGTTGAAAGTGTATTTTACGGCTAATCCATACGTTAATTCTAATAGATCGTACAGAGTGAAAGCGATAGAAATGATCATCATGTGGGTTATTCATCTAGGATAGTATGTGAGAAATGTAGATATGAGAGAAGTGAAGAGATGAGAAGTTTCCCTCCCAAGCCCTATTCTTGCCCGTAGGCAATAAGGATACTACGGGGAGAGATATACTTGTAGCAAGGAGAACCTAAAATTTGTAAGAGGATGAATTACTAAGAGAGAGAGATAGGTTTGGTTAAGGAGATGAGATTAGAGACATATATGTATTTTTTGGATTAGAGATGAAAATGAAAACAACAAGAAATCAAGAAAACATCAATGTAGAACACATCTTACTTGACAAACCCTTTCGGCACCATTATTGATGGAGAGAGAAGAAGAGGGGAGAATTCAACTTTGATTGATACGCTAAGTCCACGCCCTGCTTTGATTAGAGTTGATCTTTCAAGGATAGCATGCAAGGATGGCTAGTCTTCCTCTAGGAGAAAGTGTAGGCTTAGGCTTATGTTAATGGCTAAGTACAGCTAGGCATTACTACTCACTCCCTCAAAAATTCCTCTCATGAATGGCTTGTATGCTTGAGTTCCTTTCAAGGAAGAAGAGGTCCCCTTTTATAGGTGAATGGAACCCCCAAGGGTTTACACAAGAAGAGAGGAGCAAGTGTGAATAGGAACTGGAAAAGTTGGAAATGAGCTGTCCCTGCATGATGTGGGCAGACTGAGGTCCAGTATTTTGATCATATCTCCTCAATTGTGGCTCCAAATAAAATAGTAAAAATATGGGCAGAAACTTCAGCTCATTATCTACGATTTTCATTTTAAAATCATTTTCCAATTGGGATTGGAACCTTGTGTAAAAAATTCATGAAAATAGGGTCTATTTCTGGCAGCAAAAGTTTTTCCGTACTGCCCTTAGCCTAGACTTTCATTTAATTCCAAAGGACACCTCATGCCATATGAAAGCATGACATTGCTCCTTGACAAAGTTTTGTAATCATGCTTGCAATAATGCATTAAAATAAGTGTATCTTTGAAATCATGCCACCTAGTGTCCCACTAGGATTTGATTCCCTCCTAGTAGCTATTTAAAAAGAAATATAAGAAAAGTATAAAAAATACATAGAATATATATATATTGGAGTTTACCCTAGATTTAGGATCTAGCTAGGGTGTGAGATGATAATGAGATAGTATAAATAAAGAATCAATGCTTTTTGCCCCAAGTTAAAGAGGCGGAGCTATTGAGCTTTTCCCATAGTATTTTCTAATGGTAAAGTAAAGATAGGTTACCCTTGAGAAAAATAATAGGATGAGATAGAAGGCTTATTATTATACTTAAATATGTATATGTACATTATAGGAAAGATAATTATGTATCTAAAAAGTTACAAGATAGATCTTGTAGCATACATTCCCACTATGTACGTGTCACAGCACGACAGCGGCAATGATCCCCCTTGGGATAAAGCAAGCCAGGATGTAAGTACCACTCAAGTAGAGGAAAATCCTCTTGACAACCTGCCAATGATTAGACCCTAGGCTATGCATAAATTTGCTAACCTGTGAGATTGAAAATTGAATATCTGGCCTCGTGTTGAATACATAAATGAGCCATCCAATAGCAGTCTGGTAAAGAGTGACATCTGCATCATCATCATCATCATGAAGACTCAATTTCAAACATGTTTTCAAGGGAGTGGCAATGTCTCTATGTTACTTTTTTGACACAAGGCAATACCACCATCACACTGCTTAAACTCTTTACCCAAGTAATAAAGCAATAGCCCCAAATATTTCATCTTAAAAGTAGCATTCAAATTAGCCTTAAATTCAACAATATGTCTCTTATTTGGTCGAGTGATTAACAAATCATCCACATAAAGAACGACAATGAAAAGGAAATTACCCTCACGCTTTGCATACAATGTGCTTTCAGTTGAACTGTTATGAAATCCTTGTTTGACCAAATGGGAGTCAGCCTTCTCATACCAAGAACGAGAAGATTTCTTCAACTCATAGAACACTTTGTTGCATCTGCACACTTTATCCTATTGTCCCTTCTTGCTAAAAGCGCGAGGCTACGTCACATAAACTTCCTCAAATATGACACCATTCAAGAAAGCAGAAGAATGTCGGATTGATGTACATTGCAACCAAAATAAGATGCCAATGCACATAGAAAATGCAGACTAGTCATATGACAAATGAGTGGAAAAGTCTCTTCCTAACCTATTTCCTTTTTATTGTGCATAACCTTTTACAACAAGTCGAGCCTTATGACGATCAAACTCACCATCCGGCTCACATTTCAACTTGTAGACCCACTTTGTACCAATGGCATTTTTGCCATGAGGCAAATTACATAAATTCCATGTGTCATTTTCTATAAGTGCATCATATTGTGATTGCGTGGCAGCCATCAAATTTTCTAAATTGTTTTCTTCATAAAACGATTGAGATTCCTCAACATCATGTGAGCTTGACATAAGAAAAGCATAAAAAATTGATGCATAAGACGGATAGCAAGAACCTGAACAAGTTTGACTAGACAAAGTTGCATCCAATTTACTTTCATGCAAAGTATGGACCAGCCATTTAGGCATTCCTCTAGCCTAAATGGAACCTCTATGATTTTCCACGTGGAATATCAAAGAATTAAAAAACAATTTGGTCGCGAGGAAAAAAACAGTGGGAACAAGAGAGGACCGTGCCGAAGAAGACAGAGTAGGAGAAAAGTGGAGACAACACATGATACATTGATTATGCACCAATCTACGGATGAGCTATGGATGTGCACAATATTTCCTATTTACATTGTATAAGGTCTTAGACTCATTTAGGTATTCCAAATTATATAAGGTAGAGGGCTCAATTTAATCCCATAGTAGAAACAATTGTAGTCCATGTCTTTATAAGAAGCACTTTTATGCAAAGAGGATTCATTGTTGACAGCTCATGCTTGTGTGCTGACTCTATGGATGGCCTAGCCTTGAGCTTAATGCCCATGCTTAGAAGGCTAGTGTATAAGAGAACTCAAAGCTATCATGTAGAGTGTTGGTCTCCATGGTGACACAATTAATCTATCAAAGGACAAGAAGGCATCTGAAAGTACACAGGATCACCCTAATAAAATATTTATGGCAAGGTGCTTTCATACAATTCTGACTTTCAAAGTTCCATTGATTCTCAACTATGGATAAAGGTGGGTGACATTACCACCTATAGAGGTAACGAAGTAGCTCTTGGAATTAAGTGCACTCATGTGTGGCAGTCTATAGATGATATTTTTCATTTGCTTGAAAGGGAAAAGCTAACCCTTGATGAGATTGTTAACAAGGGAGGAAGATGGACACAAGAGATGACAGAGGGGAAGAGAGAGTGACACAACTCAAATTGTGTAGAGCACCCACTGATCAGTACACATATATAGTGGGGACTCCTAGCTATATATAGCACATGGGTTGGTATATATAGCTCCAACACCCCCACTCAAATAAGAGTCCCTAATTGTGGATGAGAAAACCCTTGGGGTAGAAGGGAAAAATCAACAGCACCATGTACATACACTATTATATTAGCAATTATCAAATATTACAAAATGAATTTTCTAGAAGTTACATGATTCGATAATATACAATGTGCTCTTTCAAATGTCTTTGGAAGTACATGATGCAATATCTTTGAGCCCTTGTACATGCTGCTTGACGTGACTTTTATCCTATAAATGACATCAACCCAAGAAACATATCTAAATGTGAAGGTTAAAAGAATGATCACATCACATTGTCCTTAGAGACGGTTCGCTACGGTGCTCTAGAGACGACATAGAAACAAACGTAACGTTGATGCAATCACCTGTGTGCAAAGTCTGTACATAAATTCTATGAAACACTAGTGGTGCATAGTCACAACTACCAAATCCCTGATGACAAGAATGATAAGAACCATAGCACCAATGGTGACTAGGGTGCATGCAACGAGATGATGACTACCATAGCACCAATGACAACGAGGGTGCAATAAGACGATAACACCCATAGCACCAATGATGACGAGGTTGAAACTTGAGGCTGCATGGAATAAGATGATAACAACCATAGCACCAATGACGACAAGGGTGGAATAGGATGATAACACCCATAGCACCAATGATGATGAGGGTGCAATAAGACAAGAACAATGATAGCAACATGAAGTATGTAAGACCTAGGGAACTAAGACCTAGGATCCTCCTCCCGACCGCCCCTTATATAGGCCTAGATCCTAGCTCTTTCCCTAAGTGGATCCCCAGTCCACACTGGTCCAGTCCAGGCCCTTGGCCTAGGTCCCTGACCCCCTAGGTTGGGCCTTGCCCCGTAGGACCCTTGTCTTGACATTACTCCCCCCTTAAGGAAGAGTTTTCGTCCTCGAAAACACAAGTAGTTTGTATGACCGATAATTGGTGCAGTGAGGAGGTTCAATGAAACCAAGAGCAGCATCTTGATTTTCAACATTGTTGTCCTTTTGCAACCAATTGGGTCTAAATGGTGACTCCATTTATAACTCACTCGAGTACTGTAAAGGAGTAACCACAACTAAGAGTTGTCCAAAAGCATAACCAGTTTTCAGATCTTCTGAAGGTACTAGAATAATGCAAGGAAACCCTTGCGTAACTTTCCATGCAGTTGTGAGCCAGATTCCTACTCGCGTGAGTATCTTGAAAAGTTCATAGATAGGGAGTGTCCTCTTGTTAGAATTGTGAATAGTTTGGAACACAAAGAACTACATGTTCATCCCTAATGAAGGTTACTTGCCAACATACTTTTTCAGCACACCTGGTAAGTCCTTGACGTATGAAACTATTGAAACAATCTCCAGCCCGACCACAACAGGTGTTCAAAGTTGAAAACCGTACTTAAGCAAATTCTACAATAGGGAGAAAATCGTCTATTCAGAAATGCATTGTGCTAACCTATGCTCTTAGCAGATCCTTTAGCAAAATAAATATTTGTAAGTTGCCCATCCAACACGAGATGAATAGCAGTTGTAAGAGTGAGGTGTTGTTCCCCAACCACTTACAGACAGTCTTCCCTGACTTTGATAAACTAGGACTCAATCATTGAGTATCCAGCCATATATTTTATATGGAGTGAAAACAACCAACTAGGTTGAAAGCGGGTGGACTGGAGTAGGCTCCTAGAGTTTAGACCATCCAATCCATAGACACCCATCCTGAGCCAGTGCCTTGTATGGCAGGGTGTAAACTCATAATAAATCTGCAAGAGAGATTGCACATACAGTGCAAAAAAGGTGCAGAGAGAATAAAATTCGATGAATTGGCATGCCGACTAGGGCCCATAACACCTAGTGTGCATGCATTTAGCACAAATTTATCCAAACCGCAATTCCATGACGACACTTTTCACGGTACGTAAGTGAAAGATTTTCAACAAGAGTTGGACCATAACAGAATGTGAAAGATCAGTCACACCTAGGTACCAACAATGAGACATTCTCAGTAACTTAGCATACTTGGATATATGTAGAAATGACCCTCCGTTAAGGTGGTTTCACAGCACTTTGTCAGCAACAAATCTGTACTAAGTACCGAACAATTTTTGGCCATTGAAATTGTTCCTGATACTGTGTGCTCCAAATGGTTTAATAAACAGATGCGACCAGCACGTAGGGACTTCGTCGTGACCCATCGTTAAGAATTAGGTGCCAATGTCAGTTCCAGAGACTCATATTCACCACATGTGGAATATGTCTCAAAGGAGGATGGCCGAAAAAGCGACATCCACATCAAGTACAAGATGTACTTGTGTGTGGAGGAACTGCAAAACACTCCAGGACAAGAGTGAGAGGGACCCTCATTAGCTTGCTCCACACTGGCTAAACCGAACTCCTTGAGTTCCTAGACCATGTTGTATCCCATGTGGCAACATGTGCCAAATTGAACCCTACAAGTAGGTTCATAACAGCATAAGACAGAAAGATAGATTGGACACTTGGCCCAAAATACTTTGAGCCGACATGCCCTTGGCATGGCTCTCTACCATTCAAGCGTACTTAGACGTCTTGAAAAATCAAGCAAAGCATACTAAAAATGGAATAACACCAAATCATAGATGCGTACCTGGAGATTTGAACGTAATGTATACCTACATGTATTCAAATGGAGAGGAACACGTCGTCCACATGTGAAAAAACATGCAACATTGCACTAGAAACCCTGGGTGTTGCTTCACAATCCAAACCCGTTGGGTAGAAGCTACGTAGTCAAACACCTTGGTTAGATCCTTTGTAGAATTGCGCCACTAGCAAGTAACTGTAACCAACATAGTCAACCGTGTACATAATGATTGGAATCAACTTGAAAAGTGTGTCCGTCTGCTACCGCGTTTGGTAGATTGCGGAATTCTTTCCTTGAAAGTATAACTGCGAGAGCTCAATTGTGATCCTCAATGTAGATCAAACTATGATCCTTAATGCCTATGGGGTGATGTAACAATCACTTGCCAGGTCTTACCCCAAAACAGTGACGGGAGCAAAGCGAACCCCGAACCCAGCGGCCTCTAAAACACCGAGGACCGAATGGCGCCCCTCGAGCCTGTCATGGTAAAGCAAACAGGGGCACCACCTAGCCTCAGCGGCTAGGACACAAACAACACACCACCATAACAAAGTTTTCATCCAAGAGAGATGGATGCTTGGTAGTAATGATGAAGAGGAAAGGGAATGAGATCAAATGAGAGAGAGAGAGAGAGAGAGAGAGAGAGAGAGAGAGTGAGGGAGGGGGTATAGAGGCTTAGTACTTAGGCACCACAAAAGGATGGCGAATCCGCACACCCTTCACACATACACAAGCTATCTCCAAAACACAAGACTAGGTGGCGATTCCGCACACCTCACATGGGCAAAACATTGCAAGAAAACATACTCACAAAACCTCAAGCTTTATTTAGAGAATAAGGCGATGAAATGGGGAGCATAGGGTAGGGGAATGAGAAGGGAGAGAGTGGTAGAGCACATGGCGGATAGGTGGGAGGTGATGGCGAAGACTCGCACGAGGGCTATGGCCATCATCCTTCATTTAGTTGCCCTTCATCTTCCATAGCCAAGGGTGTAGAGGTCATGCTCAAGACAAGCATGGTGATTGGGGTGATGGTGATGGTGTGGGTGTGTGTGTGTGCACTAGGCACACACAGTGCATAGTGTGTTCTTTGGTGATGTTGTGTGTGTGTTTAGTGTGATGGTGACCCCTCTTTATATAGGGGAGGAGAGGGGGAGAAATTCTAGAATTTAGAAATGAAGAAATCATTATCTACATAGGCCATGTGACTGTGGGCCCCACTTGTCTGGCTGTGTGTATATGTGCCAGAACAGCAGTCTCATGAGAAAGAGACTAAGAGAGAGAGATGGGTTGATGAAAAAAAGTGAGAGGTGACATGGAGAATAAAGTAATTACAAGAGGGGAGAGAGGGGAGTGTGCTCAGAGGTGAATCTGTGTGTAGATGTGTGTGAACACAAGAAAAATCAGGTAACCACCGGGTGGGGATGGGTCTGTGGGCACCTTTTTCAGTGAGACTGAGTGTGTGTGAGTGTGGGGGGGGTTATTTAGCTACAAGACAAGAGATATGGCGCCCTTTAGAGAGAGAGGGGGGTATTTGGGTCATGGGATATGATAGGAGAGAGAAAGAGGGGGTGGGGTATACTATTTTGGAAGATAGGGTAAGTTGCATGTGAGTTAGGGTGCATTATTGGTGAGTTATAATGCATTATTGGTGAGAGGTGGGGTAGCTTGAGGGGAGAGAGAAAGGAGAAAGGACAAGGGGAAGAGAGAGGGGGTTGACCTTTTGAGTGGAGGAGAGGAAAAGGGACACACGGCGGGGCAACAGTGAAGAAAAAGGAGGCAAGGTGGGGATCGGCTACCCCGCAGGCATGAGGTGGCCTATTTTACCTTTCTTATATATTTACATAATCATACTTTATTTTTTTCTTACTTTTTCCAATGCCTTTTATCACTCCCTCCCTAAGAGGGGGTTTTCATGGGGTGGGGACGAGAGAAGAGGGGTATGGGAACTTGGCTTGTGAAAAGCCCCTATCAACAGTATGTCCATAGACACTCCATAGTGCTATAGAGAGAGATCAGGAGACCCACACAAGTGAACTGCCGATCTCTTATGGACAACCATGCTGTCACCAATTGATTGCTGCGTCTATACTCTGCGGTAGAGATGAACCGGTGTGAGTTTAAGATTATCAAAAACTCACTTGAGCGTCACATTAAAAACATGTAGTGCAAAAATGACACCCTAAACATCCGTAATGACAAGACGCTTGCTTGTCAATCAATGTAATGGGTACTCTACTAGGTAGAGCTGTTCGATCTTGAGAACAATCATCCAAGGAATACCAACAAGTGGATCTTACCCTAGATTTAACAATGGCCCTTAGCCACTATGTGTGGCTCATAGCCCGCATGGAAATTAGTGTTCAATCGTTGAACTGATGAAGACTAATGTGGATGACATCTTGCCCAATTACTAGCTGAGAGTTAGAGCATCTTGGCTCAGGAGGACTCACCAGTGAAACATGTAGCAAAAGATTCTTATAAAGTATGCAGTATTCTTCGAGAGAAATAAGAAAGAGAGATAAGAAGATCATGCTGGGCTGAGGAACTTTCCTTAAGTGACGAGCTTGTGTAAGTTGTACCCAATCTGTGTCCTCTGAGGCATCTTATGCCGGACTTGCAACTTACCCTAGAAGCATGCTCTACCTGTATAACACTCTCATCGAGAGAGGGAACAGAGAACACAAGCCATAGCTTAATCCACTTACCATGTATGGGGTCGTGACTTTACAAAAATGACTAAATATGGCACTTTTCCTATGAAATAAGTTCTAGATTTAGGTTCCATTTAGTGGTATTATGTGTTCATAGCAACCAAAAATTTAAACATTCCAGAACTTAGTTTGTCCGTGACAGAGTGTCTGGTGTGATAGCGGAAGCGTAATCTCTAAAGCGGTGGAATTCATGCCACCTGGTTAGCATGCCTTGCATACAGATTTTTAAGCCATTGGTGAGAGTGATGGCCTCAAACGTGAGGGCCAAAACCATAAGTGCCTTGCACAGTCTAAACTAGTAGGGATTGTATGAGGTGATATGCCCTATTTTGCTAGTTTTTTCAAACTTGTGTGCCACTGCCCGTGATTCCAAGTCATTGGGCAGTACCTTGACACAAGGGAGAAGCCTTGCTTCATGTAAAATTGTCAAAGAACTTTGCCTTGCACAAAAGCATTAATTTCCAATGTAAATATATAAACATGGAAATATAAACAATATTGAACATGGTATAACCTGGTCATCCTAGTGTAACTAGTTGTCTGGAGATGTTGGAAGAAAATCTCGTTCAAATGTAGTTCATAGCCATTTGTGTTGCAACAGAGAGAGTTGGCGTATGTATCATAAAAAGTTCAATGCAAGATTCCGAAATGGAAGTCGTACTTTCGATAAGTATTTAGTATCCTTGTAGACTGAGGTTTATGTGAAAAACTGGATCCCTTCTGGCTCATAGCCATGGCTTATCTGCCATAAATACTTGCAAAGTGCCATCTTGTCAGCACTTGGAAAATCAATATACGAGAGATCCGGAATCACATCTACCATCAAATATTGCCAATGGTGACAAATAGTCGGCCATGCAGAACATATTTGGCATCATCAATCAAGCCGAGTCGTGAGGAAAAGAGCTTTGTCGAATTGACCAAGAAGCGGCCATGCCAAACAACTTTGTACCCTTGAGCAGTGAGAATTATCGGCCGTGTGGATACCTGTAAATATTAGTTCCTTTTGCATGGCTTGAATATTGTGTCGTCAAGCCCTGCTCGATGTTGATCTCTCAACCAAACAGTGGCTCGTTGCAAACAAAGCAATGGAAAAAAAAAATGACTGCGTACGGAACTTGTCACAAGATGTGCTTGTGCTTGCATGCAAGAGCTACATAGCATGTTTGAAAGCATAATCAAACCAAAACAAAAGCTATTGCATACCTTGGTGATGATTTTTGTTGACTCTTGTTGGCCTAACCATGGTCCTTACCATGGTAGGGTTTATCCTTGTCTATTGCCGCCTTGTCGGTTGTTGTATATCTGTAATAAGCTTTGCGCATACAAAATGTTGATAACAAACTCTTAACTTACCTCAAGCAACACGTCTTGTATCGACCACTAACATCATCCTTGTCGTACTCTCCTTGACATCGTTCGTTGAAATCGGAGAGTTTCGTTGTCTTTGCTCGAGTTGCATGATTTTCCAATCCTATCCGATAGGATTGCATGATTTGCCAATCCTATCCAATCTTCCCGATATCGGGTCTTTCCGAAGACGGTATGCTTACCTACATGTCATTGCGTGAATTCTATCATAGGATTGTTTTAGAATGCAGGTTCTGCTGATGAAACTCGGTAGCTCCTAGGTCTTGGATCTTCAAGCTGGGCGAAGCCAAAAGGTCAAACTCTGGAGGGGTGTGTGCTCGGGGTGGGCATGCCCCCTTCACTGTTTTAATTTTCAAATGCCGCCCCCTTGGGCGGCCGCATGTGAAAGAAAAAAGAAAAAAAAAATTAAACCCTGCACTGCCATGGCACCTGCGTTTGTGGATGAAGAAGAGGAGAGGCCTGTCACTACAGACCCAACCTGGGCGAGCCACCGTGTCCAAATTTTACCATCAGGGCTGGGTGACTTCAACGAGCCCAACACCCGTCATTTGTGAGTACCTGAAATTCTTTTCCCTCCCGACATAGGAGTCGTTTCCTGTAGCGTGTGCCCTCTGTTCTTTGCCGACATCCATGTGGTTCTCATGAAAGGGCTCGATCTCGCGATCCCTGTCCTCTGTCGACTTCGATAGCATCGATTGAGAGAAGCATGAAAGCGTGCATAAAATCCCATCCGCCTTGGCTGCGTGCCGATCCAAGCTCGCCATGAAAGGTAGTCCATCCTTTACAAGAGAGATCGAGAGAGAAAGAGAACAAGAGAGATAGAGGATACCATTTTTGCAATCCCTCCTCCATTAGTGCTTTCCTCCCTGAGCTTTGATACCAATGTAAGACCTAGGGAACTAAGACCTGGGATCCTCTTAAGGAGGGATTAATGTCAGGACAAGGGTCCTACCGGGCAAGGCCGAACCTAGGGGGCCAGGGACCTAGGCCAAGGGCCTGGACTGGACCAGTGTGGACTAAGGATCCGCTTAGGGCAAGAGCTAGGATCTAGGCCTATATAAGGGGCGGTAGGGAGGAGGATCCCAGGTCTTAGTTCCCTAGGTCTTACAAAGTACCTATAACAAGGGTGCAATATAATGATATCAACCATAGTACCATTAAATATCGATTTCAGAAAAATCATGATTTTTGCCATAAAACAAGATACCACGCTTCCAAGTACTCATAGATTAATAAGAGGTGAATTATCACATCACTAAGAAAAGAATTAGTAAAGTCCTTATGTACAAAGCATAAGTGTTAAACTGCACGAATCATGTAATTAATGATGGACATCAAATGACGTTTTATGACAAGAGCAACGAATAAAATTTTTCCAAATACTCTAACTTGTTCAAACTTTATTATATACCCAAGAGTATATGCAAACTTGATCTTGATCGAAGGAAATAGAGCCAAAATAAGCAATACAAATAACAAGATATTGAACCATGTGTTGTGATTACCATGATTAAACCATCCACTATGATTACCATGCACTAAACCCAAGTCCTGTGGATGTGCATGACCATTCCCCTTACATAAAATGCACATAAGAAGTCAGTTTGAGTCATAAACCTTAAAATCACTATGTGGAAGCGTCATCATCTGGCACCATTAGCCACTAATAAGTGAACGCTACTTATAACACAGAAACACACTTTATTTATAGCCCACCATCAAACATTATGAGATTTTAACTAGCATTCTAAAAGATAAAAGACAAAAGTAAAAATAGCTCTTCTTTGTGAACGTGTGGCCGATTATTGGGGGCAGTTGTAGCCATCGTGAGAAGACTTGAATCGAGAGTCGATACTGAACCATGTTACAAACATAGTCCAAGTGCCAACATTCAAGAGGCAAGATGTAACTAGAAAGGTATGTGGCCTTTAACATTACTATCTTCTAGTTGATTATCACGTTAGTCCGATAAACAAGGTTTCGTGGTGTCTCTTATCATCACCATGGCTTTATGTACCATGGTATTGTTGAAATGTAGAGAGAAAGAGAGAGCGACGAGACAACAGACACACCATATACGCTCCCAAAGATTGATTCATATTGAGGACAAGATACAAATATATAGGTGAGACCAAGTTGAGTAGAGTGAGCCATATATAGCTCCAACACCCCCACTCAAACAAAGGTCTCTAGCTTTGGATGAAAAAACCCTTGGGGAGTTCAAGGGAAAAACCCAAGCCCCTATACAATGTGAAAATATGAACCAGTGATGATGATGTGAAAGTGAATTGTGCATCTATGTACAAATATTCAAGTGACTCAGAGATCACAATGTGCAAATGTGGAGTGTGCATAGTGCATGGTACCTAAAAGATTACAATGTCATATGTACAAAGCTATTCAATAGCAAAGAATCTAATCTAGAAAGAGTGAGGCCGAAGCAACTCCAAGCTCCGAGTGCAAGAGGATGAAACGTGACTCGTTGAGGCCTTTGGTCAAAATGTATGCAATCATCTGGTCACTTGGACAGTGTTCAACCGTAATGGTTCCTTTGCATACTTCATACACTACAAGAGGTTGTGTGCTCTTGTGACGCTGTTAGCGAAGGAAATACACTGGGTTTTTATAACCCTTGGCGTCACTAAAACCGTCGCTAATAGCATCGCTACGAGAGCGTCCCTATATGCGACACTATAACCGTCGCTATATAGCGACGGTTATAGCGACGTTTACACAGAAGTCTATAGCGACGCTCATAGCGACGCTACAGAGCCATAAATAGCGACGGTTATAGCGACGCCCGAGAGAATTTTTTTTTGGTGACAGGGCATTGAATGCCCTGCCACCCATCAACCATATTGTACTTGATTCACTTTTTAAAAAAAGTGCAAGGGTAGATAATAGACCCAAAATAGTCACCCACAAGACGCATTGTTTGCAAAATTGACAAGCGTAAAATTGACAATTGTACACATCATAGGCAAAATGAATTGATTGGCAAATGTAATAATGACAATTGTACAACATCATAGGCATAAAGAATTGATTGGCAAAATGAACTGTGGTGACAAATGTAATAATATACATGGTTCAAAAAGACGTATAAAATCCGTCTCATGATACATAAGCTATGAGAAACCCTAAACTAATTCTATCTAGCTACGGCTAAACTGACGTCGTCTAGTCTAACGTCTCATCGCGTCCAAGCGGCGTATCTCTCGGATTCTGCAAAAAAAGACAATAAGACAGCTTTCAGTAAGTATAAACATATAACGACATTTATAAAACAATACAAAAAATAGAAAAGAGTAAACCCTAATACTAACCATGCCGCCGCGAGAACTAAGAATGTCCATCAGGGCATTTAAGCCCTTCCTGCCTGCGTACTCGCGCTCGTACGGTGTGGGATCACGTCCTGTCATCGACCACTGTCAAAACATACAAAGAATTCATTATGTTAGAATTAAAAAACTCATAAACCCTAAACTATCGAACATAAAGAGCAATGTGAAAACACTTACAAAATCGGCCTCAAATGATGCCCATCCACTGCTCCCCAAGTGGTGCGAGCTCCCTGCCTCTACTCGCGCTCTGGCTGCATCCTTTTGTTGCTTCCACTTGTCGGGATTCTCGCGCGCTGCTTTCTTTGCATTCTTCCAATCTTCTTTGGCCAGCCAATCTAGCCTGTTTTACCCATGCTTGATTGCTTTTTGCACTTCGGAACGCTTGTGTTTGCAGTATTCACGCATTCGAATCTTCATTAGGTCTTCATTGAAGCGCTGATCCCGTGTTGGAATGGGAAACTCATCATGAAGTATGTTGATGACTCTGTTTTTTAAATCACTTGGTACTTCACTCCATTTGTTTAGTATGTAGTGTCTAAACAGCTGAGAGCAAAGACCACCCATGCGCGAGATCACCTTCTTGCCGTCATCATCCATGATGACGCCGCCGCTGAAGTCGACAGAGTAAGGCAAGCCCTCTAGCCGATGACGCGTGAACCTGGGTGTCCCGGCAGGGGTCTCTAGCGGCGTGTCGATGGAGGTAGGGACGTCAGGTGTCTCCACCGGCGTCTGAGCCCCGAAGCGAGGAGTGTCGAGTGGGGTGGCTCCTGGCGGAGTAGGTAGAGGTGTGTAGCTGCTAGGAATAGTCAGCCGTGCAAAACCTGGCGTAGATGGCGATGTTGTGGCTGGTGTGGGGGCGGGCAAAGAAGGGGAGGGTAAAGAGCCTCGTCGAACACGAGGCGGTGCGGAGGCATCGGTGGTGGAATCCCCACAACAACTGCCACCGCCACCACTAGAGTGCCGGTGTCTAGACGAGTGTGAAGCTCGTCTCGTCGACGCCGAAGCTTCGGAGCGCGCCGAATGCTCCGAAAGAGAGGGAGATGCGGATGGAGTAGGAACGCGCGATGATGCGCCAGAGCGATGACGCTCCACGTACCACTGTCTCTGCTACGGTGACAAAGAAGAAAGAAACTCCTCATCATCCATACCTACATTAAACACACAAATATTTAAACTTAATATTGAATGAATAGAGTAGACAATGACGCAAAGACCATTAAATACAATGACGTAATGACGCATATAAATACAATGATGCAATGAATTGAGTGATAGAAGAGGCAAGTCGGAAACTCAGAATTTTCAATCAAAAGATGTGAGCGCGAGTAGAAAAGAGCGTTATACACCATGGAAGGTACTTAGAGAGCCAGAGCTTTTACAACACGGAGCCAGCTATTTCCACCTCATCAACTATGTGAACAAGAATATGCACCTGAATTGTTATGTTTCTCAAACATGCACACAAGCTCCGCAGCATTTAGTTTGGCGAATGGTATGGAGTCTACGTTGATCTCCTTTTGTGAGATCCATTGCACTAGCTTTGCAAGTTTGTAGATTGTGTTACGGATATCGAGAGACAAACATCCCTCAATGGCAACCGGTAAAATAAACTGTAAAGTATGTGCAGCAATGATATTAAAGTCCACATTTTATGCAGTGATATTAAAGTCCACTATGAACGTACCTGACACATTTTATGCCAATCGTATGACTTCAAACCGGTAAGCTTTCCTTCTTTAGTAAAACACGTTCGGAGCGAGTGCATTACGCCAGTGGGGGTCCGCAAAGATCGAATGGTCTCTTTTACTTTGCGTTCTTGGGCTCCTGTGAAAATCCATGGTGCTTTAGGGAGTTTTATCGATCCATCAGACGCTGTTTGCGGCCAATATTGCTCCATACGATCCACATTTCTAAGGTCAACTCTGGCTCCCAAAGTATCTTTCTTTCCGGTCAGATGGTCCCATAGTAGATTACCCACATTCTTGAATATGTGCATTGGATTGATCATGAGTCGGGGCCAGTATGGTAACTCGTACCATAGAGATAGTCTCTTCATCCCTGGAGGAAATCCGTCATCGCACATCTCCTTCTGCTCTAACCATGCTTGTGCAGACATCCTTGGTGGCTCTCTTCCCAGAAAGCCGTCGCGTAACACATGATTCTCTGGAAGATACGCTTGATGACCTTCGTAGATTTGCTTCTTCAGTGAGGGCGCCCTATGTGCATTCAGTCTAGGTCCACATGTGACACATGCTCTGTATCCGCTTGTTTGAAGCCCTGCATGTATACACATGATAATAGATCAAATATGGGAAAAAACAAGATTTATAGTGTCTGAGTGAGGAGTGTCAATAGATCACCTGAGCATTCTGTTAGCTCGGGATAGTCATGCATGGTCCACATTAGAATGCCTCTGATCAAAGCATTCCATCGTCCTGTGTGTCGGCTCATATCCACCACCTCTATGCCAATCCACAATTGTTGTAGCTCTTCCAATAGTGGAAGAAGATACACATCCATATTCTCCACTTTATATCGCCCTGGCACAATCAAGCTTAGCCATAGGTGCCCCTTCTTCGTAGTCAACCACGGGGGAATGTTGTAGTTGATGATGACAACGGGCCATACACTGTAAGATGTTTATCTTTGACCAAATGGATTTACGCCATCCATAGCCAGACCTAAGCGCAAATTTCGAGCTTCCCTGGCAAAATCCGACCATGTTCTATCTATATGTTTCCAGGCTGCGCAATCTGCAGGAATTCGTAGCACACCATCCGAAGATTTATTCTCCTCATGCCATGATGCTAGGGCGGCCATGGACTTACATTCAAAGAAATGCTTGATGCGAGGAAGCAGAGGAAAATGTCGCAAAACCTTTTGTAGAATTTTTGTCCCGTGGAGATCTACTCGATATCTTTCGGAATCACATTTCGGACACTTCTCCATGTCTATGTATTCCCCTCTGAAAAGAATGCAGTCATTAGGACAAGCGTGGATAGAATTGTAATCCATCCCCAAGTTTCGCAAAATCTTTCTTGCTTCATCTCGGGAATCTGGCATCACATTGTCAGCTGGTAGTATGTGCTCTTTAAGCAATCTACACAACATAAAAATACGATACAGTCGTGTAAAAATCTATCAGATCATTATACATTTAGAGTTTTATTAAAGTAAACTAATTGTAATAGATCACCTGAAAAGCGCTGTGACGCTAGTGTCACTCCATCCAAACTTTGCGTGCATGTTGAGAAGAACCAGGAGTGCTTTCAATCTAGACATACGTGCTCCATTATACAATGGCGTATCGGCTTCACTTTTCATATCATCATAGATAAGCCTTTCTGAATCCATGATCGTCTCGATCATTTCATCAATCTCGGGCTCAAACATTGCCTCGTTGGGAATGTGCTCTGCATGATCATCCCCCGAGCTGTCAGAGGCTACATCTTGTTGCCTCACATATGCTGCTTGACCAAAGCGCCTGCGAACACGTCTATTGGGTTGCAAGATTGCTGCTTGTTGGCCAACATCAGAGTTCAACGAGTTATAATTGGCAACAACTCGATCTATAATAGATGGATCGAACTCGCCAAATTTGCAAACGTGCTGCAAAGAAACACGTCTTGTCCGTCGCACAGCATGCTTGCATTGATTACAAGGACATAAGACCCTCGTTGAGAGATAGGTGTTTCGGTTGGACGGTCCCACATCCTCATCACTACTCATAATCAGGATAAAAATCTTATAACCTGGACAACAAATTTAATATTCTATTGGAATTCTTCGTCTTCTCTCTCTCTCTCTCTCTCTCTCTCTCTCTCTCTCTCTCTCTCTCTCTCTTTACCTCACATTCTCTAGTCATGTCCAATCCCCGCACACCTTGGTCTAGAGGTGCACGGAGATCAGAACCACCGAGTTATAATCTCGTCTTTATTGATCAATACCTATATTTGTGGGTACAAGAAATCTACAGACCCACGTCTACATGATACTGCATGTAGTGGACAAAACCCCTTTGCCTCTTCTCTAGCTGTAGCACTTCACAGCATCTTTAAATCTTTTCACTGTTCGTCTAACTCTAAACCCTAAACCGTAAGTAATTCTTGCGTGGACTCGATCTAACGTAAATAAGCGTAAATCTAAATAAACATAAATCTAACTAAAAATAAACCTAAATCTAATTTAACGTAAGTCTACATCTAACCTAATCTTTAACTTTTTTTGGGATAGTTTCCTACGACGTTAAAACTCTCTTCTTCTTGTGTGTGTGTGTGTGTGTGTGTGTGTGTGTGAGTAAACCTAAATAAACCTAAGTCTAATCTAATATAACATAAATCTAACGTAAATTATGTTATATTAAAAACAAAGAACTAAACTAACAGGGATTATAAGAACCTTAAAACTGATTTAACACATAATTTTTCACATAACTCGGCAAGAGTTGGCATTCTCATCACTAAAGATGTGAGAGTTAACTTCCGGTGGTGACGCTGCCTCATCTCCATCCACATTTGACGATAGCAATTGGCCCTTTAGACCGTTCTTGCTCTTATTACTAACTTTGAAGTTGCTGTTGAATGACTAGAGGTTGTCTAGATGGTCATTGTGTCGGGGATGTAGTGACTCTTGCCGCCCTAAAGATCCACCTTCTTCCCTATCTTCTGAAGACATTTCACCAGTACTTTTGGATCGACGGAGCCCACCATGAGTGAAGGAAGCAATACCCTATATTCCATTGAGGGCTTTCTTCACCCGCTTCATGCAGGCATCGCAGTCTATGGAGACCTAAATCTAATCTAATATAACGTAAATCTAAATCTAGCATAAATAAATGTAAATCTAATTAAAAATAAACCTAAATCTAATCTAATTTAACTTAAATAAACCTAAATCTAATTTAACGTAAGTCTACATCTAACCTAATCTTTAACGTCTTTTAGGATAGTTTCCTACGACGTTATAACTCTCTTCTTCTTGTGTGTGTGCGCGTGTGTAGATGTGTGTGCCAATAAAAAGAGATAAATGGTATAACCTTTCTATCACCCATGCCAAGTATGATAGATTGGTTATGCCATTTCCCTCTTGAATAATAGGTCTTGAGTTCAACTCCTTGTCGGCTAGATCTTTAGGTCTTTTAATTTTAATTAGTTTCCTACGACGTTAAATTAGTTTCTCTCTCTTTCTCTCTCAATGTGTGTGCGTTTTTTTGTTTATGCATGTTTTCTCTCTCTTTTCCTCTCTCAATGTGTGCGTTTTTTGTTTATGCATGTTCTCTCTCTCTTTTCCTCTCTCAATGTGTGCGTTTTTTGTTTATGCATGCTCTCTCTCTCTTTTCCTCTCTCAATGTGTGTGTGCATTCTTTGTTTATGTATGTGTGTGTGCATTTTTGTTTATGTTTGTACTCTCTCTCTCTCTCTCTCTCTCTCTCTCTCTCTCTCTCAAAAACACTATGTGTGTGTGTGTGTGTGAGAGAGAGAGAGAGAGAGGGAGAGAGAAAGACGGGAAGGGAACATGAGAGTGAGGAGAGGGAATGAGCATACCTGGATCTCCTTCCTCTCCTTGTGTGTGTGTGTGGAGAAGAAAGAGAGAGAGAGAGAGAGAGAGAGAGAGAGGGAGAGCGTTACCTGCTCCTTGCTTGAGGGCGTCGAAAAACTCAGATCTGAGATCTGAGTTTTTGGGCGCTCTCTGTTATTTTTTTAGCCCAGCCGGCGTCGCAAATTTACAAGTAAATTTGCGACCCTCATAGCAACGCCGAGATTTTTTTTTTGAGTGTCGCTATGTGAGCGTCGCTAATATGAATAGCCTCTTGTAGTGATACATGACATAATGATAATGGACAGCAATGTGCTTTGACTTATTATGTTGAACATAGTCTTTTGCAAGACTAATAGCACTTTGGTTGTCACACTGCAAGGGTGTGCTAGAAAGAGGAGAGTGACCAATATCAACCATCATTTGTCGAAGCCAAATCAACTCACGAGCTGCAAGTCATGCTGCAACATATTCTAACTCAGTCGTAGAAACTGCAACACAACGTTGTTTCTTGTTGGTCCAAGAAACAAGACAACCATTTCTAAAGAAGCAATTTCCACTAGTAGATCACATAGATAAATGTGAGCTTGCCCAGTATGCATCTGTGTGACCCAAAAGAGAAGGAGATTGCATAGAATCCGATGTGAGTTGTCGTCGACAGACTAAACCAAAATATGTAGTGCCTTTCAAGTATTTCAATACACGCTTTGCAGCAGACCAATGCTTAAGAGAAGGACATGCAAGATGTTGTCCAAGATAATTAGCAGCAAACAGAATATCAAGACGAGTGTTCATGCTGATCCGAGCCTATCACAAATATTTTGTTGGTTTTCCTTGCTTCTAGAGGTTTACAATAAAAGAAAGAGTGAGAACAACCTCTTGGAAAAAAAAAAAAAAATGATTTGATAGGAATTTTTTCTTGACTAGTTCACCGGAGGTGAAAGGTAGAGGGAGAACCTAGTGGTAAAGGGAAGGGAAAATATGTAAATGTGAAAAGAAAAGATATGATGTGGTTGTGGAGCCATGCACCCATGATTCAAGGGTCATGAGTGGCTCATATCATCATGGCTTTGGAGCCATATGATGATTCAAACAAATGGGACCCAAGTGGAAGACTTGGTAAAGGAAGGAACCAGACACATGATTTTGTTGAATTTTTAAAAAATACTTCCACTCCGATCCAAGAAAAGTTGTCTTCATCAATGTTGTAGCTGATGAGCTGGAGATTCAAGCCATATTTTTTTTATAATTTTTGCATCTATGGTCTAGGAGATATGGCCAAAATGGCGGACGCCAGTTTTTTCAACTGTGGTGGAGACCACCCCCTCTACCTTTACACACACACACCCTTCCTTTTCCACATTGAGACCTTCTCTAAAAATCAGCGATTAGTCTTCTCACACTCCTCTCCTTCCTCTTCTCTCTCAAGCTCAAAAACCCATCAAAATTCCTCTTCTAATCACCTCTCAAGTCATGCTTAATCTTGTTGTAATTCATAAGTTCTCATTCAACCCCTTTCTATTATTACTAGATATGTATTGATTTTATGTAGATTCTTTACATTTTAAAATAAGAAAGCTCTTGGACTCAAGCTATGGAGGAAGGAGTGAAGACAACACAAGTGATGATGGAGCTAATTGGTCAACAAATCACTTGGAAGGAGCTTCTTCATTGGTTGAATGTCCCTAATCAAGCTTCATTTGTACAAATTACACTTGGATCTTAACCTCACTCCTAATCACTCTCTTTCCTATATAAAAAGGCCTTCCCCTTTGTAATTTCAAGCCTCCCTCAGCCCCATTGAGTCTTTGTATCACTCACCATGAGCCCATAAGCTCATTCATTCACTCTATTCTTGCACATTCTAGAGTGCAAATTGTTTCATGCTAGTAACCTACCCTCCTCTTATTTATGTTAATTAAGAGAAATCTTTTATATGTGTGTGAGAGTGCTTGACGTGATCTTGGCTAATCCATGAGTGGTTGTTTGGTAATCTACATGCTATTTGTGTTGGGAGTGTTTGAAGTTATCCATTCCTTGTACACACATTAAGGTTAATGCTTCATTCATAGTGATCTCTCTCTCTCTCTCTCTCTCTCTCTCTCTCTCTCTCTCTCTCTCTCTCTCTTTGTGTAGCGGTCCTAGTCCACACTTCCAAGACTAGGTGGTGCCCTCATCTCATTTCCCTTGTGGCGCAATGGAGTTTGTTTTGGTGTAGAGGCCGCCATTCCAAATTTCCTTCGTCAATGCCAACAAACTGAAGACATCCAATCAAGTTAGCATAAGGTTGATTTGTGACAAGTTGACCACCATTCTCAGAAGTGTTCTTAGTAGAGCTCGCAAGACAAGGTGTATTGGCTGAATGTGCAGATTCCATAAAACTTTTTTGAATAGTATCTGCAATAAAATTTGACTGTCGAAGGAATAAAATACCTTTTGTACGGTTCTTTTGGACTTGAATGCCAAGACACGAGTGAATCTCTCCAAGATCCACCATATCAAATGCAGAAGACAATAACTTTTTTACTTGCTGAAGAAATCCCAAATCATTGGAAACAAGGATGGTATCATCCACATAAAGAGCAAGAATCACAAAACTGCTACCTTGGCGTTTTATGTATAAGTTGGGGTCTGAAGAGCAAGAGATGAATCCTTTAGAGGTGAGAAAAAGATCAAATTTTGTATACCAGGCTCGCGAAGCTTGTTTGAGACCATATAGTGCCTTATGGAGTTGAGCAACAAGGTCTTCTTTACCCGGAATAACAAACCCTTTTGGTTGTTCCATATAAATTTCCTCTTCCAAGTCACCATTAAGAAAAGCAGTTCGCACATCCATTTGAGGAGCTTCTAAATCAAATTGAACAGCAAATGCCAATAAAACTCGAACACTTGTAATGCGAACAAGTGGTGAAAAAGTCTCTTGATAATCAACACCGGCTACTTGGGAGTAACCTTTTGCAACTAAACGCGCCTTGAATTTGTCAAAATATCCATCTGCTTTTACTTTTGTCTTATACACCCACTTACATTTAATAGATGTACGACCAGGAGGTAATTCAATTAGTATCCATGTACCTTCAGAGATAAGAGAATCATACTCTGCTTCATAGCCTCTTGCCATTGATCCTTTTGTGGTGAAGATATAGCTTCATCATAAGTGACCGGATCTTTAGAAGTAGAAAAAGCATTATCAGCAATATCGTCATCATAAACATGACATGAGCCATGTTCAAACTCAATAGGCAGATCAACAAAAATATCAATATCATCATTGGCAACATTCGGAATGGATGGTTGTGAAGAGGAAAGTTTTTCTATAGGAAGAGTTTCATCATCTGAAAGAAATGGAAAAGCCTGAAGCAATGATTTAGTATCATCAGAATCATCCATGGACCATGAGCCTCCCATAAGCTGTTCGTTAAAAGTAGCATCACGATTCACAATTAAAATTTCTTGGAGGAAGGGTCATAGAATTTGTAGCCTTTGGAAGTGTCAGAATATCCAATAAAAATAACTTTAAGACCAGGAGCATCAAGCTTTGTTCGTGTTTATTTGGGAACATGAATATAAGAAATACATCCAAAGGTTCAAAAATGAGATACAGAAGGAATGTCACGTGTCCATGCTGTGATGGGTATTTTACCAGAGGGTGCAGTAGTAGGAAGATGATTCTGAATAAATACTGCAGTCAAAGTAGCTTCAGCCCAAAAAACAGGAGATAAGCCAGAATGAATCAGCATACATCTTACAGCATTGAGAATAGTGCAATTCTTTCGTTCAGCAACCCCGTTCTGTTGAGGCGAATATGGAATAGTGTGTTCATAATGAATTCCATTGTCAGCACAGTAACTCACAAACTCTCGAGAAACATATTCGCGTCCATTGTCATTACGAAGCTTCTTAAGGCGACGAACACTTTGAAGTTCCGCAGCCTTGTGGAATTGTTTGAAAACAGATAAGGCTTCAGATTTTTGTCTAAGTAGAAATACCGTCATATACCTTGAGAAATCATCAATGAAAGTAATGAAGTAGCGATATTGTGATCTCGAAGAAGGTAGAGGTCCACATATATCAGTATGAACAAGATCCAATATGTCATGAGAATGAGTTGTATTTGAAAGAGGAAAGGGTTTAGGATTGTGTTTCCCAAAAGCACAAAATTCACAAATTCCCATATGGGGATGGGCTTTAAGATCCATGCCATGAACAATATCACGACGTTGAAGATCAAGGAGTTTTGAGAAATCAGCATGAACAAAACGGTGATGCCATACTTTGCAATCATGAGCACCTGGAGCAGTGACAACATTTGCTACAGCATCGTTGAGAGAGAGTTCAAACAAATTACCATTTCGAGGAGTAGTGGGTTTAGTCTGTCCATCTTTCTCAATTCGGCATTTTGTATGATAAAGTCCAACAAACAGACCAAGATCAACAAGTCTAGCAACTGAATGAAGATTACATTGAAGATTTGGTACATGTAATACTCCTCGCAAAATTCGACTGGAAGAAGATAAGGTGCCAAGATATAAGTCTCCAATACCCTTTACTTGACACGTTGAACTGGTAGTGGATGATAGTTATAGAGCCACTTAGACTGATATGTCATAGTTCCTATAGCACCAGAAACGACAATAAAAATTGATCCATCACGTAAATGAAGTATTCTGTCTGGAGCAACTGAACATAGGATGCATCTTGTTTCTAGTACAATGTTGTTTCGATGTTCATTAGCATATGCTCTATTACAATTTGTGTCGAATCGACGCTTATAGCACATATGAGTGGGATGATCAGATCGTCCACAATATTCACAACAAGAAGAAGAAGAGTCTCTAGATAAACATGGTTTTTTCGTGGTAATATTGTGTTCTTCATCATATTGACGTGCCCAACAATCATCATCAGTATGGCCATTTCTGTTGCAGTAAGAACATTGCTTATTAGGAGATTTGAGGCGAGAGAAAATATTACCGCGATGGCCACCTCTGCGATTTCCTCGTTGAAATGGATGCCTTCGAGCATAAAAAGCACATTCCATCTGTTGTGACTCAGTCTTCTCTTGTGAAATCATAGCTGTATCGTGACCAGCATTACGACATTCTTGACGTTGAGAGTATTAAGTTAAAGACATGCAGGCTTGGTCGAAATCAAGACCATCTTTATTAGAGAGAATAGTAACAATGTTATCATAAGAAGAGTCCTTCACCATATCAAGGAGAACTGTAATCAATTGCTTTTGTGGAACAGGATCACCGGCAACAGCAAGTTGATTAATAAAAGATTTGAAAGATTCAATATGTCCCATCATGGCAATACCAAATTCATATTGTAACTTGCTAAGCAACTCTCTCAAATAAAGTATTTCTGTGACAGATTTCTTTTGAAAGTTTGCAATAAGGTACTTCCATATGTCGTGGAAAGTAGGTAGTTCATACATATCAAGCAAAAGGGAATCAGTAAGAGCATAAAGAATATACCGACGAGCTACTTTATCACGTCGTTGCCAATCCGTATAGGTAACATTCCAATCTTCAAATATAGGCCCCTCAGTGATAAGCACGTTATCATTATCCGTATCAACACGCTGAGGTGGACAAACACGATTTCCAAGAACAACATCAGAGAGTTCATCGCCTTCAAGAATTAACAACATCTTTGCTTTCCAGCCTAGAAATCCTTGGCCTTGGAAAGGAGGAACAGAACGCTGGCCAGCCGTTGACAAGAATAGTCATAGCCATATCTTGTTGCGAGAAGACGTATAAGATAAGATTGTATAATCTGCACACCATATATGGTGAAGGCCGCAATTGAGAATGAGAGAAATATAAGGATTGCGTTCTTTCAACGATAAACGCAAGAAGGATGCTCAAGGAACGTCCAAAGATGTGAGAGACGTCACTCAAAAAGGTAGGGTAAAGGAGACGTTAATAATAAAAGAGTCCTAAAAATAGAGTGGCATGAGACGCAAGATTGACGGCCACAATACGAATAGCAAAAAGCTAAATTTTCTCAAAAAAGTTAACGCCAAAATTAGAAAAACGATCGCGAACGCTTCACGAAGAAGTACGACGAAGAAAGCTACGTCAAGCTCAATTGCAATAAAAACAGCATAACTTTCTACTGTGAACTTTGATTGATGCAAACCTAGAACTCAAATCGAAGAGCTAGAGGAGACGAACAAGTTTTGGATGAAAAGTTTCTCCAAATTTTGAGCAGAACACCCCCAAAAATTGAGATAAAGTTCAGGGCGTCATCAACAAGAAAACGTAATCAACGATTAGAATGATTAGCAATAAACGCCACACAAAACACTAATCATATTCTTCTTAACACAAAACAACCACATTTAACAAGAATCAACGCTCAAAAAATAAAATTTGTAGCAATTTTGAATCTTACGTGCGAATCGCATACACATATTGTTTTGTCACCATGAATTGAATCGGCGCGTGATCGTTACCGCTCTTATACCGTGTTGAAATGTAGAGAGAAAGAGAGAGTGACGACACAAGAGACACACCATATACGCTCCCAAAGACTGATTCATATTTAGGACAAGATACAAATATATAGGTGAGACCAAGTTGAGTAGAGTGAGCCATATATAGCTCCAACAGGTATCACAGTATTCACCATGGCATTAGAGATGCTTAGAAGAATTTTGAAAAAGAAATCATCATGGCTCTACGTGCCACGGCATCAGAGATACTTTTTTCCAAATAAATAAAAATTGTAAAATAGTATTCATCATCATGGCTTTACATACCATGGCATTAGAGACGCTATTTTTGTGAGCAAATGCAAAATCTACAAAAGCTCAAAGACAATGACTAGTAAAAGATAATGGCTTGGTAAATCTTATCATCTATACATCAATGATTCACATGAAGACCATCACACACGTTAGTATACGATCATAGAATGATCATATAATTATGTGAAGTATGTTACGACAAATCATGACAAGATCAATAGCATGTATCAAGAAACAAAGACATGGATGGAGAAAATAAAGACACAATATATGATATCACGAGTACAGAGGACCCTTGTGGAATAATAATAATGAAATACTGAAAGGGGCACCTAAAGCAGTGCATTTGGGCATGGAACTCTACCGTGCCATTGTCGTGCTGTGACACGTACATAGTGGGAATGCATGCTACAAGATCTATCTTGTAACTTTTTAGATACATAATTATCTTTCCTATAATTTACATATGCATATTTAAGTATAATAATAAGCCTTCTATCTCATCCTATTATTTTTCTCAAGGGTAACCTATCCTTACTTTACCATCAGAAAATACTATGGGAAAAGCTCAATAGCTCCGCCTCTTTAACTTGGGGCAAAAAGAATTGATTCTTTATTTCTACTATCTCATTATCATCTCACACCCTAGCTAGATCCTATATCTAGGGTAAACTCCAATATATATATATTCTATGTATTTTTTATACTTTTCTTATATTTCTTTTTAAATAGCTACTAGGAGGGAATCAAATCCTAGTGGGACACTAGGTGGCATGATTTCAAAGATACACTTATTTTAATGCATTATTGCAAGCATGATTACAAAACTTTGTCAAGGAGCAATGTCATGCTTTCATATGGCATGAGGTGTCCTTTGGAATTAAATGAAAGTCTAGGCTAAGGGGACCACGGGAAGACTTTTGCTGCCAGAAATGGACCCTATTTTGATGAATTTTTTACACAAGGTTCCAATCCAAATTGGAAAATGATTTTAAAATGAAAATCGTAGCTAATGAGCTGATGTTTTTGCCCATGTTTTTACTTTTTTATTTTGAGTCACAGTTGAGGAGATATGATCAAAATAGTGGACCCTAGTCTGCCCACATCATGCAGGGACAACTCATTCCCAACATTTCCAATTCCTATTCACACTGGCTCCTCTCTTCTTGTGTAAACCCTTGGGGGTTCCCTTCACCTATAAAAGGGGACCTCTTCTTCCATAAAAGGGAACTCAAGCATTCAAGCCATTGATGAGAGGAATTCTTGAGGGAGTGAGTAGTAATGCCTAATTGTACTTAGCCATTAACATAAGCCCAAGCCTACACTTTCTCCTAGAGGAAGACTAGCCATTCTTGTACGCTATCCTTGGAAGATCAACTCTAATCAAAGAAGGTCTTGCACTTGGCGTATCAATCAAAGTGGAGTTCTCCCCTCTTCTTCTCTCTCCATCAAAAATGGTGCCGAAAGGGTTTGTCAAGTAAGATGTGTTCTACATTGATGTTTTCTTGATTTCTTGTTGTTTTCATTTTCATCTCTAATCCAGAATATATATATATGTATCTAATATCATCTCCTTAACCAAACCTATCTCTCTCACTCTTAGTAATTCATCCTCTCTACAAATTTTAGGTTCTCCTTGCTACAGGTACATCTCTCCCGGTAGTATCCTTATTGCCTACGGGCAAGAATAGGGCTTGGGAGGGAAACTTCTCATCTCTTCACTTCTCTCATAACTACATTTCTCACATACTATCCTAGATGAATAACCCACGTGATGATCATTTCTATCGCTTTCACTCTGTACGATCTATTAGAATTAACGTATGGATTAGCCGTAAAATACACTTTCAACAACGTATAGTGTTTCTCTTCGGCCCTGAAAGGCTCAACGAAATACTTCTATCACCGGATCCCATCATACTACCTCTCATAGACTATAATTTTTCTTTTGATGTAAGCGTAGTTATCTTGCTATGAACCAAGAGGATTTGTACACACAATTAATCCCAATCACTAGACAAAATATATATATTATGGTAAGCACAAAACTACAATTCCAAAGAACAATTCGTAGCTTATTTGGTCAGCCAAGATTGAATGCCATTAACTCATCTATTAACCCTTTCATATTACCCATGATACGATGTGACCATAGCCTTGATGTTTTCATCTTCGTATTGTTTTGACATTCTCTTTTGTGTTCTTTCTTTGTGTGTGTGAGTGCAAGAGAGAAAGAGTGAGTCTTCTTTGATTGCACTTCTTTCCAAACCCTAGTCTTCATGGCATCTATGGTTTAACTCCTTCATATAGTTTTTGTTGAGTTCTCTCACAAACTCTCACAGCCATAAGCCCGATTCTTTCTTGGCAAGACCGCAAATTTCTCGACATATTTTTGGTGAACCCGATGCGAAACTGCCAGGGTGAGATTTTGTGGGTAACCATGGGTGATCATGTTGAGCAATAGGGTATGCATTTTGACCCAGCAACAATGCAAATGTTTCAAGCATTTGCAATGTTCATGCAACAACAATATGCCATTGAAAGAAGGGAGATTTCAGCAACGAAGGCCATACAAGCAGTCGTCAATAGAATGGATCAGCTCAATGGCAAAGATGTAACCAAGTACTTACGCGAGTATGTGAAGGAGATGGAGCTGCATCGCGTGTCAGAAGGTGAGATGATTCAAAGTTTTGAGCTAGTTGTTGCTCCAGAAATTAGAGAGCATGTTAGGGTAATTAAAGATGGGCATGGGAGAAATTGGGAAGAACTCAAAGTAGCTTTAAAGGAGGAATATTTCTTGGAGGACTCTGAGAGAGTGACCAAAAGGACATTCTTAGAATGGGTAGTAAAGCCATACAAGGACTATCAATAACAGAGCTACTTAGGGAATTTGAGCGGCACTATGCACAACTCACCAGGACAGAAAGGGCCACACTAGATGAGAGAAGACAGATCTTTTCTTACAAGCTACAGGTAAAGAGTTTCAAGAAAATTTGGAGCTTCTTCTTGAAGATAAAGATGATGAGAAAGGACTAAAGACCGATTGGAATGAGGTTGAAGGTGCTGTCTCACTGCTTGCCAAACGACAAAGAAGAAGGGACAAGATGGTAGTAAACACTACAAGTCCTTCCACCTCAACTTTTGACAAAATGGTAAAGCCTACTTTTATCGCTCCTAAGTTTGGTGAGTGACCATCATGGTCAAATTTGGCCAAATGTCATGCAATTAGCTAAAAAGGGAAAGCTTACAAAAGAGATTCTACATGAAGCAGGTGATTGCATACGTCTAGAAACAGGATGGAATGATCGAGTGGACTCATTGTGAGTGCACGCCTACATTACAAAATGCCAACAAAATGAGGCAATTGTAGAAGAGAAGCGTAGACGTGAGAATGCTGATGAAGGACCATCAAAAAGAGCTTCTAGAAGTGGGGGAAGAAGCAAATCAATGCCTTCTCAAACACCCTCAACACAAGGAGCATCTCCACCTGAAGTACTCATGGAGGAGTCTACAACAGGAAAGAAGAAAGAGCCAACGAAAGGAAAGACAAAAGGCCCAACTTATAAACTACAATCTGATATTGAGGTTGCTACAGATTTAAAGAAAGTCTTGGAGGAAAGGATCTTGAATAGCAAGATTGAGTTTACTCTGGGAGAAGTTCTTGGCATTGCAAAGCGTGATTTCCATGAGGAGATCATTGACATCATCAAGAGGAAGAGGCAAACCCTTGCTGAAGTTTCTCGTCCACAGGTTGAAGGGGAAACCTCAAAGACACAAGGGATGCAACTGCAAAATAAGGAGAATGATGGAGCTGTGGTAGGATGCTACCAATCTAGTGGGAGAGTGAAGCAAGTGCATTTCTCAAATGATGATGAAGAAGTTGAAGATATTCCTAGGAGTTACTATTCACGAAGTCATTGGGCAAGGGATACTACAGAAACTTTGGTCAAGGTAGGTGATCTTGAAGAGCCATTTGTTGCCTTGATTGACCATGGTTCAAAAATAAACATAATTTCAAAGAGTCTCTACAACAAGTGCAAATGGCCGATGGACACAGATCATGGTTGGATGGTAAAAGTGGCAAACAATTCATCCGATGAATTGTATGCAGCATGTCCAGGTGTGAAGGTAACAATAGGTGATGTAAAGATTGACCAAAACTTCTTTGTACAGTACATCTTCATATCATCTCATCCTTGGACATCCCTACATTGTGGGAGTTCGAATGGAAACAAAGGTAATGGATGATGGTTCAGCATATGCTAGGATACGTAGCAAAGATGGTAAACGAGCTGTCCAATTTCTCACAGTTTGTGTGAACCATGAAAGAAATCGTGACAACCTCAGAGAACATCCTCTACCAAAGGTGAGCAAAGAGTTTCATGATCATAGAGAAATGATGGGTTTTGGCCAAGTACCATTGTAAAGCGGGATTACACTGGTACAAAAAGAAAAAGGGTCTCGCCTGATCCAAAAATAGGTGAAGTGTTTTCAACAAGCTCCTTGGTAACAAAGAATGGATCAGTATGTTTTACAAAACTTAAAGATTTGAAGAGATGTGAGAGGCAATATGTGCATAATGTACAAATAGGCATGAAAAAGAGTGGGTTGCTAGAGCCTACTGAAAATGTTTTGGGTTTGTGTGAACAAGTTTCTTTTGTAGATAAATGACTAAACATATCCTAAGGAGTCCCGCTGTTGATGCACGCTCCCCCCCCCCCTTGCGCCATCGCTCCCTCTCCCCCCCCTTTTCTCCTCCTAACCCTCGCACTGCCCTCATCCACCCCTGCGCTGCTCCCCCCCCTTCGCCCTCGCGCCACCCTGCCCAGGGGGCCACCTTCCCATCCCGCCACCTCCTGCCCCCTCCTGTCCCCTTCGCCCTCGCGCCACCCTGCCCAGCCCCCCACCCTGCCCAGCCCACCTCCTCCTTCCCCCTGCTGCCCACCGCCCTCCCCCCCTAGCCCTCCCGCTGCCCCCCCCACTCCTTGCCCGCCGCCCTCCCCCCCCTAGCCCTCCCGCTATACCCGTGCTCCCCCGGCTCTGCAACACCTTTTCTTCAGAACAGGTGTTTGGCGTTCTCGACTGCTGATTGTTCTTCTCCGTCCGCTTCTTTGACTCAGCAGTAGACACAGATGGAGGCTCCAGCTCCGCCACAGAGGGACTCACCTGAAGCCCGCTCGCCCGACCCCGCTGAGCCCACCATTCGACTTGCTCTTTCGCCGACAGAGCAAGCGAGCCTTGCCGTAGAGGTAGAGCGCTTGTAGGCGTCTTCTGTCATCTGCAAGGTTCTCAGCACCCGCCCCAGCAGAGGAGAGCTGCGAGACCTTCTCCAGGCCTGCCTTCTAGCAGAGGTGGGCAAGATTTTGGATGTCCAGATCCTCGGACGGCGGTACTACCAGATCGAGTTCGAGACTTTCGAGATGGCCTCCAAGGTCATAGCTATGAGTCCACTGGCTATCCGAACATCACGCGTCCACTTTCGACAGTGGCGACACGGTTTTGACCCGACTTCGGATGTACTCGTAGAGGAGGCAGACATCCCCATCTCAGTCTGCTTTCCGGGTTTACGGAGGGAGTACCTTCCACTGCTCTCCAGGATTGGCTCCGCCATCGGGACTGTTCTGGAGACACCTCGTACGGCAGCATCAGTAGCTGCCAAGGCGGCCGGCATCCCTTCAGTTCGATTTTTGGTCAGAGATACCCACACTCTCCTGAAGGTCATCCTTTTGCCTCGGGTGAGTGGGGGTTGGTTTAGGCAGAGTGTGGAGTACTCGGGTCTCCCGAACTAGTGCTTCATTTGCAGACAGATGGACCACCTAGCGAAGGCCTGTCCACGGAGGAGACCACAACCTGCACCTCAGCCTCAGCCCCAGCCTGTCAAGGCTGGGCCGTAGCCTCAGCCAGCGACACAGCGCACAGATTCTGAGCCACCCTCCGAGCCTGGGGCTCCAGCGGAGGAGGGGTGGCAGCAGGCCCGTGGCCGTGGATGCTAGGGGCCACAGCGACAGCCTCGCACTCAGAGTGGCCCTCAGGTGCCTACCTAGCAGCAGTGGGTTCCCACGGGGAACCGCTTTGGTCCTCTTGAGCAGGAGGAGCCTCCTACGCCAGCCTTCTCTTCCGTTTCACCCTCGCCAGCCCCTCCACCTTCAAGTTTCCCCTCTTCCTCCTCATCCCCTCCCCCGCCCTTTGCTCCCACCCCGCTTCTCTTCTCCTCCGCCCCCCCCAGCTCCTTCTCCCCCTCCTCCTGCTTCAGTACCACAGTCGACTCAGGAGACTGGCCCCTCGGTGGCGGCTAGGAGATCTCTTGGCAGCGCTTTTGCCACGAGTCGCCTAGCGAGAGAGGGTCAGCCCTTCTTGCGGCCCCCTTTGTAGATTCAGACATCTTCCCTTGCAGCTATCCCTCGTGGTCTTACGAGCATTGACCTCCGATGCCGCTGGGACTTTTCAATTACGAATTCACTCGCTTTCTCGGCGATTTCACAACAGACCACGAGGCAGCCTGCTTCAGGGTCCACGCCCTGTTCCTCGCCGCTAGGGGGACAATGGCCTTGGACTCAGCAGTTGGTTTCTCCTTTCCTCTCTACGGTAGGACCGAGATAGAGTGGTCCCTCGACTCAGTGGTGGGATGGTTGCATACACAGTTTCTCGAGTTCTCTCACCACATGGGAGAACTTGGAGTTACAGATTTGCTGCAGACTTTGTGGCCACTGGCCAAGTTTGTGGTGCCACCCCCAGACTCAGCAGGATGTAGGCACATTGTGGTGTACTTTTTTGCTGATACACAGTGTTTGCCTTGCTATGTAAACATACATGAGGACTCCTGGACAGAGGAGGTTGCTTTACGCTCGACTCGCTCTGCTTGGGCTTGGGCCAGGCACTCACTACAGGCTCGCCTATCTAGAGGACGCTCGGATGCGAATTACTCCCCATCCAATCCTGCCTCAAAGATAGCCCGTCTTGCTGCTACGGCAGCATCTATTCTCTCTCGCTCCCCATGAGGATCGTCTCATGGAACCTGCACGGATTAGGTGGGCCCCAGTTTCAGCGACAGTGGGGCCGATTGCGGCAGGAGCTTCAGCGTTGCCTTGTGGGAGGAGAGATTGATCTCCTTATGCTCCAGGAGCACCATTTTTCTGAGAGCCGCATCCGACGCTGTGGTCAGATTTTGCGTGGACGTTATGATACCTTTTGGTCAGCTGCTTTTGGACCTGGAGGCATCCAGGGTGGGGTATGTATGACTATTGCGGACTCATTGCTGTAGTCCATTGTGGGCAAAGGGATTATTGTGCCAGGCAGGGCTCAGTGGATTACTTTGCCGGTTCAGGGTGACCTTGTGGGCCTCCTGAACATCTATGCACCCAATGTGGTGAGTGCTCGTGCAAAGCTTTGGTCACAGATTGTTGAGTCTTTGCCACTGGTTGACCATTGGTGTGTAGGAGGGGACTTCAACATGTTGGAGGACCCTTCTGACAGGATCGGAGGCAGCCATGCTACTGTACATGGAGTCGAGTTAGCAGCTTGGGAGAGGTTGTGTATGACCTTGAGGGTCTCAGATACATGGCAGCATTCTGGCTTTGTGAGGCCTCCAGAGAGTCTTGCCTTCTCTAGATCAGACCGCAGAGTGGGAGGAGTGAATCTATCGCGGATAGATTGCTTCTACACTAGTGACCACTTCAGTGACTTGGGGGGATCAGTGGGCATCCTGGCAGGGACATCCTTCTCGGACCATGCACAAGTGATCCTCACAGTGGCAGACAGGCAGAGGAGTGGGAGCACGATGCTTCATATCCTAGAGCGGGTCTTGTTGGACACAGCACTCAGAGAGAGGGTAGAGGCTCTTTGGACAGAGGGCATGGCCAGCCAAGCTCTACCGGCAGACAGAGTGGCCTTAGGCCTAGCTCAGCTTAGCCACTTTTTTCTCCAGGAGTCTTTGGCTCGACGGGCCGCAGCGAGAAAGGAGGAGCAACGTCTCAGACGAGGCATTGCTTCACTACAGAGGATGCAGGAGCAGCATCGAGAGAGTCCATGGCTGGAGGAGCAGTTACAACAGGCTCGACAGGAGCTTGCTTGCACAGAGGAGAGGCGCCATGAGTTTGCCTTTCATCGACAGGCATCTCAGTGGACTCAGGTAGGTGACAGAGTGACAGGTGCCTTTTTTGAGACAGTAGGACCTCGACACTCGCATGCCAAGGTCACTCAGCTGAGGAGACCCGATGGGTCAGTTGCTTGTGAGCCTGAGGATATGCGTGCAATTGCTACTAACTTTTACCGTGAGCTACTGACGGCTGAGCCCCAGTCAGAGAGACAGGATGCATACAGGGAGCAAGTTTGGGCGCAGATGCCTTGTCTTGTGACTGAGGAGATGCGCCAAAGGCTGGAGATACCTCTTCAGCTTGAGGAGCTGCATACGGCTCTTAGGGACCTTCCTCGTGGTAGCTATCCAGGTGAGGATGGGCTGACTCCCAGATTCTTCTTAGAGTACGGGGACTTGCTTGGCCCAGATCTTTGTAGTGCCTTTCAGTACATTCTGCACACAGGAGTGATGCCGGATAGCATGAGTGAGGGCCTGATTTACCACATTCCAAAGGAGGGTGGCTCCTTGGATGAGATTCGACAGTGGCGCCCCATCACCATCCTCAACTCAGCCTACAAAATTCTTGCCAAGGCTCTGGGTTTGAGGATTCAGCCACTTTTGGAGAGCCTTATACATGGGACTCAGACAGGTTTTGTCAAGGAACGCAGTATCCTTGACAACATCTTCACTTTCTGGGAGGCTTCTGCCCTGGCACATCTCCGTGGGGAGGACCTTGTGATTCTTCTTCTCAATTTTGAGAAGGCATACGACAGAGTTGACTGGGACTTTCTAGAGGGCACGCTTCGCAGGATGGGCTTTTCAGATGCTTGGATCAGAGGGGTGTCAGCTTTGTACAGACAGGCTCACAGTCAGCTGCTTTTGGCAAGAGGTAGAGGTGAGCGCTTCATGCTCACACGATCGGTCAGACAGGGTTGTCCTCTTGCCCCCTTTCTCTTTCTGTTCTATGCGGAGGCGATGAGTAGATTTTTGGTGTCACAGCAGGTTGGTTTGAGGGGCTTAGCACTCCCGATACGGGGAGATGAGCTTCTGGACGCTGAGTTTGCCGACGACTCAGCCTTGTACTTAGAGGTCCAGGAGGCCAATTTACACAGGTGTGGGCAGGCTCTTGAGACCTTCTACTATGCATCGGGCGCATTGATCAACTGGAGAAAGACAGTGGCTTTCTCGGTTGGCAGTGCTCCTGTGCCAGAGTGGATGCCAGGAGAGGATTTCGGGTGGATTCCCCCAGGGACTGCAATTCGATACTTGGGTTGTCAGGTTGGTTTGGATTTGTCCCCCGAGTAGCAGATTGCTCCTCTTCTCCTGTCCATCAGGAGAAAGGTGTTACTGGAGTTCAACACGACTTTCGCTGGCTGGTAGAGTAGTAGTTGCCAACCAGGTGTTGTTGGCAACTATGTGGTACATCACTTCTTGCTCGATCTTCTCGAGTTCTTGTATCAGCCAGGTAGAGAGGCTGATCAGGAAATTCCTTTTGTCAGGTCACGACACTCAGGTTGCCCGAGCCAAGGTGGCTTGGTCGGTCATCACACTTCCTTGTTCTCGGGGAGGGCTTGGGATCATTGATCGAGCACAGCAGAGCAGAGCCCTTCTTGGGAAGTTCGTCGTCAAAGGACTTCTTCCAGGCGAGAAGCCCTGAAAAGATTTCTTGCTGCAGAGGCTTTGTGCCAGGGCGCCTCAGTCAGGAGGCCCTTGGCAACCTTCGACCAGATGGATCTTTACAGAGTTACGCCGAGTTGGTTTGAGCAGGAGACTGGAGGACCGATTCGCTGTGATTTTGCTTCGCTCTTGGGAGCTCTTACGGCATGGCCTAGAGCAGAGACAACCGACATGTACGGAGGAGCGCCTACGACATCCCCTCGTCTGGAGCCCCATGGTTATCACTCAGAGAGGCCAGTTGGTTGGGAGTAGGCCTCATGTTTCATGGGGTCCCATGGCAGCAGGTCCAGCGCGCTCTCTAGTTGACTGGCTAGAGTTCACAGGTTTGTCAGAGGAGGTGCAGGGTGTCCAGCTACAGGGCATGAGAGGGGTTCAGAGCATGTGTCAGGACATCTCAGAGTCAGTTCTAGCTGAGTGGCTCACGTCTCTCGAGCCAGTAGCACCCCGATGGATGGGAGTCTTCACACGACTGGAGGTTCTCATCTCAGTCAGGGCTTGTTTAGAGACTATCCCAGCCCTGTTCTTTGAGCTTCAGGGTGGGGGACGTTTACAGCGAGTTACAGTAGAGGCCCCGCAGGTAGCAGAGTGATGTTTCCAGAGGATCCGAGTTGTGGGCATCTGTGGGAGGACTTGCGTCATAGACCCTGACCCTGCAGCTCTAGAGACAGGACACTGGAGGCTATGGGCTTGGGAGTGTTGTCCACTGGCACGAGTACAGTGGGATCCTGGTGAGTGGCTATGGAGGGACCCCTTCTCTTCTACAGACTGCCCAAGAGTCCCTTTCTTCCAGTACACTGTTCGGCTTGGACGTCATATACTTGCAGCGCAGAGAGAGGCCCTCCCCGCTGCAGCACGTTCTTGGTAGGAGGAGGCAGAGACTGTGGGACTCCAGACAGCCAAGGCGCGTCACTTTGTTCCAGTGGTTGGTTGCACACAGAGCCACAGCAGTAGGGAGCTGGCTTGTGCATAGTGGTCTCTCGGCCGCATGTACAGCCTGTGACCAGTTGGTGGAGAGTCAGCGACACTTTCTTTGGGACTGTCCTTCGGCCCAGCAGGTGTGGCTACGAGTTCTTCGGCTGATGCCTGCTCTCTCCGCGGCTCGACAGTACACTTGGGGGGCAGCGGCTTGGTCCACCCTCACGGGCCCGGCACTACAGTTTGAGCTATCTTCCACCAGCAGCATGATAGTGATACAAGGGGAGCGACCTGCACTCCATCCTGCTACAGACCTTACTCCACAAGAGCGGTGCAGTGAGAGAGAGGAGTACTGGGAGCTCATCAGTGGCCTAACTCTTTGGTTCATCTGGCGGGCCCGTTGTTTCCGCATCTTTGAGGCTCGCCCTGTGCCACCAGCAGAGACTGTTCGTGACTTTTGGCTAGAGATGATCCATACTCTCAGAGGACAGCTTGAGGGACTACAGGGCAGCTCCGGCTGCATGCAGGAGCGCCGCGAGGCTTTCCTTCAACTCTGGCGCCCTGGGCCTTTCTACACCATGGTCCAGGGGGTGCTCAGATGGCACTACTTTCCATCTGTGTGGCTCTTCCCTCCTCCCATTTCTTGATTTAGCCCCATTGTATATATGCCGTTTTTTCATTGGGAGAGTCTCCCCATCATGCGTGTTGTAGCCCTCTCTTGCAGAGGTGGATGTAGCCCTATGGGCAGTTTTCATTAACTAATAGAAGGATCTTTTTCTAGGAAAAAGTTTCTTTTGTAGATACTATGGGTGATCTTGATGCTATAATGGGGTCTAATTTGCATCTTGAAAATGAAGTTGTGGAAGTTTGCTCTATGGAAATGTATCAAGTAATAGAGGCCTTTAAAGAAAGCCAAACAGTTGGCCCAGAAGTCCATGTTGAAACTAAATACAAGAGTGTAGAAAAGAAGGTGAAACCAGTAGCTTCACCCTTACCACCCAACAACAGGGAAAAGATTGAGCAGGCTTCTTTACAAACAAGTTTGAGGAATCCTAAAAGATTGGGCTTACCTTCACAAAGGAGTCTTTCCAAGACTTGCAGATTGGTCGCGAGGAGTTTCTAACACAGGAGGAGACAAAGTGCTTCAAAGAAATGCTTTCAAAGCATGGTAAGGCTTTTGCATTTGAGCCACATGAGATAGGATGTGTTGCTCCTTCTATTGTAGCTCCTATGGTAATTTTCACAATACCTCATGTGCCTTGGAATCTGCAGCCTATTCCGGTTCCAAAGGCTCATTTGCCAAAGTTAGTAGAGCTAGTGAATGAGAAAATCAAAATGGGAATCTTGGAGCCTTCTTGTGCTCCATACTCAAACAGGTGGTTTACAGTTCCGAAGAAGAATGGTTCTCTACGCTTCATCCAAGATATGCAACCAGTGAACAAGGTGACAATTAGAAATGTAGGTACAGGTCCAATTGTGGATGAGTTTGCAGAGGCATTTGCAGGGAGAGCAATCTACTCAATGGGGGATCTCTACTCAGGGTATGATCAATTTCAGCTTGCAATCGAAAGTTGAGACTTGACAACCATGAGGACACCTTTGGGTTTGGTAAGGATGTGTACCTTGCCACAGGGAGCAACCAACTCGGTTGCACATATGATGAATGGGATGAATAAGGTCTTACGTGACTTTATTCCTCAAATCACAATGCCTTTCATTGATGATTTTCCTATCAAAGGATGTGAATAAAGTGACAAAGATGAAGCTTTGGATCTCAAGGGATGTCTCAGGTTTGTGGTAAATCACATAAATGATTGTGATAAAATTTTGTCTAGGTTGGAAGAAGTGAATCTTACATTGTCAGGGAAAAAGTCTATGTTTGGTGTCAATGAAGTGCTTATTGTGGGGCACATGTGCGGGCCATATGGTAGGAAACCTTGTCCAACAAAGGTAGATGCCATCCAAAGAATGAAAGAAACGTGCACTAGCATCACTGAGGTTAGAAGGTTTCTGGGAGCATGTGCCTTCTATGTTATTTGGATTTCACATTATGCACATGTAGCTGATCCTCTTTATCAGCTGCTTAGAAAGAATCAAAAGTTTAAATGGACAGAAGCACATGTAAAATCCATGAAAAAGCTAAAGGAGTTTATCCAGTCAGCAACAACTTTGAGAAAGGTAGACTATGAGTGTCAAAGGCTAGTAATTGTGACAGTAGAGACCAGTCCTACAGGGATTGGATGGGCAATAGGGCAAGATGACAAAGAAGGACACAGGTATGTGGTAAGATTTGGAGCAAAGGTGCTAAGTGCCCGCCAAAGAAACTATCCACAGATAAAGAGAGAGTTATGGGGTATGGTTACAGCTTTGAAAAGTGGGAAAGAGTACCTAATTGGTGCATGTGTGGTTGTAGAAACAGATTGTCTACCACTTCTTGGGATGATTACAAGCTGCTCAACTCCAGACATCGCTATCATTGCTCATTTTGTTCGATCTTATGAAATACAATCAATCATGCGATTGTAATCAATTTGAACTAGTACTATGCATATCAAATACTCCTATATCCTTGTCTCTTTTTACTAAGGCCAACCTTTACAAATAAAACTTATTCAAGGCATGATTCTAGTAATCTAGGCTTTTTAACTGTTGGTGTATGACGTCATCGGAAGTAGCTCAACTTATGGCGGAGAAATGATAGTTTCATTTCACCATTATGTTACTACTATTGGTTTTCTACTAACTTATATGATCAAACTACCAAAAGATATTGTAAATTCAAAATCTCATTGTTCACAATCTATGTTCTCTACCTCTAAACATTGGGTGATTAAACATAATGAAAATACAAGTAAATATCTCCTTATTCCAATTTTTCACTCTCATGGATAACTTATGTATAGTAGTGTGTTGCTACCAAAAGACAATGTACATAACTCGTATCTTTAGGATCTGCATCTCTCTCTCTCTATATATATATACATCTGTGTGTGTGTGTGTGTGAGAGAGAGAGATAGAGTGAGATATGCAAAGGACATGAACCTGAAATCCTATCATAGTGGACCCCTTAGCATCCTTCATCACTATCATAAGCCTAGAAGACAACAGCTCTTGTAAGCAAAGATAGGTAGAAAAGACTTCATAATGCTAAATAACATAGAGCAAGAGGCATGAAATCAAAGCTACATTTAGTTATTAACAAGGGATGAGGGGGATGAATCTCTAAATATGATGGATGCAACCCACAATCATATGGAGTACAACCATTATATGTGCAGAAAGATTCTCCATCTTTCGCGGAGTCATGAACCATGTTTGGCTACAGCGGAATCATCTTTATCAAGAGTATCTGCTTGATCTCCATGCTTTTGCACTCACATCTGCTAGAGGCCTTACAATGGCCAAGACTTGCATCATGTGCACCCCCTTGCCGTAATATTTTCAAAGTGAATTTCTTAATGCCAAGTAGGTGATTTACACACACACACACACACACACATATAGACCATCTGTATATTAGCATGTGTTCCTACAAAATGGGTAGCCCTAGCCATGTATGCAAGTATGCATGAAGAAGACAAGCTGATCCAAATCCATACTTTATCCATCAACATAGACACTTAAAATTAATTTCACCCATATCCAAAAGTCTGCACTACAATAGTCTTCACCAATCTTACACAATTATCTTAGCCCATTTTCTGTTGCCAACTTCCAACACATAGCTTAGAATAAGTGAAGCAGATAGACTTTGCTAAGTGAAACAGATATGCATTTCTTAGTAGTCTTTTCAAACTATCAAAATTTCATTACAAAGGCACCAATAAATTGATAACCCAATAATGAGCTTTGAGACACGAAACATTGCACTAGTAGATTTTGGAGTTGGCTTTTGGAGCGCTTTTGAGAGAAGTGATTTTGGGGCTCTACCTTTGGGCAACACTTGTACTATTTATAAGATCCCCTGGGACCTCACTTTTCAAATAATCTAGACACAAAGTCTAAGAGCAAAGGACCCCTACGGCATAATAATAAAGAAATACCGAAAGGGGCACCAAGGCCAGTGCATTTGGGCATTGAACTCTGCCATGTCGTGTTGACTCTCTCTCTATCTCTCTCATAAACTTAAATGGATTTTTAGTTGTTGTTCATGTGTTGCTATTGATTTCTTGCTTGAAGTTTCCAAGCGTATAAAAGTGGTATCAAAGCTCAACAATACTCTTCTTCTACAAAGGATCCGATTCCTTCTATAGCACACATGGGTTTGCGTGAAGAATCTCACAAAGACAATACCTCTCAGTGGGGAGGTGAAAAAAAAGTTGAAGATTGTCATGGGAACTGAAAAACTCAATGAATATTTAGGCAAATGTTTTGGCAGGGAACTATGCTAGAACAAAGTACAAACATGTTGGAATTAGGGTTGCAAGAAAACACACATAGCTTGGAGAAGATGAAGGAAGCTCAAGGCACACATTAGAGAGTATAGTACTTGGTGTGCAATGGAAAGATAGATAGGCCTAGAGTGATGGGCATATATACAATGCAATGAGGGAAAACATACAGCAGCAGTCCTAAGTGTCTTCACACATATCAATACGACATGTATATGGTAGCAAATCTCCCCTTGAGTGATGCGGTGAAGGAGAGTTGGCACATAGAGTAAAAGGAAGTGCCATGCCCTGAGGACATGATCAATCCACAAAGGGGAGTAAGCCCAAATCTTTGTGGAAAGCTTCAAACTTCTCATGAGACAATGCCTTTGTGAAAAGATCTGCAAGGTTGCGTGTGTTGGCACATAAGCCAAACTAATCTTGCGTGCTGAGAGCCTTTTTTGACATGGTGGTAATGCACCTCAATGTGCTTTGTGCGAGCATGAAAAAATGAGTTCAGCCAATGCGCTCTGAGTGTTAGTGTAGATAGTGTTGGTAGTGTCCTATTCAACACCCAAATCATCTATAAGGCGTATGAACCATACACACTCAATTGTACCTATGAACACTACGTACTCAGCCTCACAACTAGAAGTGGCCATAGTAGGTTGCTTCTTGCTCAACGATGATATGCATGAGCTGCTAAGAATGAAACAAAAACCACTTGTGGACACTCGTGTGTAAAAACAACCAGCCTACTCTGAGTCCAAAAAAGCATGTAAGTCTAGCGGCAATGATCCCCCCTTGGGATAAAAATTCCTCTTGAGAGACTGCCAATGCTTAGAACATGGGCTATGCATTAATTTTCTAACCTGAGACTGCAAATTGAATCTGCAGCCTCGTCTTGCATACATAAATAAGGCATCCAACATTAGTTTGGTAAAGAGTAACATCTGCAGGATCATTAGCATCATGAAGACTCAATTTCAAACCTGTTTCCATGGGAGTGGCAATGTCGATCTCTCTGTAACATTTTTCACACACGCCAATACCATCATCACACTGCTTAAACTCTATACCCAAGTAATGATGCAATAGCCCCAAATATTTCATCTCGAAAGTAGCATTCAAATTAGCCTTAAATTCAGCAATATGTCTCTCATTTGGTTGAGTGATTAGAAAATCATCCACATAATGAACCACAATAAGAAGGACACTACCCTCATGCTTTACATCCAATGAGCTTTCGGTTGGACTGTTACGAAATCCTTGTTTGACCAAATGAGTGTCAGCCTTCTCATACCAAGAACGAGAAGATTGCTTCAACTCATAGAACACTTTGTTACATCTGCACACTTGATCCTCTTGTCCCTTCTTGCTAAAAGCACGAGGCTACGTTACATAAACTTCCTCAAATATGACACCATTCAAGAGAGCAGTAACAATGTCGGATTGATGTACATTGCAACCAAAATAAGATGTCAATGCACATAGAAAATGCACAGTAGTCATACGACAAATGAGTGGAAAAGTCTCTTCGTAACCTATTTCCTTTTTGTTGTGCATAACCTTTTACAACAAGTCGAGCCTTATGATGATCAATCTCACCATCCGGCTCACATTTCAACTTGTAGACCCACTTTTAGGAAGCAGAGAGAAAAGAAAAGAGGCAGCAGGAAGAAGACAAAGAGCGAGAAGGACAACCCGGTCACTACAAGCGCCCTCGGAGGAGGCCCTAAGGGTTTTGGGGGCAGTGACTGTCATTGTAAAATTGAACCCTATGTAAATAATTTGATGCTTGCAATTAATGTAAACAATTTGATAGTTAGCATGCTGAGCATGCTGACACAAAACCAACTTTATAATAAAACTGCATACCCTTACAGCAAAGTGGTATATAGAAAATCAAGTGGATACAACTTAAAAGACGAAGGGAATGCTATTACAGATTGCTTCATAGCTTTCTGGAGTGATTGTGTACACCTGCCTTCTCCTTTGGACGTGCTCCATGGGTATTTTGATACATCGCACCAGATGTGAAAGTAGGTGGACGATAGGCTGGCTTGAAGGTGTATGCATCTAATTGCTTGTAATACAGTCCTTGCACAGCATATGAGCCTCTGTCAATTACATTGCTCCATTCATCAATGTACCCCTTCTCCACCGTCTCCTTTTCTACAACACACTTGACCAGATAGAAATCCACATCTTCGGCGTTGGTTAAAGCATCTGGATTTACAACAAATGTGTCTCCAGAACATAGAGTGCTACTCAACACATCATGATGAACTTCGTATGTGAAGTCATCATAGCCAACAACTTCCTCTGTCGAAACTTCATATGATAATCCCAAGCCTCCATGTGAGCTGATGCAGCGATTCCACCTTCTGTTCATGCATGCATCACAAAAGCATGCCAACTTTCTTGTTGCAAAGGCAGTTGGATCTTGCGGGTTGTGACCATGAATAGCATGCAAAGAGCGAGTTTTTGCCACAGTGGCACAATTCCACTTAACTTCGTTGTTAACATCTCCCTCTTTAACCTCCCAGAACACACCAGCACATTCCCTTTCTTTTGAAGGATATGATGCAGGTGCTCCCTGTGATAGTGAGAGCGGATTTTTTGAGATGGGGCTCAACTCAAGGCTCCCACCAGACAACCACTCCGTGAGACCCTACACACGCATATTTCTTAGGGGCACCACCCTCTTTGCCGATTTTTTGAGATGGGGCTCAACTCAAGGCTCCCACCATACAACCACTCCGTGAGACCCTACACACGCATAGTTCTTAGGGGCACCACTCTCTTTTATGGAGAAAGAAGGAAACCAAAACAAACCATATACAACACACACACACACACACACACTCACACCTTCCTTATGTGCTTCAACACAAAATGCCCTTCAACCATTTAACACACACTCCTTAAGCAATCCCTTTGAACGCTGCACAAACTCACATGTAAAGATTGACCTTCACCATATTAGTGCTCATATACTTCTAAGAAAAGCAATCACAAAACCTCAAAACTCAAAACACCACAATGCACAAATACTTGACAACTCCTTTCCTTTCCCAAAAGAAGAGACTACTTACACACATAAGGCGGCATGCATAGAGAGCTCTTCTCCATCTATGCAGCCCCAAGACTTACTTACACACAACATAAGGAGAGAAGCCAAGAAAATAGACACCATGGTGCACAAAAACTTTCTCAACAAACAAGCAACCCAATGAGCACAAAATATGAGAAGCTGCCAAGATAGGCTTACCAATTTTACATGCGTTTAGAGCAAAAGTGTGACGACGACACCCCAATTGCAACAATTTGTTGATCAAACCATGAGATAGATCATTGAACTTGATATCCTTGCTCTCATATAGAATCTACAATCCTTATTTAGGGATGAGTATGATAAGAGAAATGTTTGCAAGAGAATGGTAGCAATAGCATATTGATGCTCTCTCTATGGTGCCGCTTATGATAGCGAGCTTAGGAAATGGATAGGGAGACGAGAGGAGAGAGAGATTAGGGCTTCCCTAACCTTAGAGGAGCTTATTTGCAGAAATGGAGTAGGTGTGTGTCCTTTTTGTGCTTGCCAAAGGGCCTTTTTATAGCTGTACAAGACCTTGGGTTAGGTTAAACTTGACTAGGGTAGGTAATTAACCATAGTTAGGTTCCCTTTTGACCATTCCTTCAATTATGCAAATAAGGGACTTATTTTTTCATTAAAAATAGCCTTTTAGGTCGTGGAGGCTCCATAAGGGTTGATAATGTATGTGGGCCCCACCATGATGTCCCTCCAGTGGCTCCTGCAGAGTGTCCCCATCCTGTTTGTTGTGTCTCTGGAAGCATCTTGAGCCGACCCCTCCACATGCAAGTGGTTTTTAACTCCCCATTGGTATTTTAGAATGTTGGAGAAGTCAAGAAAACTTTTCACCTTTGTGGTTTACCTGATTGTAACTTTGACCTGCAGTAACAGTGTCCGCAGCACCTTGTTTTCACCATAACTTTCAGCCTGTAACTCAGAATTGGGTACTGTAAAAGGCAAAGTTGACCTTCTCAAAGTGTTTAAGCTGATTTTGGAGTGTTCCTCAAGTATACCCATGAGCTAAGGCGTTCAAGATGCATCCAAAACACCTTTTGAACCAAGTCTCCTTGTAGGGGGCCCTTTAGCATGCATCCAAGGTATAGCATGCTTTTTTCAAAAGAGAATCCACCTTCAACAAATGAGGTAGGCTCCAATAAAGTTTGATTTATTGGGGATATAAATTATATTTAAGATTTGTTGACCAACACAAGTAAATGATCCAAGACTTGGGTCACATAGTGGTGGGGAAGGGAAGGCCTACAAGGTTAACCCTACCCTTGAAAGAAGATGGGTAAGATAAGTGCCCATAAATTATTTATTTACAAATTATGAGATGTAGATAGCTATTTAAATTAGTAAAGGTAATTAGTTAAAAGAATGTGCAGTAAAAAAACTAGGAGAGTATAATTAAGTTTACTATTTACATTTAACATGAAGAGAGAAATATGATGTAAATGCATAAAGATCGGAGAAGGGTAAGGTGTTTGTATGGAAAAAGGCTATTACGGAAAGAGAGAATGAACACTAGGTTAAAACTTTGATAAAAAATATATACATTTAAGTAGAAATGTAGTGCAAATGCAAGGTTACCATTTAACGCTACTCAATAGGTTGGCCTGGCAATAAGCAACCACATCTGTTGCACACTGCAATATAGCTCCATTAGGTTTTAGTTGTTCATGCATCAAGGTTATTTTCACAATTGGTCCTGCACCATCATGCTCACCCTTGCCATGCCCTGATCCAAAGAAGAACCATCTCATCCCAATCCCTGTGAGTCCACCATATCTAGCAAAAAAATAGAAAGGCCTAGCTCCGTTGAATTGCGAGGCCGCACCATCTGACCACACCCAATGTTGTTTACAAGTGACACCCTCTTGTTGTAACCAATCACAGTGTAGCATGAAGCAATGCTGCACAAACAGTATGTCATGCACCCTTTCATTTGATATGAAGAAGTGGATTGTTTTGACTACCTCCCCTGCCTTGCGGTAGTACGTTATGTGTACAAAAATAGTTACTTGACTAGAGTGCCAATGCATTGACCGAATCTCATTTTGCTCCTTGAAGGCGTAATTTTTAGCAAAGTCAACAACTGAGACAATGACATCATCCGGAAAGCGAAGTATACAATCCTTAAATTGTTGTCCTTCCCATCATGCCACATAGTTATGAGTGATGAAGAGCTTCAACTTGGTCTGCAACAGTCGAAGAAACTCCCAACACTGCATTTCTTTATGCAAAAGTACTTTCACATTAATACTCTTACCTGGATTTGTTGTTTCTAAGCAACATAATTCTAACTTTTTTACTCCACATATCTTACAGTCTCCCATCAGGCATTCCCTTCTATGGAAAACTGCATTTGCTGGCTTTGGACAGAAAACGGACTTCCACATCTGTGTGACACCATTGAACGTGTGATGTGAAGCCAGGCAGCCACTGCTAATGTTCTTGCCTGTAGCACAGATATTGCATACACAGTTGCAACATATATCATGTAGCCCAAAAGCACGAGAGCACATGTGGTTCAGTGCGTCTTTCAAAAAGGTCATCTGCACATGGTATTCTCAACAGCATGTGTACCTATCCTTCAGCCTCCTACAAAAGAATGGCTTTAACATCTCAAACATCCTCATGCCAATCTTGCAATCTGGATGTTTTTGTTCGAATCTTTGAAAGAGCTCAACCTGCAATATCCATATTTGATCAGTATGTTTACTAGGAGAAATAATCCAAACAGGACTATACGCATTGCTACTTAATACATCCACCATAGAAAAAAATTGGCGTGTTAAACAGCACATTGTATGATCCTAACATGCATGTAGCCGGGTATAACATTGTATACTAAGCATTCTAGTTAGCATGCTGAGTATGCTAACTAGCATGCTGAGTATGCTAACTAGCATAGCTGAGTATGCTAACTAGCATAGCTGAGTATTCTAACTAGAATACTAGCTGTGCTAACAAGCACAATCAGTGTGTAGTGTAGCATACGAGGCATACTCATCAGCATGCTAGTTAGCATGCTGAGTATGCTAACTAGCATGCTGAGTTAGCATACTAGCTGTGCTAACTAGCATACTCATCAGCATACTAGTTAGCATACTCATTAGCATGCTAGTTAGCATGTTGAGTATGCTAACTAGAATGCGAGTATGCTAACTAGCATACTAGCTGTGCTAACAAGCACAATCAGTGTGTAGTTTAGCATACGAGGCATACTCATTAGCATGCTAGTTAGCATGCTGAGGATACTCATCTGCATGCTAGTTAGCATGCTGAATATGATAGTTAGCATAGCTGAATATGCTAACTAGCATACTAGCTGTGCTAACAAGCATAATCAGTGTGTAATTTAGCATACGATTCATTGTTAACCACATGAATGTGTGCTAATAAGAATAGAAGGTATGATAACTAGCATACATATTGTGTTAACTAGCACACTTGTTATGTTGAATAGCATAGCGAGCACACTAGCATAAAAGGTGTTAAAGTAGCATACATATTGTGCTAACCAGCGTAGTCCTCAAGATCACTAGGCATGCTAACTAGCAGAAGATTTATGTTGAACACCATACAAGAATGCTAATTAGCATATACCATAAACCAGCTTACTCATTATGCTAGCTAGCATACTATGAAAGGTAGCTAGCATACTCATTGTGTCAAAGAACATTTTGAGCATGCTAGTTAGCATAATAGGTATGCTAACTAGCATAAAGGGTGTTATAGTAGCTTACATATTGTGCTAGACAGCATACTTATCATGCTAAACAACATACCCAACATACTAGGAGTGAGACTATGCTAACTAGCACACATGCTAGGTGGCATACATAGCATAACATATTGTGATAACTAGCATGCTCTGTATGCTAGGTAGATTACTAGCATGCTATAATGCATAAGTTATGGTGCAAGTATGTCATTGATCACCTGAGACTCATCTAGGAGGTGCACAGGGTGCTTTATGTAGCTTTTCCTTCCCACTCTCTTTCGACAAACATCCTTCTTGTTGGGTGAAACACGAGTCTCCTCTGTCCAAAATGTGTAGACCAATTCCTTAATTTCATATGTGATAGGGCTATGACGGTGTTGCTTGTGACATCTAGCCAATGAAAATAGTCGAGCATTGACACCAGACTTCACCTGCTGTGATTTTGCTTTGAACAAGCTGCGATGGTCGACGTTTAGGACCCTAGAGAATTTGGCAATAGGCATGTTTTCCTTTGAATTTATCATCATCTGCAATGATGCATTCTTCAAAAATAGCTCCTCGTTAGAAGCTGGCTGCTTGACGATAGCTAGTGTGTTGCGGACATTAGAGACAATCGCACTCTGCACAGCAGCCTCCTCCTCTAAAGAATGATCACGGATTGCGTGAACAAGCGGATGTTGAGCAACAAGATTCCATATTTCACACTTTGCTTCTTTGTTGAGACCTTCAGTCCTGCTCTTGAAAGCTTTCACAATCTCGAAGGAGATTTTCCTTTTCTCCTCATCGTCAATGGCATGATGTCCTCGTCTAGTTGTCATCTATCGGTGCTCCCGATGTTTACGCTTTCTTTCTGTCTCATATTTCCTGATAATAGAAAGATCTGGATGCTGGTAGTTGTGATTCATTTCCTATAATGGCTCCCTTCTGTAATGGATCCCTTTTGCCTCCATTTCTAGTGGCAATTATGTTTTCTAGTGGTTTTCCATATCTGCAAGTCTGCTAAGCTTTGACAACTCAACTTCGAGGCAAGAAGCAATGCGAGAGAGAGAGAGAGAGAGAGAGAGAGAGAGAGAGAGAGAGAGAGAGAGAGAGAGAGAGGGAGAGAGAGAGAAAGAGAACAGAGGCCACACCCCACGTCGTCGTTGTAACTGAAAACAGAGGCCACACCCCATATGGGAGGGAACAAATAATATATCTTATGGTTATTAAAATTTCAAACTTTACTTGCTCTTTGGTTTTGAGTAGATGCTAGCAAGCACCTCTTACTAGCATTGTCTGGGACACAGAAAAGCATGACAAGTTAACATGCTTATACCCAAAAAATGTCTCGAAATGTACTATGGGCACCCTCCATTCCGATCGAGGGGGGGAGTATCGGTGTGTGTGTGTGTAGGAGAGAGAGAGAGAGAGAGAGAGAGAGAGAGAGAGAGAGAGAGAGAGAGAGAGAGAGAGAGAGAGAGAGAGGTGTGTGTGTAGGAGAGAGAGAGAGAGAGAGAGAGAGAGAGAGAGAGGTGTGTGTGTGTGTGTAGAGGAAAGAGAGAGAGAGAGAGAGAGAGAGAGGTGTGTGTATGTGTGTGTGTGTAGGAAATAGAGAGAGAGAGAGAGAGAGAGAGAGAGAGAGAGAGAGAGAGAGAGAGAGAGAGAGGGGTGTGTAGGAGAGAGAGAGAGAGAGAGAGAGAGAGAGAGAGAGAAATGTGTGTGTGTGTGTGTAGGAAAGAGAGAGAGAGAGAGAGAGAAATGTGTGTGTGTGTGTGTAGGTAATTAGAGAGAGAGAGAGAGAGAGAGAATTAATGTATGGTTAGGAAATTAAAATTAAAGAAAAAAAATTTAAAGAGAGAAATGAAATGAAATGTTATATTAACGTCTTCGAAAGGCCAAAGTGACCTATGAGACATGAGACAAGAAAGTTACAATGTGATGGATCTGATACAAAGTCAGAGTAAGAAGATGACAAAATAAAATATTATGGAATCCTTAACTGCTGGGTGTGGACTAAACGACTAAACGAGCTAGTTGGGATAGGTAGATCTCCTCCATGGTCAGTACTCTGACCGGGCGTTGTGCATGACGAGCCAAAGTGACCTAGCTAGATCCTCTGATGCAGCCTTTGTCGATGTTGTGTAGTCCTCCGTAGTCGTGGGCGTTTAGATCTCCGTAGATCAGTCGCTCGTTCGATCATTAGAGAGATAGGGAAGTAGAGAGAGAGAGAGAGAGAGACAAAGAGAGTTATCTATATATATATATATATATATATATATATATATATATATATATATATATATATATATATATAGAGAGAGAGAGAGAGAGAGAGAGAGAGAGAGAGAGAGAGAGAGAGAGAGAGAGACAGAGAGGGAAGTGGAGCTCCAGGAGATATGGCAGAGAAATAGGAAAATAGAGAAATAGAGAGAGATAGGAAAATAGGGAAATAGAGAGAGAAAGAGAGATAGCGAGAGCGAGATCGAGAGAGAGAGAGAGAAAGAGAGATAGCGAGAGCGAGAGCGAGATCCAGAGAGAAAGAACGAGAGATAGGGTACGTAGACAGAGAAGAAACTATGGAACTAAAAGAGGCAAAGGGGTTTTACCTGCTACATGCATTGCCATGTACACTTGGGAGTGCACGTATGTGTCTACCCATATAGGATTTGACCAATAAAGACGAGATTTTGACCCGGTGGTCCTGATCTCCGTACACCTCTGGACCGAGGTGTATGGAGATTGGGCAAGACTAGAGAATGCGAGGTAGTTTACATTGTGAGGAGTATATATATATATATATATATTAAAACAACATTCATAATCATCGTAGATGGCAACGTCATCAACTAACATGGAGGAAAAGATTGCATGCTCGTGCACGCTCTGCAAGTATCAAATCCTGCGCAAGCGTAGGATATGTAATGAGCATGTGCACAAGTACCGAGAGTTTGCTAGAGAAACCGTACAGAATCTGCGATACAACTCCTACGGAATGGGCATTGATTTCCGCGACATAGCACCTACATCTGAGAGAGAGAGAGAAAAAAGATTATGCGTGAAGGTCCGACCAATATAGAGCCATAAATGGAAGAAGAAAAGGCCTTACAGACAGAAGACGACGGCATGCAGGAGATGCTGGATGCCTTCTTCCAGACAAGCGAGGAGAACGCGAATGAAGTGAGAGGCGGAAGTGAAAAATAGACCCGGTGGCCTCTACACCAAGACTATGCACAATGGCCTCATCATGGGGGATACACAATAGGGGCACCACCTAGCAAGATATGCGTCTAGGATGCATACATATACACAATGAAACATGCCATGGAAAACAATTTCAAGATCCACACCCAAATGTGGAATGGGGTGGTCAGAGAATAAGGTGAGAGGAGTGGTGAGTGAGTGAGAATGGGCTCGCTACTCGTGCATGTAGTAACGAACATACTGAGGTCAAGGATACATGCAAGTATGCTCACTTCTCATACAAAAGGTGGTGAATCCACACACCTCAAGATGGAAGTAGCAAGATGATAGGAATATGAGAGGGAGAGAGAGTGTGTGTGTGTATGGTGGCGAATCCGCACACCTTAACATAAGCAGAAAAAAAAATGGCAAGGAACAAGCATATACCATACTCACAATGAGATGTATCCAAAGCGACACAAAGTATGGCACCAAGATGGAGTGTGTTCATTTCTTGCAAAAGATGAATACAATAGGTAGCGTATGGCAGGAAAATGAGAAGGAGACAAGATCGTATGAGGAATAATGGAGAGATGGGAGTTGATGGCGAGGAATATCATGAGTATGTCCACCCTTCTTCTTCTTGAAATTGTTCTTTCAACCCTTAATTACAAGTGGTGTGGAGGTGTGGTGCTCATCTTTTGTGCATGGTGATGGTGATGATGATGGTGTTGTGATTATGTGATTAGGGTTCATGCTACAAGCATGTAGCACAAGAGTGTGTATGGATAGGTGTGTGTGTGTGTGTGTGTGTGTTTTAAGTGAGCTCTCATGGCCTCCTTATATAGGGAAGGAGGGGAGGAGTTAGCAATATTTCTATTTGAGGTGAGTGTGCCACTTTGGTGACTAGGAAAATGGGGTGCATGTGACTTTGGATCCCATCTTGTCTCCTCATTATTTAAAATAACAGAGTCAATATAGAGAGAAGAAGAGAGAATGTGGGTAGGATGTAGAGGATAGGAGATAGTTACAATAGTCTAGCTTTGGCTAGACTTAAGCTTATTAGGGAGAGAAGAGAGAGGTAGGAAAATTATAAGAGGTTGTCGAAGGTGGATAATTGTTGATGAGGATGGATCCTACAAAAATGGTGATAGAATCACTCTAGACTTACCAAGACCTCATTAAAAGATCCTTGTCTCTTGTAATCATGCTTGAAGACTTGTAGAACCATAGCCATTCTAGAGGGAAGAAAATTGGGGATGGCCCGTGTCACCATAACACGAGAAAACTGGGGTCCACTACAAAAATCATATCTCCGTGTTCATAACTCCAAAAATTCTGAAAAAAATTGAGCTAAAAGTTGAGATCACGAGCTACATCTTTCATGTTGAACACTCCTTCAGATTCGGGGTTCTTCTCTACTTGAAAAATTCAGCCAAATAATGTATTATTTGTGGCTGCAAAGGTCTTTTGGTGGTTCCCTTTGAGTGGACTTCTCTCTTGCCTTCAAGTGTAAACTCCTTCATGTATATGAAAACATGACCTAGAGTTTTGAAAATATTGGCAATCATCTAGATGGAGGTATTATTGAAATTTGAAAGTGGGGTTGAGGTTTGAAAATGAAAACTAGTGAATAAAATATTTGGTAGGGTGGAATAATATATATACGTGAAAAATATATTAGAAAATACTAAAATATATAATATAATTTAGAATATATATATTTAATATTTAAGGTCAAAAGAGAGATCAACAAAGAAAGCTTACTTATTTATGCTACATCCTGATTGATTAGCATAAGTCTTATTTATTTAATAAAGGCTAAAACGTTTGTGAAAAAGGGAAGAAAAATCAAAAGTAACTTATGTAATATGAAATATTTTTCGTAAAAGAGAAAAAATATATGGGGGGTTCCCATGCATGGAAAAGCTTGCCTTATTAGCCCTCCCCCTAAGGCTAGAGGTATTCATGCCTCTAGCTCTTCTTCTGGAGCATGTTGAAATAGAGTTGGATTTGTCCTTGGTGGCTGGTAGATCCTTGTAGGGAATAATGGATCCCTTGGAAGCATGAGGCTCCCCAAAGTTCTTTCCAGTGTCCACCTGGGTCCCACACTAAGCGTAAATCCATTGTATGCAATAATGCCTTCTTCAGAAGATCACACTTATAATGATTCTTGAGTCCATAAGCTACACAAGAATTAACTCTTGCATAAGTGATAGAAGGTATGGAAAGAACTTGATCAGTCCTTGAAATTATTTCAAAGCGGCACCATGCATGGCTTCCTCGTCCAGACACATAGCCTAGAGGAAGTAAGAAGCCATAATCCTCATATCTTGCTTGTTGTCCTTCTTCATGCCAAATTGATAGACACCTGTAGCCCACATGGATAGATTGCATGGTTGATGCCTGTTGCACAAAGGAGCCCACCATCTACAAAAGATAAACTACAAACCACATTTTGAAAAATGACTCCATGTTACCACTGGTATGCAAAACCATTCTTCCTTGATTGGTGTGTCCTAGATTGATTCCACTGGTTGTTGATGTCAATCCTTCCACTCTTGTCGCAACCCAACTTAAAGAGCTTCCCAAATTACAAGTGGTCGTCAATATAACTTTTGGTCGTCTTCCACCAATCTCGTGCCGTAGGGGTAGTTGAAGTGTCTTCACCACTTTCACCTATGGTTACAAATTTGAAGGGTCCACCTTGTTGTGGTTGAATGTGAGACCCATTACCTCAATGGAGCTATCACTTCCTTCATTCCCTGTTGACTCCTCCTCTGAAGTGGTTGAAGAGTCACCACTAGAAAACTCATCCATAGAGGTTTCTAGATCCATGTCGCATTGCCGACCTGTCTTCATGTCGTAAAGTATTGGCTTCCCTTTGGCATCTCTCATTTGGATTATGCCGGTGTCCCAGTCCTGCTTAGCTCTCATAGCCATAAGCCAAGGCCTCCCTAGAATGATAGGATAGCCCTCCCCTTTGTGTGGCATGACAAAGATGTCCACATCTACCTCGGTGTTGAATGCCTTTATCCTAACTGCATTTATGACACCAACACATTGAACTTTTAAATTATTTGCCATTTTGGCTCGGCATGATGCGGCCGACTCACCTCTAAACCCAAACGGTGCATCATTTTTTCACTCATCACACATATTTGTGCGCCACCATCGATGTAGATATTGGAGATGTGTTTCCCTTTGATGTAAGCATCCATCACTGGTAGTATGTCATCTAGATTCCTCCCAGAGATAGCCCCAACTATCTTTGGCTTTGGTCATCTAGTGCTAACCATCTTTGTCCATTGTCTCCTCACCCTAGGTGCTAGGTGGAGTAACTGGGGCCAGGTGATTTTTGGGCCCTGCACAGAAACATCTTGAACCAAATCATATGGTTTAGAACATTCACCCAAAGAGAAATCTACAATGTCAATTTTACGTCGTGATTTGGACGGCTTTTTGCTAGATTCCCCTTTAGTCTTCATCTTTTCTTCCTTTTGGGAAGATTCACCATGCCTAGCGCGTTTTACCCCCATGGCATCTACTCCTTTAACCTTGGTCTTATCCTCCTCCACTTTCTCCTTTCCTTTACCTTCAAGACTGATGACACTTACTATTTGATTGCCAATTGGTGGTGGGGGTAAGGGTGGAATGAGAGGTTGTGGTGGTGGTGGATGTGGTTGAATGGGTGGTCGTAGGATTTGCATGGGTGGTGCTTGTGTGGTGCCCTCGGTGGTGGTGGTCTTGCTCTCGGTGGTCAAACCTGGTTTTGCCTGGCTCCTCTGTTGAAATTCTGCCTCCTTGGGTGTGGAAAGTAGTACATGCCATGGCCATCCTCCCCACAATTGTAGCAGTGGTATTCTTGGTTTTGCCTTCGTTGTCCTCTCCCTTTCTCTTGGTTGCGATTGTGTGCATGCCCTTGTTGTATCAAATAGACTGAGAGATTCTCAAGTTGATTGGTGATTCGATTGAGCAAGTCTTGCTGATCTTCAATTGGTTCTTGTGGTTGAATCCTTTGGGCGGCTGTTGTAGGTGGTGCTAGAGGTGGTCGGGTCCTAACGGCTTCCTCTTCATCGATATTCCTGGCTTGTAGGCGCAACTTCTTGTCTTTAAGGTGGGCCACTTCAACTGCTAGCTCATACGTAGCAGGAAACCTTCCCTTCACCTTCTCTTTAAGAGTTGGCCATAACCCAACCACAAACCGATCCTTCTTTAGGAAATTAGGTGCCCCCTCATCCTCTCTTAGCGATGCAACCCATTGCCCCCATAAATCTACAAACTTTGACTCATATGATGCGTATTCTAGCATACTGCCCTGCTTCAACTCTGTCAACAATTGCCATAGCTTCTCTGATGTTGTGCCCTCTCCAAAACGCTTGACAAAGGCTGCTCTTAATAAGTCCCACCGTTCCTTGGTTGCTTGTGCCAAGGCATTGTACGATGATCTTGCCTCCACCTTCATTAGAAGTGGGAAGATGCACGAGCGCGAAGCATCATCATCTCTCGCAGAGATGACACATGCTATTTCCAATTTGTCTAGAAAGTCTGCAGCATCCTCACCCACCTTACCAGTAAATGTTGGAAATGCTACACTTGCCATTGCGAGAGTGAGAAAATTAACTTGACTTAGATTTTTTTTTATTTTTTATTTTATAGAGATTCAATACATGGGTTCTCAGTGGATGGAAAACATACTATACAAGGATGAAAATAACTACATCAAAAGACACTTCATGATTAATCATAGGGAGGATAAAGGGTCGAGAAGAGGTGTTTATCTCTTGCAGTCGTTCTCTACCAAACATGGTTGTAATGATCTGCTGATAAAACATCTTACGGTCCAAGATTACTTTGATTGATTGAATTCGTTGTGGTGCATAAGTTTGGTTCCTTGCAAAAGTTGATGTGCTGGGTCCATCACATGATAATTCGGAAAGGCTCTCTCCTTTGTGGTGGAAGGTTATAGTCGGAGGTGTAGAGCTCTTGGTAGTCGAGGTCAAATTTATAGTACCACAGGACAAGGTTGTCTTCGTCTTCTAGCTCTAGGACTGCCCCTCTAGCAAGCTCTTGGAAAAGCTTGAACTCTCTCTCTTTGAGAAACTTCACTTTCCTGAAAGATAGAGTGCCATCTAGTGTATACACAGGTGTGATGAGGTAGGTGGTGAGTCTTACCACTTGTATTAATCCAAGTTGGATGGATACATAGCAAGCTGTAAAGTCGTCATCATAGCCTTGATTCACAAGCAACACCCCTTGAAGGTGGAGGGTCTTGTCTTTCCGCCAAGCAAAACCTGTGTCAAAGACCTTGTCGATGACAAGCTCCGCCACTTCACTCGGTAGACGACGTAGAATCCATGGTGCTGTTTCTAGTTCTTGGATCATGAGATGAGAGTGAGGTATAGAAAGACTTTGGAGGATTTACCCTTTTGTTTTGGAGACGGGGTGATTGTCGGCGCTAGAAAACCCTTGAATCTTTTGGTGCAAGGGAGAGGGAGGGACCACCCGTTTGTAGTAGCTTCTTCAAGTTGTGAAGGCTTGTTGTGGGCGTAGGTGGAATAGGTGGCAAAGATGTGGACGTAGATGTAGAGAAGCCTGGCACTACTTGAAAGCCTACTGATGCGAGAACGCCTGTGCGGATGTCGAGGGAGAAAATGATGGCCTTTTCTTCACTTTGGGTTGCACTCATGTCGAAGGTGCGGTTTTTGGCTACAATGTGAGCATGATGCAGCTTGTGCCTTGCTTTTACGCTTGCGAGGATGATGAGAAATGTAAACAATCTAAGTAGGGAAAGAGGGTCTTACCACTTCTTGTATGCTAACAATACAACACCCTGGCAAGAGTGTCTTGATGACTTGTGTCAAACCTTCTTGAAGCTCCTCCTCTTCAGTGGTCCAATTAGAGAATTCAAGAAGACACTCTTCCATGAAGAGAAGTAAACATGGCAGCCTTGTAAACTAAAGGTTTCAAGAGCCCTCCTCCGTGGGAGCACCAAATGAGAGGCGGAAGTGAAAAATAGACCCGGTGGCCTCTACACCAAGACTATGCACAATGGCTTCATCATGGGGGATACACAATAGGGGCACCACCTAGAAAGATATGCGGCTAGGACGCATACATATACACAATGAAACATGCCATGGAAAACAATTTCAAGATCCACACCCAAATGTAGAATGGGGTGGTCAGAGAATAAAGTGAGAGGAGTGGTGAGTGAGTGAGAATGGGCTCGCTACTCGTGCATGTAGTAAGGAAGATAACGAGGTCAGGGATACATGCAAGTATTCTCACTTCTCATACAAAAGGTGGTGAATCCGCACACCTCAAGATGAAAGTAGCAAGATGATAGGAATATGAGAGGGAGAGAGAGTGTGTGTGTATGGTGGCGAATCCGCACACCTTAACATAAGCAGAAAAAAAAAATGGCAAGGAACAAGCATATACCATACTCACAATGAGATGTATCGAAAGCGACACAAAGTATGGCACCAAGATGGAGTGTGTTGATTGCTTGCAAAAGATGAATACAATAGGTAGCGTATGGCAGGAAAATGAGAAGGGGACAAGATCGTAGGAGGCATAATGGAGAGATGGGAGTTGATGGCGAGGAATATCATGAGTATGTCCACCCTTCTTCTTCTTGAAATTGTTCCTTCAACCCTTAATTACAAGTGGTGTGGAGGTGTGGTGCTCATCTTTTGTGCATGGTGATGGTGATGATGATGGTGTTGTGATTATGTGATTAGGGTTCATGCTACAAGCATGTAGCACAAGAGTGTGTATGGATAGGTGTGTGTGTGTGTGTGTGTGTGTGTTTTAAGTGAGCTCTCATGGCCTCCTTATATAGGGAAGGAGGGGAGGAGTTAGCAATTATATTTCTATTTGAGGTGAGTGTGCCACTTTGGTGACTAGGAAAATGAGGTGCATGTGACTGTGGCTCCCATCTTGTCTCCTCATTATTTTAAAATACCAGAGTCAATAGAGAGAGAAGAAGAGAGAATGTGGGTAGGATGTAGAGGATAGGAGATATTTACAATAGTCTAGCTTTGGCTAGACTTAAGCTTATTAGGGAGAGAAGAGAGAGGTAAGAAAATTATAAGAGAGGTTGTCGAAGGTGGATAATTGTTGATGAGGATGGATCCTCCAAAAATGGTGATAGAATCACTGTAGACTTGCCAAGACCTCATTAAAAGAGCCTTGTCTCTTGTAATCATGCTTGAAGACTTGTAGAACCATAGCCATTCTAGAGGGAAGAAAATTGGGGATGGCCCGTGTCACCATTACACGAGAAAACTGGGGTCCACTACAAAAATAATATCTCCGTGTTCATAACTCCAAAAATTCTGAAAAAATTTGAGCTAAAAGTTGCAATCAGGAGCTACATCTTTTATGTTGAACTCTCCTTCAGATTCAGGGTTCTTCTCTTCTTAAAAAATTCAGCCAAATAATGTATTATTTGTGGCCGCAAAGGTCTTTTGGTGGTCCCCTTTGAGTGGACTTCTCTCTTGCCTTCATGTGTAAGCTCCTTCATGTATATGAAAACATGACCTAGAGTTTTGAAAAGATTGGCAATCATCTAGATGGAGGTATTATTGAAATTTGAAAGTGGGGTTGAGGTTTGAAAATGAAAACTAGTGAATAAAATATTTGGTAGGGTTGAATAATATATATACATGAAAAATATATTAGAAAATACTAAAATATATAATGTAATTTAGAATATATATATTTAATATTTAAGGTCAAAAGAGAGATCAACAAAGAAAGCTTACTTATTTATGCTACATCGTGATTGATTAGCATAAGTCTTATTTATTTAATAAAGGCTAAAATGTTTGTGAAAAAGGGAAGAAAAATAAAAAGTAACTTATATAATATGAAATATTTTTGGTAAAAGAGAAAAAATATATGGGGGGTTCCCATGCATGGAAAAGATTGCCTCAGAAGCAGCACCAGAAGCCGTGCACCTATCTCCTGAAGAGATGTTGAGGAAGTTGGCACGTCAACCAATCTATGAAGGCGGCAAAATATATGTGCTTCGTACTTGTCTGGCGTTTTTGAATCTTCAGTCAGTGTACGGGTGGTCAGATGCAAGCGTCACTGCTTTGTTTAGGTACGTAATTTACAAAAGAGATTTTCCGATTGCAACGGTGATGTGCTTGGAGAGGCTTAAACAGGTTATTGCGGGAGGAATTCTCCCGGCTGGCAATGAAATGCCCCCCTCCAGACCAGACACAAAGCAACTTCTGACCTCAGTTGGCTTGGACTATAACAAGATTCATGCATGTCCAAATCATTGCATTCTTTTTCACTATGAATTCGCAGATTGTCTGTCGTGTCCTAAGTGCAGAGCAATGCGCTACAAACAAGATGCAGTTGGCGAGACAGTGCCAGCTAAAGTGTTGCTACATTTCGCTATTATTCCTAGGATAAAAAACATGTTTCGTTGTGGTTCCATTGCAAAGTTGATGCGGTGGAATTCTACGAATAGATCCACTGACGCAACATTTAGGGTGCCCGCTGATTCGAAGGCTTGGAGGCACATTGAAGATACCTCGCCACATTTTAAGAGTTAACCATGCAATTTGCGTTTGGGCATGGCAATGGATGGAGTCAATCCATTTGGCTTGAGAAGCTCGTCATGGAGCACTTGGCCTGTGTGCCTTATCAATTACAATCTCCCGCCGTGGCTTGCTATCAAGAAGGGTCATTTGATTTTAAGCTTGATTGTACCTGGTAAGTTCAAGGCAGTAAACATGGATGTTTATCTAGCTCCACTAGTTGACGAGCTCCAGGAGTTATGGCATGGGATCGACATAGCAGATGCGGTTTAACCAGTAGGACAACAGCATGCAAGGATCCATGGACTTCTTATGTGGAGTATGCATGATTGGCCAGGATACGGAGAAGCTTCTGGTAATGGTTATTGATTGGCCAGGATACGGAGAAGCTTTTGGTAATGGTTCATGAAAACACTTAAGGGTTTTGTTCACCAAAAAGCGCGTCCAGAGGGGAGCATGGTAGAAGGATGGCTGGTGCAAGAGTCTCTTGTATTGATGACCGAATTTCTATCCGTTTCTGACCTAGAAATTCCTCGACTGTGGAGCGATGAGGAGGATGCAAGACTGGTGGAAGAGGAGCCGCAAGGGCAAGGGGTGCCGAAGAAAATGAAACTGGCAATGCGAGAAAAGATCATGAAGTTCTGTATACTAAATTCAGTGCCGATGCAAAAATGGCTTGACAAGTACGAAGAAGAGAAAGAGAGACGCAATCTAGAGGGACAGGATTTCAGGCGAAGTCGAACAACTAGAGGCTTACCCTTGACAGACTATCTCGCTCCTCTACCTGAATTCCCTACAATGGCATGGTTGGACAAGACAGTGAGAGCAGCTAGACAGATCGGAGAACCCATATCTCTAGAAGAGGAAGAGCTGGCTATTGGATGTGACTGGAAGTATCATACATACATGGCACTCTGGTCTCATGGAAAGAATTTCAGAACACAACAACTTGACAGCAGAAGGAACATGTTTGATAGTGGGGTAATGGTTAGTTTCATGCAAAAGAGCACGGCCAGTGCTAGAGACACGAATGAGAGCACTAGCAACCTGGATTACTGTGGTCTGGTGTCAGATATCCTGGAAGTAATCTTCAGGCGGTTTGAGATGTTTTTGTTGGATGTGAAGTGGTTCAAGGTGATTACTTCTGGTCGCAATGCAACGGTACGTAGAGATGGAAACAAACTTGTGCAAATAGATTCTACAAAGATTTGGACAGATGCAAGCAACACATTTGCTCTCCCCGAACATTGCAAGCAAGTGGTCTTTGTACCAGACCCTCGAGAGCGACAATGGTGGTTTGTGGTTCAGGTTGCTCCAAGAAATGTATTTGAAGGGCAAGATCTCCTAGAGGAAAGTCAGTCTGATGACGTCTATACTACTGTGACATTAGATGAGATGGATGAAGGTATGGCAGAGGAAGCTGACAGATATACGAGGGATGACACAGACGAGCCAGAATTGACACTTGTAGATGAAGATGAAATGGATGAAGACAATCTGCCAGAACGAGTTGGGGCAGAGTTATGTTTGCAATTAGAGATAGAGGATGATACGATGCAAGATCTTATTGATGATGCCTCACTCGTCGAGGCCTAGGCCAGTAAGTGTTTGTGTGAAGACTTTGATTTAAAGTTAAGCTTAAAGTTAATTTAAACAACTGTGTTCTGACGCTTTATTTTACTTTCTTTGTGCAGGACTTTAGTATGGAAGACGAGATTCCAGATCCCGCTTCCATGAGTGCAGATGCATTCATGGGCTTCGTTACATGGATGACGCCTGCTCAGATGGCAGAGGCTTCTTAGTACTGGGTAGCCAGAGGCACGGGTACTACGCCTCCAAGCTTCACACCAGACGATCCGACGCCTAGGGGGGGGACGCCTACGGGGTTCAGGAGGCCTATGGGTACGACGCCTTCTTCTCCCATCACGGCCGCTTTGACACCTAGGGGTGGGGCTGAGGCGGGTACCTCCTCATCTCCGCAGCAGAGGCGCACTCGCCGATCTCGGCGATCGTCAGGTGGAGGTGGTGGTTGCTGTGGAGGAGGGCCCACAGAGGCTTCGACCCCTCCTCGCTCACGACCCCCGTCCTACCCAGGCACACCTCTCGACACACGTCTTGGCACACCTCGGACACCTTGGGGGGCACACGATCCTAGTGCCTCCAAGCTCTATACTGTATGGGGAGATGGTTCTCTTGACATGGATAGAGTCGAGACTGAGATGCGACAGCGGATTTGCCAGCTCGTGGAGCTGCAATTTTTGACCAGCATTCTGACGTCTTGGGATCATCAAGAAAAGGAAAAAGTCACTTACATAGTGGAGACCATCCTGAGAGAGTACCAGTCTGCTCCGGGTTCTTCCGTTGTTCCGGTGTGGTGGATCAAGGGTGTTGCACGGGACACCTTGAAACATCGACGAGATGCAGCTTGGAAGGCTTTCAGGACCGGCTCGCCGAAGCCTTCGGACATCCCACACGAGACGTGGCTACAGATCAGGGAGGATGAGCGGACAGCGACCACGCGGTTTGGACAGCAGCATGAGGCCGCGCAGGTACGACAGATGACTAGGGGGACATCTCATCTTGGCAGCGGAGGCTTCAACACCTTTCGCTATGAGTTTGTGAGTTTCTAATCCAATCTTAACTATGGTGTTTTTTAAAACGCGATAAATCATGTATTCTTATTACTTTGATTTTTGTATAAACGCAGAATCTTGCGATGCATCGAGCCGACACGCGAGGAGGAGTGAGATGGATATCGTAGAGGTATCTATGAAGTACTGAATGATCTTGAAGATTCAGGAGATCCTGTAGACTGGGAGGCCCTACAGTCTCGCTGATCGCTTGAGGTGAGACGTTAATATGTGTAAGTTGATTTAATTAAGTCAGTATATGTGAAGTAATATCAATACTAATTTTGTGTGTCCTATGTGCAGGTTGCGACGCCTAGTCATTAGTGGACCATATTTCATATATATGCTTTGTGAGACACAGACACGCTTCTGTGTCTCTTTTTTGTACAAACAGTTAGTGTTCAGACAGTTATTGTTTCCCTTATGGTTATGATTATTGTCATTGTCATTGTATAGACAGTTATTGTTTCTCTTTTTGGTTATGCTTATGGTTATTGTTAATTTTGTTTATGGTTATGGTTTTCTGCATTATGGTTTTGACCAAAGTGGTTATATTTGGCTATGGTTTTAAGTTATGGTTATGGTTCGTTATGTTTATGCTTTTAAGTTATGGTTATGGTTCGTTATGGTTATGCTTTTAAGTTATGGTGTTGGTACGGTTGTCTTTCATTGGCCTTAAATCTCATGTGAGATCCTACATGGATAGCATGTAGGAGGCATATACATGATATGGTTTTTTTTGAAAAGTTTATGTAAAAACAAAGGGAACTCTGCCGAAATTTTTGCGCGCGGGAGCATGGTTTATATTTTGGTGCTTCTCGCTTTCTTGGGCAGAGGGCAGGAACTGTGGCTGTGGCTGTGTCCATCTTTCAACTGGGCATAGGCCAGGCTACATGCCCTCTGCCCAAGAATTTCTTTTTCTGTTATGGTCGTCGCTATGTGCGTGGCAATCTGCGTCGCTATATGCGTGGCAATCCGCGTCGCTTTATGCGTGGCAATCTGAGTCGCTATATGTGTGGCAATTTGCGTCTATACCTGCGTCGCAAATAGCGACTGGTTTCACAGCGACGCGTATAGCGACGCGCCGCGTCGATATCAACGTCGATGACACCTTATTTTGTTGTAGTGGTGCACATAGATTTGCCAATTTAGGCAGTGTGTAAATACTCATCTTGGTGTAGATTCACCGATTTAGGCAAGACATGTTACACATGCAGATCCGCCGATTCATGCAGCACACTGACAAATTACATATTCATTATTTTAAACACTACCAAATGCATATTTTATGATTTAGGTAGCACGTCTTATTGGTGTAGATTTGTCGGTTAGGCAATACAATCACAAAATCATGCTGCAGTGGGGCTGGCCACCACTATAATTGGTATGATTTTGTTACCCGCGTATACAAAATGAAGGATATTTGGATTTGGATTTGAAATGGGTGCATGTTGGGAGATATTTGGATTTGGAGATATATTTGATGTTGGATTTGGACTTGGTATATGATATTTTCATGTCGCGACAGTATTTATGGAGTTGCAACTAACATTGACGAGAATTGATTATTGGATGATGACTGTGACCAATGATATCTTGATTCATCAAGGTATAACATATATTGCTTATTCTAGTGGTATGGAACACTAGAATAGGTAATATGTGGATGATGACACGCATAAACAATAAAGTTTAGTTTATAGATTCTTATCTTTGCAACTGAGAGCAGTTGCTTTTCAACGGAGAGTATGTAATGGAATTGATATTTTGGGATTTTTACTGCAAAACTGACAGGTGGGAAAGGCTTGACCTATCTAGGCCCTATACAAACGTATATATATATATATATATATATATATATATTATGTATACTTTATTCAAGTGCTCTTTTATGAGCTTTGGCCATTTATGACCAGCTGGCTAGTTTGTACTCACTTTTGACCATTCAACAAATCTATAAATCAAATACGTGCAAGAGGGAAATGGTCACCCTTGCACAGGGGGAGATTGCACCTAGTGTTCGTCTTGTTCTTGTCTCCTCTCCTCTCTTCTCTCTTGATGTGCTGGCGTAGCACTCCGCTCTAGGAGGTGAACCTTCACGTGCTCCCTCACTCTCTCCCGCTTTCTTTTCCTCTTTGTTCATGTATGGCAACGAGTATGGTGCACAAGTTAGCTGTTAGGTATCTAGTTCAGTCGATTATGGCTTGCAGTATGTTGTTTTGTTTGGCTTTAAATAGTGCATGCCATAGCATTCCAACAATAGTCAACTTGCAGTGCATCAGTTTGAGCTCTTTGTAGATCCTAAGTACATTGTTGTACCTAACTAGCTAGCTACTAATGAGTTAGCAGAAGCTTTTGATCATCTGCCTATGGTGGGCTTTGGTGTCTAGTGTGTGAAACTAGCATGATAACCGACTACACTATATATTTTGGATGCTTTCATCACCTGTCCCCTGTTTCCAGACCACCGGTCATGGAGGCTTTGCTTGAAGTGGGCCCATCTTCCCATGCTTTTCATGAATTGAAAAGGATAATAGGTCTCCACTAAGAGCAAAGTCACCCTCTCGTCTGTGAGAAAATTTCTCCACTAGACTGTAGAACAATCATCTCATTAGCATCCTAGGTCGAGCCCTAGAGAGAGAATCATCTCAAGTCTCTCCTCTCGTCTGTGAGCAAATCTGTAAAGCTCGTCACAATAGCTCAAGGTGCACATTAGGAGAAGATTCAAAATGTTGGCTTCTTAATGATTTGAATATTGTTGACCTTGAAATAATGACGTGGGATGATGTCAAAGAAATAGGAACACTGCCTTCTCCTCGTTCTGATCATACAACTACAGTTTCAAGCAGACCATTATCTACTTGTATTTGGTGATAGTTCTCATTCAACCTGGTTTAATGACCTTCATGTTCTTGACCTAGACAGTATGGAATGGTCCCAACCTCAACCACAAGGAGTGACACCAACACCTGGAGTAGGTCATGCAGGCATCAAAGTTGGAGATAGTTGGTACATTATTGGTGGTGAAGACAATAAAAGAGGACATCAAATAGCCATAGCTAAGAAAATTGAATGATGAATTGGTAGGGTAACTAAACCCTAAACCATAAACCATCCTTTTTCCTCCTTGGCAAACCAAGGATGATTCTATTGTTGCTCTACCTTTGGAGGAAGTTATTGAGAAGACATATGCCGTGTCTATCACCATTTGTATTGTGAAATGACAAGTTTCACCAAGATCTACAATGACACGTCGAGCTCCATGGTGTCATGGGTGAAGTTACATGATGCATCTTCATCCATGGTTCAAGGTGATATCATATGTTGTGTCTTTATTTTCTCCATCCATGTCTTTGTTTCTCGATACATGCTATTGATCTCGTCACGATTTGTCATAAAATAGTTCACATGAGTTTATGATCATTTTATGATGGTATACTAACATGTGTGATGGTCTTCATGTGAATCATTGATGTATAGATGACAAGATTTACCAAGCCATTATCTAATGATTAGTCATTGTCTTTGACGTTTTGCAAATTTTACATTTTCTTATTAAAATAGCGTCTTTGATGCCGTGGTACGTAAAGCCATAATGATAATTACTATTTTATAGTTTTTATTTTTTTTGAAGAAAGTATCTCTAATGCCATGGCATGTAGAGCCATGATGATTGCTATTTCAAAATTCTTCTAAGCATCTCTAATGCCATGGTATCTAGCAGTGCCTGTGACCTGCTACACCTTCACTTTTTTCTCTTGCTTTGTCTCAATGGTTTATAGACAGTCGCAGAAGCTTTTATCAAATTAGATTATCGAGATTATGTGTTGTTGTAGCCGCTGCTAAAACATTGGTCATGTGTATTATTTTTACCTAAAATAGCATCAATCTAAGAACAGGATTCTATTTTGAATGCAACCGCTTAGGACCATGCGACCTCTCACAAACATGGAGCCTTGCAGCCTCATCCATGGTGGCTGTGCTTTACCCTGGTATCTACGAGAATCAAACTAAGAAAAAAATTCTATTTTGAACGTAGCCACCTAGGACCATGCAACCTCTCACAAACATAGAACCTTGCAGCCTCATACATGGTTGCTGTGCTTTTCCCAGGAAACTGCAAGCACACACTTGGATAGCTCATAGTAGTGGTTTCCAGCTACTTCTCACTCACCTCTTCTGCAAGATACTACAAATCTATTATGTGAAAGTGTCTACAAAATTATTATGTGCAAGGGTATACAAAAGTATTATTTTGCATGAAGCTACACAAGTAGACACTCAATAGGAAACCTTCAACATCATCAAATTGCTAGTACAAAGCTTCTTGAATCTCACATAGTTTAACTAGAATAATCAAAACAATCAATACAAGCAAAGACTTATCTTCTTGGTTCTCTGAGAAAGCATCTCCTCTTCATGGTCGGTGTATGGGCCAAAATCTCGATTGTGGTTATCTTTGAAATTTACTCTAGACAAAAGGTTTGCAACTTCAACATTCGTAGTGCTAGATGTTTGAAACTTAAATTCCTCTTGACCATAAGAAAGTATTCTACATACATAATTTCAGTTTTTGATCCTAGTCCTATAGTTATGTCATTTTAAGTCTATCAAAACGACATCAATTTTTTTATAGGTTGTCTACTCCAATTATGTGCAAGTTGAAATAATGTTGATGGGTGGATCAATAATTTAATACTTATGATGTTGAAGGAAGTATGGTCATTTAAGGCCCAATAATTGTACTTGTTTGATAGAATTCATTGTGGTTGAAAAGAGAAGAGGCTTTAACTTCGAACGTTACTATATATCAAGTAATACTTGTAAATTGTTTACAAGTTTAGAGCTAGTTATTAGTCTTAACACGATATTTGTTGTTGATTGTCTTAGTCTTTAGTAAATGGGATGTAAGTTTAAGTTGATTCTATTTTTGGAGCTGCACCATAAGAAATTACACACAACATGGTTGTCATACTTCAAACCAAGGCGGCTATGTTGGGAACAGGATTTTGTTCTTAGTTTGATGCTCGCAGTTGCCTGGGAAAAGCACAGCCACCATGTATGAGGCTGCAAGGCCCCATGTTTGTGAGATGCCGCATGGTCCTAAGTGGTTGCGTTTGAAACAGAATCCTATACTTAGTTTGATGCGATTTTAAGTAAAAACAATACGCATGACCAATGTTTCAACAGTGACTGCAGCAACTAATAATCTCGATAATCTAATTATAGAAAAGCTTCCACGACTATCTATAAACCATTGAGACAAAGCAAGAGAAAAAAGTGAAGTTGTAGCAGGTCACAGGCACTACTAGTATTAGCGTAGAGTTGTGGCAGCCCTAGATAGAGATCCGAGAAAGGCAGGTCAAATTGAAAGGCCTCGCAATCATGGATGCTCTCTGCAAAATCAAGAGTTGTCAGTAAAGTATTCTGATATTTTAAAAGTTTGGCTTTAAATAGCGCGTGCCATACCAATTTAGCAATAGTCAACTTGCAGAACATCAATTTGAGCTTTTTGTCGATCCTAATGAAATTGTTGTACCTGACTAGTTAGCTCTTAACAAGTTAGAAGAAGCTTTTGAGCATCTGGCTATGGTGGGCTATGGTGTCTAGACCTGGACACAAACCAGAGACCTCTAGTGTGTGGAATTAGCATGATAACTGACTACATCATATATTTTGGATGCTTTCATCGCCTGTCCACTGTTTCTAGACCACCAGTCATGGAGGCTTTGCTCAAAGTGGGCCCATCTTCCCACGGTCAAAGGTGTTCTTCCTCCCCCAATCCCTCATGTTTTGGTGCTGCTTTTCCTGAATTGAAAAGGATAATAGGTCTCCACTAAGAGCACAGTCACCCTCTCATCTGTGACAAAATCTCTCCAATAGACTGTAGAACAATCTCGTCTCATTAGCATCACCCTAGGTAGAGCACTAGAGAGAGAATCATCTCAAAGTCTCTCCTCTCGTCTGTGAGCAAGTCTGTAAAGCTCGTCCCAATAGCTCGAGGTGCACATTATTAGTCTCTAATTTTCTAATTTTTGGTGGAGAAGATTCAAAATGTCGGCTTCTTAATGATTTGAATATTGTTAACCTTGAAATAATGATGTGGGATGATTTCAAAGCACTAGGAACATCGCCTTCTCCTTGTTATGATCATACAACTACAGTGCAAGTAGGCCATTATCTACCTGTATTTGGTGATAGTTCTCATTCAACCTGCTTCAATGACCTTCATGTTCATTACCTAGACAGTATGGAATGGTCCCAACCTCAACCACAAGGAGTGACACCAACACCTCGAGCAGGTCATGCAGGCGTCAAAGCTGGAGATAGTTGGTACATTATCGGTAGTGAAGACAATAAAAGAGGACATCAAATATCCATAGCTAAGAAAATTGAATAATGAATTGGCAGGGTAATTGAACCCTAAACCCTAAACCATCCTTTTCCCTCCTTGGCCAAACCAAGGACGATTCCATTGTTGCTCTACCTTTGGAGGAAGTTATTGAGAAGACATATGCCGTTTCTATCACCATTTGTATTGTGAATTGACAAGGTTCACCAAGATCTACAACGTCAAGCTCCATGGTGTCATGGGTGAAGTTACATGATGCATCTTCATCCATGGTTCAAGGTGATATCATATGTTGTAACTTTATTTTATCCATCCATGTCTTTGTTTCTTGATACATGCTATTGATCTCGTCAGGATTTCTCATAAAATACATAACATATATTTATGATCATTTTATGATGGTATACTAACGTGTGTGATGGTGTTGATGCGAATCAATGATGTATAAATGACAAGATTTACCAAGCCATTATCTACTAACTAGTCATTATCTTTGAGGTTTTGCAGATTTTGCATTTCCTCACAAAAATAGCGTCTTTGATGCCATGGTACGTATAGCCATGGTGATGATTACTATTTTATAGTTTTTATTTGTTTTAAAGAAAGTATCCCTGATGCCATGGCATATAGAGCCATGATGATTTCTATTTGAAAATTCTTCTAAGCATCTCTAATGCCATGGTGAATATTGTGATACCATGGTGCGTAAAGCCATGGTGATGATAAGCTACACCACGAAACCTTGTTTGTCAGACTGACGTGATAATCAAGTACATGATAGTAATCTTGAAGGCCCCATACCTCTCTAGTTATATCTTGCCTCTTGGATGATGGAACTCGGACTGCTTTTGTAACATGGTTCAGTCTTGACTCTGGATGCATGTCCCCTCACAACGGCTACAACTTCCCCCAAGAATCAGCCACCACGTTCACAAAGAAGAGATATTTTAACTTTTTTCTTTTATCTTTTAGAATGCTAGTTTAATTCTCGTAATGTTTGATGGTGGACAATAAATAAAGTGTGTATCTATGTTATAAGTAGCGTTAACTTATTAGTGGCTAATGGCGCTAGATGGTGACACTTCCACATAGTGTTTGTAAGGGTTATGACTCAAACTGACTTCTTATGTGCATTTTACATAAGGGGAATGGTCATGCATGGCCACGGGACTTGGTTTTAGTGCATGATAATTGTAATGGATGGTTTAATGCATGGTAATCACCGCACATGGTTCAATATCTCGTTATTTGTATTGCTTATTTTGGCTCTATTTCCTTCGATCAGGCTCAAGTTTGCATATATGATAAATTCTTAATAAGTTACAGTATTTGGAAAAATATCACTCATCGCTCTTGTCATGAAAACTTCATTTGATGTCCATGATTAATTACATGATTCATGCAGTTTGACACTTATGCTTTGTACATAATGACTTTACTAATTCTTTTCTTGGTAATGTGATAATTCACCTTTCATTAATCGGGGATGTGACAAAGTTTATGAGTACTTGGGATCTTGGTTTCTTGTTTTATGGAAAAAACCTTGATGTTCGTAATCAATATTTTATGGCACTATGGTTGATATCATTCTATTGCACCCTTGTAATTGGTATTTCACAGTGCTATCATTGTTCTCGTCTTATTGCACCTCGTCATCATTGGTGTTATGGGTGTTATCGTCTTATTACACTCCCATCATCATTGGTGCTATGGTTGTTATCATGTTATTGCATGCACCCTCGTCGTCATTGGTGTTATGATTATTATCATTCTTGTCATCAAGGATTTGGTAGTTGTGATTATGCACTATAGTTGATATCATTCTATTGCACCCTTGTCATTGGTATTTCATGGTGCTATCATTTTTCTTTTGTTATTGCACCCTCATCGTTGTCATTGGTGCTATGGGTGTTATCATCTTGTTGCACCCTCTCTTCATTGGTGCTATGGTTGTTATCATATGATTGCATGCACCCTCGTCATCATTGGTGCTATGGGTGTTATCATCTTATTGCACCCTCCTTGCCATGGTGTTATGGTTGTTATCATGTTATTGCATGCACTCTCAAGATGCATCCTCGTCATCATTGGTGCTATGGGTGTTATCCTCTTATTGCACCCTCGTTGTCATTGGTGCTATGGTAGTTATAATCCCATTGCATGCACCCTAGTCTTCATTGGTCCTATGGTTCTTATCATTCTTGTCATCAGGGATTCGGTAGTTGTCACTATGCACCACTAGTGTTTCATAGAATTTATGTACCGGCTTTGTGCACATGTGATTGCATCAACATTACGTTTGTTTTTGCCATCGTCTCTAGAGCAGCATAGCAAACCGTCTCTAAGGACAATGTGATGTGATCATTCTTCTAACCTTCATGTTTTGATATGTTTCTTGGGTTGATGTCATTTACAAGATAAAAGGCACGTCAAGCAACATGTACAATGGCTCAATGATATTGAAGCTACTCAAAGATATTGCAGTTGCTCAATCATATTGAAGCTACTCAAAGATATTGAGCAATTTGCATCAATTCAATTATAGGGTTAGTAAACTTCTAAAGATGCTTGAAAGTGCACATTGTATATTATGGAATGATGTAGCTCCTGGAAAATGAATTTTGTAAATTTTGATAATTGAAAATATAATAGTGTATGTATATGGTGCTGTGGATTTTTCCCTTGTACCCCCAAGGGTTTTTTCATTCACAGTTAGGGACTCCTTTTTTAGTGGGGGGGATGGAGCTATTTATACCAACCCCTATGCTATATATAGCTAGGAGTCCCCACTATATATGTGTACTCAGTGGGTGCTCTACACACACCTTTTGGGGTTTGCAAATCTGAGTTGTCTCGCCCTCTCTTCCCCTCTCTCATCTCTCATGGCCATCTTCCTCCCTTGTCAACAATCTCATCAAAGGTTAGCTTTTCCTTTTCAAGAAAATGAAAATATCATCTACAGACTTCCACACACGAGTGAACTTAATTCCAAGAGCTGCTTCATTACCTCTGTAGGGGGTAATGTCACCCACCTTTTTCCACAATTGAAACTCAGGGGAACTTTGAAGTCAGAATAGTATGAAAGCACCCATACATATTTTAGTAGGGCGATCCTGTGTACTTTCAGATGCCTTCTTGTCCTTTGATAGCTCAATTGTGTCACCATGGAGACCAACACTCTACAGGATAGCTTCGAGTTCTCTTACGCACTAGCCTTCTAAGAATGGGAATTAAGCTCAAGGCTAGGCCATCCATAGAGTGAACTCTCAAGAATAAATCCTCTTTGCATAAAAGGGCTTCTTATAAAGACATGGACTCCAAGCGTTTCTACTATGGAATTAAATTGAGCCCTTTACCTTATATAATTTGGAATACCTAAATGAGCCCAAGACCTTATACAATGTAAATAGGGAATATTGTGCACATCCATAGATCATCCATAGTTTGGTGCATAATCGGTGTAGCATGTGTTAGACGCTGCTAACATCGGATCTCACAAAGTGCTTGCAATGTGGATATCCACACATACAGCTTGATGAGACCAACACAATGGTGCCCTCAAAATTTTAATGTGACAACCGTGCGGCGATGCAGTACAAAGAGATAAGCTCATAGTAGAAAGAAGAAGCACACAACATACATAAGAAAACCTTGTTTGATCATTAATCAAAAGTCTACAAAGCTACCTTTTATACCCTGTATGTGTGTTGGGAACAGTCTATGGTGGATGGAACTAGATGGGAGAAGCCATGGCGAGATATGCAGAACACACACACACACACACACACACACAGAAAGAGAGAGAGAGAGAGAGAGAGAGAGAGAGAGAGAGAGATTCGACACAATAAAACACCACACTTGCTTGTATTGTATTTGTTGAAAAGCTTTACATATATGAAACTTGTCATGCTAACTCCATGCAATCTCCATATATAGACTGCATATGTAGATGTATGTCCTATCGCATGTTCCCACAGGATGTAGTTGCATGCCCTACAGCATGTTCCCACGGGTTGTTAAGCTTGAAAACCCAACAAACCCCCCCCCCCCCCCCCCCCCCCCCCCCCCCCCGATCCTAGACCGTTGACAATGGGCTTGTAGTAGACCATGGTAAAGTTCAATCACTGGAAACTACGAGTAGAAGCCCCCTCTTCACAATAACATAGGTGTGTGTGTGTGTGTGTGTTTTGTTGACGTACTCAACGCTCGAAGAAAATCTTCATATTTTGCATTGCTTGCCTCATTGTTAGCTTCAATTGGTCAAAAATACCTTGAATTGATTTGAATATGTTGATTGGCCAGCTTCTTCTCACTGCAAAAGATTGTATTTGAAAGTTCACAAGTCTTGCCCAACCAATCGGACCATCTGGCGTAGCAGTTCTGATCCAGACACAATAGCCAAAAAATACGCCAACTTGGAGGATTCAAATATCTTTTTTCAAAAGAATCTGATAGTACTCCAAAAAATCTTCGCATCAAGTAGCCCTTCATTTGTATATGCCGTGTACGATAACCAAATCCATTGAATTTATCAAGCTTTGACATGATGATTGAAGTTGTAGATAGTTTTTCCTCAAAGCTGATGTCAAGATTGATGAAGACCAAAAGCAAAACATTACGTGCGATATGATGAACCAAATTCTCCGTAATCTAATAATTTTGTTGAAAGCAAAATTTCAAGAATTTTTGACGGGGATGTTTTTGGACAAGCTCACAATCACTAAACAAGACCTTTCTCACTGGCCGAGGCTCAAAATAAGGCGGACAATGTAAATCAATGTGATTTTTTTAAAAAAATGGAGTTGTTGTAATCATTAACATGGCAGACGGCAGCATTGAAGGAAATTTTTCTCTAGAGAAACCACTCGAGGCAAAGTTGGAAGATGATGGAGTGTCAAAAATTCACTAGCATGCGAGGGAGAGCATATTGAGGGCCGAGATGACAAATTCTGAGCAGGTTGATAACCTCTCTCTCTCTTCTACAAGCGGCTACTTCCACGAGGCGTTGAGCCGAGGCCTTGGATGCTTCGGCCCATAGATCTGATACCACTTGTTGAGAGCGGGCTATGGTGGATGGAGCCAGATGGGAGAAGCCATGGTGAGATGTGAAAGACAAAGAGAGGGAATGAGAGAGAGAGAGAGAGAGAGAGAGAGAGAGAGAGAGAGAGAGAGATGTCTGCCATGCAATCAGAATATGATGCACTTATAGAAAATGACACATGGGCTTTATGTAATTTGCCTCTTGGCAAAAGTGCCATTAGTACAAAGTGGGTTTACAAGTTGAAAGCAAGCCGGATGGTGAGATTGATCGTCATAAGGCTCGACTTGTTGCAAAAGGTTATGCACAGCAAAAAGGAATAGATAATGAAGAGACTTTTTCTCCCACTCGTCGTATGACTATTGTGCGTTTTCTATGTGCATTGGCGGCTCATTTTGGTTGGGATGTACACCAATGCGACATTGTTACTACTTTCTTGAATGGTGACATATTTGAGGAATTTTATGTAACGCAGCCTAAGGTTTTGTCAAGAAAGGACAAGGGGATAAGGTGTGAAAATGTAACAAAGCGTTGTACTGGTTGAAGCAATCTCCTTGTGCTTTGTTTAAGAAGGCTGACACTCATTTGGTCAAACAACTATTTTGTAACATTCCAATAACATTGTATGTAAAGTGTGAGGATGATGTACTTCTCATTGTGGTTCTTTATGTGGATGATTTGCTAATCATTGGACCAAATGAGAGACATATTGATGAATTTAAGGCTAATTTGAATGCTACTTTCAAGATGAAAGATTTCGGGCTATTGCATCATTACTTGGGTGTAGAGTTTAAGCAGTGTGATGGAAATATTTCCTTGTGTTAGAAAAGTTACATAGAGACATTGCTATGTAAGTTTGGACTTGAGGATTGCAAACCTATTGCCACTCCCATGGAAACAAGTTTGAAACCGAGTCTTCATGATGTTGGTGATCCTAAAGATGTCACTCTTTACCAAAATGCTGTTGGATGCCTCATTTATGTATGCACACGAGGCCCAATATTTAGTTTTTAGTCTCATAGGTTAGCAGATTTATGCATAGCCCAGGGTCTAAGCATTGGCAGGCTGTCAAGAGGATTTTCCACTACTTGAGTGCACTTTAGATATTGGCTTGTTTTATCCCAGGGGTGGATCATTGCCCCAAACTTACATGCTTTTTTGGACTCAGATTGGGCTATTTGTTTTGACACACGAGTGTCCACAAGTGGTTTTTGTTTCATGCTTCGCAGTGCATGCATATCATGGTTGAGCAAGAAGCAACCTACTATGGCCACTTCTAGTTGTGAGGTTGAGTTCAGGGTAGTCTTCACAGCCATCACTATCTATACTTACAATGAGAGCGTATTGGCAGTTGTGAGGAGCCCATTTTTTCATGCTCGTTGAGGTGCATTAGCACTATGTCAAGTAGATGCTCTCAGTAGGAGAGATCAGATTGGCTTATTTGCCAACATAGGATAACCTTGTAGATATTTTCACAAAGGTATTATCTCATGAGAAGTTTGAAGCTTTTTGCAAACCTTTGGGCTTACTCCCCTTTGTGGACTGATCATGTCCTCAGGGCATGGAACTTCCCTTTACTTTATGTGCGAGCTCTCGTTCATCACATCACTCCAGGGGAGATTTTCTACCATATACATGTGGTAGTGATGTGTGTGAACACACTAAGGACCGCCGCGGCATTTTTTCCCTCACTAGGAGGTTTTTTTCCCCGTGCATTGTATATATGCCCATCACTCTAGGGCTATCTATCTTTTCATAGCACACTAAGTAATATACTCTCTGTTGTGTGCCTTGAGCTTCCTTCATCTTCTCCAAGCTATATGTGTTTTCCTGTAACCCTAATTCCAACATGTTTGTACTTTGTTCTATCATAGTTCCCTACGAAAAAATTTGCCTAAATCTTCATTGATTTGTTCAATTTCCATGACAATTTTCAACTTTTTTCACCTCTCCACTGAGAGGCATTGTCTTTGTGAGATTCTTCACGTGAACCCATGTGTGCTATAGAAGGGTATTTTTATTAAATTATGTCGTTTTTCAAATTATGTAGTTGATGAGGTTTATGTTTTAGGTTAAGTTTAGGTTATAAGTTAAGTTAGATTAGGTTAGGTTACGTTAAGTTAAGCTATGTTGCTATATTAGGTTATACGTTAGGTTAGGTTTGGTTATCTTATACGTTAAGTTAGATTAAGCTAAACTACATTAGGTTAGGCTAGGTTAGGTTAAGCTACGTTAACATAGGTTAGGTTATCTTATATGTTAAGTTAGGTTAAGTTAACCTACGTTAGGTTTAGTTACGTTAGGTTATGTTAGGTTAGGTTAGGTAAAGCTACATTAGGTTAAGTTAGGTTAAGCTACGTTCGACAACATGGCAAGCTATAGAGCCTGCCCACAGTGCATATTAAAAACAACACAATGGCCATCCATTCTTCAATACAGCAAGCCATAAAGCTTACCCGGCCACAACATATATGCATTGTGGGCAAGCTCTGTGGCTTTCCGTATTGGCAACGGCTCGTCCTTTTGTTGTTTATATGTCCGCGAGCGGTTTTGATCAAGTCCTAAAATAGCACCGTGGCTATTGTGGGCAAGCTTTATGGCTTGCCGTATTTCCAAACAGCTCACCATGGTGTTGTCTATATGTTTGTGAGCGATTTTCAAGCGCTAAAATTACCTCGTGCGCCTAAAAATGAGACAATGGCATTCCGTTTGGCAATATGGCAAGCCATAAATCTTTCCCACAAGGCATATGCATTGTGGGCAAGCTCTATGGCTTTCTATATTGCCAATGGCTCGCCATTCTGTTATCTATATGTCTATGAGCGGCTTTTATGCCATAAAATCGCTTCACAACTCTAAAAATAACACAATCGCTTGCCTCACCATTGTGTTTTATTTTTATGTTAGGTTAGGTTAGGTTAGGTGAGATTATAGGTTAAGTTAGAGCTATCGACAGCATAATAGTCGAAGAAATACACACGGACTTCGAATATGACTCGTGTACTTTTCAAAACGCAAACTGTACTTCGGTTAGATTAGATTATAGGTTACGTAGATGCTATAAGTTAGGTTACATTAAGTTAAGTTAGGTATACGTTTTACGTTAGGTCAAATTATAGGTTAGACATAACGATTATAGGTTAGGTTAGAGCTAGTGTCAAATTAATAGTAGAAAAAACGCAATCTAACTTCGAACATGACTCGTGTACTTCTAAAAATGCAAACAGACTTCGGTTAGGTTATAGGATAGGTAGATGTTATAAGTTAGGTTACATTAAGTGAGGTTAGGTATAGGTTTTATGTTAGGTTAGATTATAGATTAGGCATAACGATTCTAGGTTAGGTTAGAGCTAGCGTCAAATTAATAGTAGAAAAGACGCAATCGGACTTTAAAGATGACTTATGTAATTCTAAAAACGCAAAACGACTTCGGTTAGGTTGGGTTATAGGTTATAAGTTAGGTTACATTAAGTTAGGTTAGGGTTATGTTATAGGTTAGGTTAGAGCTAGCATCAAATTAATAGTAGAAAATATGCTGATAGCCGTTTTTCAGCTCTCCATAATTTGCATAGTAAGTTACTCCACCCTACCAAATTCACCCAAACGCTATGGCTATCCCTACCATTTCACTATACATAGGCGTGTGTGAGTTAGGGGGCTTTTCCCATATCTTCTTAAAAACCCTCAGCTAGCTAGTCACTGGGCTAGTTGAGCCAAAAGAATTAAAAAAAAAAAAAAAAAAAGTTTTTTATGGCCTCTTTGTGTGTAAATATTCATTGTATATATGGCCTAGATATAGGGATTTTTTATAATTATTTCGGTATTTTATTTAAATATTTCTACTTAGGTGTGTGTTTTATTAAACCTATGTACACCTTCTTTCATCCTCTTACACCATAATTATATTTTTTGCCAATATGTACATACTCTAACCTCATATTTTTCCTTTATACAAATCACTCCCACATTTTCACCCTCACCCTCGTGAAAACAAAAAATTGATTTCTACTCATTGGTTACGTTTATTATATTATTTACTTGCATACCTTTTCCTCTTTCACCCAAAATAATTCAAGGAGGGACCATATCATATGATTCCAATATCTTTCCATATCCATAACTCCTCCATGTTTTTATTATTATTTTTACTCATTATTCTAACACCATGTGCTCATTGAGCGAAAGTCCATGAATAGTCCATACACTAGTCCCACCATGTATATATTTCTTTATTCACCAATAATCCTCCTCCATGCATAGGTCAACGGCAACTTGGATGCTTTGTATTATAATATGACAAAGGAGGGGCTCACTCTTGGATGCATTGTACAAATTCAACAAAGGAGGGGGGCACTAAAAGACTTTTGCAGGCATAAAAATAGGCTTTTTAGTGAGAATTTTGGCACCTATTTTCACTCCCAATTTGGAGCGGTGGTCCAAAGAGAAAATGTAGCCCACACTCTGAATAATCACCTGAAATTTTTTCATGATTTTTGGAGCTACCAGTGGTGAGCTATGATTTTTGAGTGGACCCCAGTCTGCCCACTTTTCTCACAACTAGCCCTTAGTCTTCTCTCACCCTTCCACACACCTACTCACTCTTACACATCCCTCCCTCTCCTTCCCTCACTCCAACCTGCAATTTCCATGGCTTCTCCCACCCTCTTCACCATTACCCTTCTCTCTCATCCCTATAGTTCTTTTATGAACCTCTACATACATACACCCTCTCCATGTCTCTCTCTATTGCTTCTATGTTACAATTTCATTTACCTATCCTAAAAATATCTAAAATTCAGCATCTTAACCATGATAACTTCTGCAAATTGAGGATTTTTCATCAACAAATCCTCTTTTCATCGTGGTGGTCAACCGTGGCGGCGGCGTAAAGAAGCGAAGAAGAAGAAGAAGACCAGCAGTCATTTTTTCCACAATCTACACAAGGGTGAGTTCAAGCTTCTTCAAAGCTTCACCATCTCAATGATTCTCTTTTAATTCACCCCTCTTCCTTCATCAAATCAACTCATCCTACCCATTGTAAATGTATCACTAACAATTCTAGTGATTATTACCACTAACAACTAACTTCTCTTGTAAAATGCACCCACACTATCAACATATGGAGTAGGCAACCGCACAAGTAAACCAAATTCACTCACTCCCATGGAAGTTTCTCTCCTTTCACCACATCAATAATTCTCTTACTTGAGCCCACATCCATGTGACTCAAGAGAAAAGAGAGACCCCATTCTCATTTGAAATTCATAAAAATTCATAATCCTTGATCTTTCCTAATAAAATTGATTAGGCTTACTCCTAATCAAGGCTTCTAAAACCTATAAATAGAACCCATTCCTCCTTGTAAAACACATCACTATACCATTGCACACTAGATTGAGCGTACCACACGCCAGTTCTATCTTGGTTGTAAAGAGAGAGTAAGCTTTCTATACACCATCACCTTGGTGCATAGAAAAGCTTGAGCTAGTTTGAGTGAGTGCGAGTAGAAGATATTCTTCCTACCATTGTTGTATCTACCCCAACATCAATGAATTGGTAGTTTTGGGTGCAATTCATGTCCAAATGCTCACGCTTCTCCTCCAATTTGGCTTGGCAAACTCATTAAGCTCCATAAGGTGACTTGTTTCATTGAAGGTTGTTGTTTGTTGCTTGTGATTCATTGGCTATTGTTTGGCTACCATTGTAAGAGGGTGGATGGTGAGAGGGCTCCCATAACCCTAAGACAATGTGCTAGTGATGCTATAACCAAATCTTGTCACTTGATTCCGCAACCTCTAAGTTCCTTTTTGTGCAAAATATAAAGTTGAAGCTAAGTTGTACACCATCTCTCTCTCTCTCTCTCTCTCTCTCTCTCTCTCTCTCTCTCTCTCTCTCTCTCTCTCTCTCTCTCTCTCTCTCTCTCGTGTTTTAGTGTTTGAGAGTGTTCCATCGGTATTAGGGTTAGTGTAAATTCCTTGCTTGTTTGTGGGTTGCTCTAACGATTCTCCTCTTTTGCGTGCTAGTTCGCTCTTAAACTAGGTGGTGCCCCTTGTGTAGTTGGGATTTGGCTGTGGGTTTGTTGTTTTGGTTTGTGTTGTGTTGTGCCCCAGCCCCATTGAGCAGCACGGGAGCCTTGAAGGGTGTCTAGAGGTTTCTCTTCTTGTTGCCCGCCCCGGACCGCCTCAATTTTGGTGCCCCCACTGAGGACAGGCTTGTGTATGTTTTGTGAAGGCTCAACCTTTAGCATAATCAAGTAGCTTGCATGAATCACAAGAATTTGTATGATCCCTTCATTCCCATTGCAAGGCAAAAGGTACACATAATTGTTAGTACTAAGTTGCAATTTCAGCGAGTAATTCGTAGAATTTTAGGTCCTCTTAGGTTGGTGGAGATAAACACATCAGTAAATCCTTTTATTTTGCCTCTCATTAGGTACGACCTTAGTTTGGACGTCTATATTTTTGTTTTGTTTTAAGAATTAGGTCATGCATAGACCATGGATAATGGCCCAGGAATACAGGTTTTTCTCTTTCATTTCACTCCACACATTAGAGTAAACATTGAAATTAGTAGAAAAATCCATTTTCAACAACGTATGGTATTCATGTTTGGTGCCCAAAGAGTAGGAGAAATTCTCGCGTCACCAAACCCTGTCATTCTACCTCTTATTGATTATCATAGGTCATTTGATGTGAGTATTTTTATTTTGTTGTAGAATAGATTGCAATTTCGAAAATATTATTGTGTAAATCTTTTAAAGAAAGAAAAAACAAAAACGCTTCACTTTGAAAACAATTCAATGGAGAGCCAACGCCAAATGTCTGGATATCCTATTTTCTTTGGAGAGCCTGGAGAGGATGCATAATTATTTCTAGCGAATTTCAAGATGTCTTGCCGTATCAAGAGGATAGTAACTGATCAAGAAAGTGTAGAAATGTTTGAGGTGGTCCCTAGGAAAGATGCTAGCACTTGGTTTGACTCTTTGCCTGAGGAAGTTAAAGGGAATTACACGGAAGTTTTGAATCGTTTCAAGAAATACTTCTTTGATCCCCAAAACACTCAGAAATTATGGCAAGACATTGTTTCTCATAAGCAAAAAGACTTAGATGACTACTACTTGTACAAGCAAGAGTTCCTACGTCTTTGTGCTCTATGGATACTAAATGTTGCTAACCCCGGTGATGGTGCAGAATTTCTAAAGAAGGAGAGGTTCATGGCCGGACTCTTTCCTGACCTTAAGGTAAAAGTTGAGGCGGGTGCACCTGCTACCTTTGATGCATCTGAAACTAGGGCTGCTGAGAAATATAGGAAACTCAAGTGCTTAAGGGGGGAGGTTCCAAAATAAGGTCTTAGACCCAAAGGTAAGTCACAAGCATCAACATCTAAGGAGCTTCCTGAGGTAACGGTGGAAGTGATTGAGAAGTTAAATGAATCTTTAAGCAGCTTGTCAATTCACCTTGCACAAGCTGTAGGTCCAAAGGGACAAGCAAAGAAGTCAGAAGAGCGAGATCCACCACGACCTAGGAGAGTCTTGCAATGTTGGAATTGCGGAGAGTCTGGACATGGGATGTATAATTGTCCTTGGCCCCGTGGGGAGCCAGGGAACTAGTGAGCAACCACAGCTTCTACAAAGGCCAAATGGAGCAAGACCACTTCCACAAGGAGTGGAAGGAGTTCCACCTTTGCCAGACCCAAATGTGCATGTGGTAGAGGTGACAAATTCAAGAGAGGTTGACATGGAAGCAAATGGCATTAAGCGTGGCCGAGGGAAAGGTAAGGAGAAAGAAGGAGTTGCATCACAAAGTGACCATGGACAAGAAAAGAAGGCAAAGGAAACCAAGGAAGCTAATAGGACTCGACGTCGTATCAACCTCCAAGACTTTCCTCTTGGAAATGGAATGGCCCCATACAACCTGTTGGAAGACATGAGAGGTAAGGGTCCTTATATCTCATGGCCTCAATTTCTTGCATTATGTCCACAAGTTAGGAGGGATTTAACAAGGGCAGTTAGCACTAGGAGAAAGGTAAAAGAGAGTGTGCCTGTTGTAAAAATTGCACAAGCTGAAATGAATGAGGACATTACACCTGTGCTAGATTGTTACATAAAATGGAGATTGGTTAGGAAAGGTCTAGTGGATGGGGGTGCACAAATTTGCATCATGACAGAGGGACTCATTCAAAAACTAGGCATGCACATCCATGAGACACCTGAATTAAGGTCAAGATGGCAAACAATAGCAAGGCTAGGTGCGTAGGTATTTGTAAAAATGTTTTTGTGGAGGCCTTTGGCATTAAGAAGGCAGTGGATTTCTATGTCATGTCTACCAAAGGAAATGGTTACCCATTTATCCTAGGGAGACCATGGCTAATGAAAATGCGAGCTTTGCAGGATTGGGAGAGTGGAAAGCTAATTTGCAGGAACGACAATCATAAGGAGGTTGTCTTTGACATGAAGGAGCAACGCCAAGAGGAGCTCCATGAAGAATCATCTCAAAGTGAGACGGAAGAAGGTTGGACCGATAACACTTCAGAAGAAGAAAGTAGCGGCAGCATTACTGAAGAGGAGTCTTCCATCGAAGTCATGGGGGTAAGGTTTAAGCCAACCAACCAAGAGACCTCTTGTCAAGGTTTGGAGGAGGTAGGTTCCCAAGAGAACTAAAAATTGGAAGATGAAAGAATGCTAGAAGGTATGCTATCTACAACACTTACAAAGGATGAAAGAGAGAAGTTCAAATGTGTGCTAAGGAAATGTCCTAGGCTTTTTGCTAAAGACTACACCAATGTGCGTGGAGTAGATGCTGTTCAACACAAAAATGAGTTGAAGCCAGAGGCCACACCTAAGGCTTAGAAGCTATGAAGGCTAGGAGTCATCAAGGAGCAGGCTTTACTCAAGGAGGTAAGAAAGCTTCTAGCAGCAGGTTTCATTTATCCACTGGAGAATTCAGAGTGGGTCTCTCCCGTTGTTGTCACTCCTAAGAAAAACGGAAAGTGGAGGGTGTGTGTGGATTACCGTCCACTCAATGAGGCAACAAAAAGAGATCACTTTCCCCTCCCATTTCAGGATGAGATACTAAATGAGGTAGCTGGTCATGAGAAGTACACTGTGTGTGATGGCTACTCAGGCTACTTTCAAATAGGTATCGCATTGGAAGATCAATTGAAAACAACCTTTATCACTCCTTGGGGTTGTTATGCTTTTAGAGTCATGCCATTTGGTCTCACAGATGCTCCTGCAACATTCCAACATTTCATGAACATGGTGTTTCAAGCATTCTTTGGAAAGTCAATTAGGGTGTTCATTGATGATTTCTGCATTTATAGCTCAAAATCATTGCATCTACAAAGGGTAGAAGAAGGTTTAAAGAAGCTCTACGACATGGGAGGTCAACTCAACCCCGACAAGTGCCACATAGGTGAGGATGAAGTGATCTTGCTCAGTCACAAGGTTTCCTATAAAGGCATTGAGGTGGATCCTTCAAAGGCAAAGGCTCTTTTTGAGATCCCATCACCGAAGAGTCTTAAGGAGGTCATCTCTTTCATTCAGAAGGTGAAGTAAATGTCACGCTTCATTCACTTAGCCTCAGAGTTGCTTCATCCTTTGCAAAAGTTGACACAACAAGTAGAATTTGCATGGTCTGATGAGCTTGAAGAGTATTTTTGTAACATTAAAGTCATTTTGTCAGAGATACCAACACTCATGCCTCCTTGTTGGGAGTACACATTCTTTGTTAGCTCTAGTGTTGGAAGGGAAACAATTGGTGCTGTGTTGCTACAACAAGATCCCCACAGTACAAGGATGCGACCCATCTACTTTGCTAGTAGGGTCATGAATGCTTTGGAGAGAGACTACACAGAAGCAGAACTCATGATGCTTTCTCTCATGTTTGCGGTGAGAAAGTTTAGATCCTACCTGCTACCAAAACCTTTTGTAATTCTCACTGCAGCTTATGGACTTGAATGGTAAAGAGCACTCCAGGAAGGTAAACGGGTATCGCTTGAAGCCCTATTTGAGTCGCCTTCCACCAAAGGATCTACCAAAGATCTGTCCAAAGGCCGCTGTCTCATGTAAGTATTGTTACATGAAGCATGAGTGTAACTCCAGCCAAAATTCTGAGGGGCCAAACAATGAAGATCTCGTCAAGGACTCTGAAGCACTCTCTTTGGAAAAGATGCTCTATGATGGTACATGAATATACCATCATCCTGGGGGAGGGCTAATGATAGCCGTTTTTCAGCTCTCCATAATTGTCATAGTAAGTTACTCCACCCTACCAAATTCACCCAAACGCTATGGCTATCCCTACCATTTCACTGTACATAGGCGTGTGTGAGTTAGGGGGCTTTTCCCATATCTTCTTAAAAACCCTCAGCTAGCTAGTCACTGGGCTAGTTGAGCCAAAAAAATAAAAAAAATAAAAAAATAAAATTATATTATGGCCTCTTTGTGTGTAAATATTTCATTGTATATATGGCGTAAATATAGGGATTTTTTATAATTATTTTGGTATTTTATTTAAATATTTCTACTTAGGTGTGTGTTTTATTAAACCTATGTACACCTTCTTTCATCCTCTTACACCATAATTATATTTTTTGCCAATATGTACATACTCTAACCTCATATTTTTCCTTTATACAAATCACTCCCACATTTTCACCCTCACCCTCGTGAAAACAAAAAATTGATTTCCACTCATTGGTTAAATTTATTATATTATTTACTTGCATACCTTTTCCTCTTTCACCCAAAATAATTCAAGGAGGGACCATATCATATGATTTCAATATCTTTCCATATCCATAACTCTTCCATATTCTTATAATTATTTTTACTCATTATTCTAACACCATGTGCTCATTGAGCTAAAGTCCATGCATAGTCCATACACTAGTCCCACCATGTATATATTTCTTTATTCACCAATAATCCTCCTCCATGCATGGGTCAAGGGCAACTTGGATTCTTTTTATTATAATATGACAAAGGAGGGGCTCACTCTTGGATGCATTGTACAAATTCAACAAAGGAGGGGGCCACTAAAAGACTTTTGCAGGCATAAAAATAGGCTATTTAGTGAGAATTTTGGCACCTATTTCCACTCCGAATTTGGAGCGGTGGTCAAAAGAGAAAATGTAGCCCACACTCTGAATAATCACCTGAAATATTTTCATGATTTTTGGAGCTACCAGCGGTGAGCTATGATTTTTGAGTGGACCCCAGTCTGCCCACTTTTCTCACAACTAGCCCTTAGTCTTCTCTCACCCTTCCACACACCTACTCACTCTTACACATCCCTCCCTCTCCTTCCCTCACTCAAACCTGCAATTTCCATGGCTTCTCCCACCCTCTTCACCATTATCCTTCTCTCTCATCCCTATAGTTCTTTTATGAACCTCTACATACATACACCCTCTCCATGTCTCTCTCTATTGCTTCTATGTTACAATTTCATTTACCTCTCCTAAAAATATCTAAAATTCAGCATCTTAACCATGATAACTTCTGCAAATTGAGGATTTTTCATCAACAAATCCTCTTTTCATCGTGGTGGTCAACCGTGGCGGCGGCGTAAAGAAGCGAAGAAGAAGAAGAAGACCAGCGGTCATTTTTTCCACAATCTACACAAGGGTGAGTTCAAGCTTCTTCAAAGCTTCACCATCTCAATGATTCTCTTTTAATTCACCTCTCTTCCTTCATCAAATCAACTCATCCTACCCATTGTAAATGTATCATTAACAATTCTAGTGATTATTACCACTAACAACTAACTTCTCTTGTAAAATGCACCCACACTATCAACATATGGAGTAGGCAACCGCACAAGTAAACCAAATTCACTCACTCCCATGGAAGTTTCTCTCCTTTCACCACATCAATAATTCTCTTACTTGAGCCCACATCCATGTGACTCAAGAGAAAAGAGAGACCCCATTCTCATTTGAAATTCATAAAAATTCATAATCCTTGATCTTTCCTAATAAAATTGATTAGGCTTACTCCTAATCAAGGCTTCTAAAACCTATAAATAGAACCCATTCCTCCTTGTAAAACACATCACTATACCATTGCACACTAGATTGAGCGTACCACACGCCAGTTCTATCTTGGTTGTAAAGAGAGAGTAAGCTTTCTATACACCATCACCTTGGTGCATAGAAAAGCTTAAGCTAGTTTGAGTGAGTGCGAGTAGAAGATATTCTTCCTACCATTGTTGTATCTATCCCAACATCAATGAATTGGTAGTTTTGGGTGCAATTCATGTCCAAATGCTCACGCTTCTCCTCTAATTTGGCTTGGCAAACTCATTAAGCTTCATAAGGTGACTTGTTTCATTGAAGGTTGTTGTTTGTTGCTTGTGATTCATTGGCTATTGTTTGGCTACCATTGTAAGAGGGTGAATGGTGAGAGGGCTCCCATAACCCTAAGACAATGTGCTAGTGATGCTATAACCAAATCTTGTCACTTGATTCCGCAACCTCTAAGTTCCTTTTTGTGCAAAATATAAAGTTGAAGCTAAGTTGTACACCATCTCTCTCTCTCTCTCTCTCTCTCTCTCTCTCTCTCTCTCTCTCTCTCTCTCTCTCTCTCTCTCTCTCGTGTTTTAGTGTGTGAGAGTGTTCCATTGGTATTAGGGTTAGTGTAAATTCCTTGCTTGTTTGTGGGTTGCTCTAACGATTCTCCTCTTTTGCGTGCTAGTTCGCTCTTAAACTAGGTGGTGCCCCTTGTGTAGTTGGGATTTGGCTGTGGGTTTGTTGTTTTGGTTTGTGTTGTGTTGTGCCCCAGCCCCATTGAGCAGCACGGGAGCCTTGAAGGGTGTCTAGAGGTTGCTCTTCTTGTTGCCCGCCCCGGACCGCCTCAACGCAATCGGACTTTAAAACTGCACATAGACTTCAAGAACCTTAATATATATATAGTCATTGACCAATAAAGTCGAGATTATTACCTTGTGGTCCTAATATTTGTGCACCTCTAGACCGAGGTGTGCAGGGATCGGGCCTGGCTAGAGAATGTGATGTTTTAGAGCTAGAAAAAATAGTTGAAAAAATGCAATCAGACTTCAAAAGTGCACACAGACTTCAAGAACATTAATATATAGTCATTGAACAATAAAGACGAGATTATTACCCTGTGGTCCTAATCTCTGTGCACCTCTAGACTGAGGTGTGTAGGGATCGGGACTGGCTAGAGAATGTGAGGTTGTTAAATCTTGTCATGTACTTAGTAGTGTGTAGTTATAACAACTAGAGTGTTTTAATTATTTGTTTCATCATTGGTAGATAAAGTATGGACGATAGGATGGCGTGTCCTTGTGCTCATTGCAAGCATCAAATCTTTTGAAAATGAAAAATCTATGACCAACACATACCCAATCACGATCTGTTTCCGATAGAGTAAGTACAAGACCTACGTTATCGATCTCATGGTCTAGAGATTGAAGGTCATAGTCCGCAAGTAGATATTGCTCCAGCTTCATCCCAGATAAGAAGATTTTCAAATGAGCAGCCATCGACTGAGTCCTCCAAACAAATACCTGAAGCGGCATTTCAAAAGTGAAGATGGAGCGGATGTTGGACGCGTTCTTTGACATAGATTCCAACATTGAAGGCGACAACATTGAATGCAATACTGTGGACCAACCTTAGCTATCTTGTTCATATCGACGGCATGATAGCAACAATGAGGAGGGCGAGATGATGCAAAGTCTTGCACGCATGGCGCTCTACACTGTTGGAAAAATCTCAGTTCTCCGTACCGCAGGCCATTCAAGAGAGTACAAGCCGGCAAAGGGGTATGATCAAGTCTCGAACAACTCAATTTTGAGTGTGGTGAGGTCCACAATGTCACACCGTCGGTCAGAAGCGAGAGACAGGTACAATGACGACAGTTCCAAGTCGGCATGGTTGGATGCAGAGGAATGGACGGGGATTGCATGAGAGACACAAGACAATCGCGATAGATTTCAGCAGCAGAGAGATGCAGCCAGAGCATGTTCGGAGTCTGCTGAAGCGTCACATCTTGGGAGTGGAGTCTACGATATGCTTCAACATGAGTTTGGAAGTATTATATGTATGCTTTAAATTATTGATAATATATATGTTATTTGAAGATTTCTCTAATGATTAAACCATAATTTTGTGCCAAGAGAAGAAGTATGGGTACAAGCATGGACTTGTGGCCCTTTTGACCCAGCTGCAAGAGGAGGGAGAGGACGTTGATTGGGAGGCATTACCATGAGGGTCTTTTCACTCAGTGATTGTTTGCATATGTATAGTTTTGTAGTGCTTATGTTTATGGTATGCCACAGATGTTATGGTTAAGGTTTGACAATCAACTTAAGATTATGGTTTTGCTATGATGGTATGAAAATCATCTAAAATTTATGGTTATGGTTATGGTTGTGCAATGATGGTATGGCAATCAGGTGATGGTTACGGTTTTACTATGATGGTATAGCAATCATGTGATGGTTATGGTTATGGTTATGGTTGTGCAATGATGATATGGCTGTTATGTTTATGGTATGACAAGCAAGTTATGGTAATGGTTATGGTATGGAAAACGGGTTATGTTTATGGTTTTATAGTTTTTCACTCATGTTTTAATTATGTTAACAAGTTATGTTATTCTTACAATTTTGCTAATTTCCATACACTCACTCTTTAGCGTCAACTTGTAGGTGGAGTGCGGTTGCTTGTGCACTCTTTCTTTGGGCAGACAAGGCTGTTTTCTTTTGCTGCAGTATATGTAGCATTAGTTCCCAGCCCCCTCTGCCCAAAAAATTTTGCAGGTTTTGGTCGTCGGTACAGGTAACGGTATCACCATCGATAGGGGCAACGGTATGAGCATTGGAATTTAGTATATAAATATCGTTGCTTATTACGTAGCATATTCGGATGCCTATTTGAAGATGTATTTCGACATCCGCTATACCGATGGTTATACCAACGCTACGATACCAGCGTCTCTTTCGAGGCTTATTTCAGTGCTTTTTAGTTTAAAAATTAACGCTATTTTGTCAGTACCTGTGTCAATTTCTGTGCGACGTCTTGTAGTGTCAGATTGTTATGCTTTGGTTATATCTAGCTCACATGATGTTGAGGAACCTCAATCATTTTATGAAGCACAGAGTTTAGAAAATTGGATGGCTGCCATGCAATCAGAATATGATGCACTTGTAGAAAATGACACATGGACTTTATGTAATTTGCCTCCTAGCAAAAATACCATTAGTACAAAGTGGGTCTACAAGTTGAAATGCAAGCTAGATGGTGAGATTGATCGTGATAAGGCTTGAATTGTAGTAAAAGGTTATGCACAACAAAAAGGCATAGATTATGAAGAGACTTATGTAGTTGATGAGGTTTATGTTTTAGGTTAAGTTTAGGTTATAAGTTAAGCTAGATTAGGTTAGGTTAAGTTAAGTTAAGCTACGTTGTTATGTTAGGTTATACGTTATGTTAGGTTAGGTTATCTTATACGTTAAGTTAGATTAAGCTAAGCTACGTTAGGTTAAGTTATATTAGGTTCGGTTAGGTTAAGCTACGTTAACTTAGGTTAGCTTATCTTATATGTTAAGTTAGATTAATTTAATCTACGTTAAGTTTAGTTACGTTAGGTTATGTTAGGTTAGGTTAGGTTAGGTGAAGCTACATTAGGTTAAGTTAGGTTAAGCTACGTTCGACAATACGGTAAGCCATACAGCTTACCCACAACGCATATTAAAAACAACACAATGGCGATCCATTCGTTAGTACGACAATCCATAAAGCTTACCCAAAACACATATGCATTGTGGGCAAGCTCTATGGCTTTCCCTATTGTCAACGGCTCGCCATTGTGTTGTTTATATGTCTGCGAGCGATTTTGATCAAGTCCTAAAATAGCACCGTGGCGAGCCATTTGGCAATATGGCAAGCCATAGATCTTGCTTACAATGCATATGCATTGTGGGCAAGCTTTATGGCTTTCCGTATTTCCAAACGGCTCGCCATGATGTTGTCTATATGTTTGCGAGCGATTTTCAAGCGCTAAAATTACCTCGTGAGCCTAAAAATAACACAATGGCGTTCCGTTTGGCAATATGGAAAGCCATAAAGCTTTCCCACAAGGCATATGCATTGTGGGCAAACTCTATGGCTTTCTATATTGCCAATGGCTTGCCATTCTGTTGTCTATATGTCTGCGAACGGCGGTTTTCAGACCATAAAATCGCTTCGCAACTCAAAAAACAACACAATGGTGAGCCGTTTTCCAAATTGGCAAGCCATAGAGCTTGCCCGCATTGCATATGCATTGTGGGCAAGCTGTATGGCTTGTAATTTTTCTAAACGCCTCACCATTGTGTTGTTTTTATGTTAGGTTAGGTTAGGACGTTGGGTGAGATTATAGGTTAGGTTAGAGCTATCGACGGCATAATAGTAAAAAAAAATACACACAGACTTCGAATATGACTCGTGTACTTATAAAAACGCAAACCGTACTTCGGTTAGGTTAGGTTATAGGTTGGGTAGATATTATAAGTTAGGTTACATTAAGTTAAGTTAGATATAGGTTTTACGTTAGGTTAGATTATAGGTTAGGCATAATGATTATAGGTTAGGTTAGAGCTAGCGTCAAATTAATAGTAGAAAAAACGCAATCCACTTTGAAGATGACTTGTGTACTTCTAAAAATGCAACCGGTTAGGTTATAGGTTAGGTAGATGTTATAAGTACAGTTACATTAAGCTAGGTTAGGTATAGGTTTTATGTTAGGTTTGATTATAGGTTAGGCATAACGATTATAGGTTAGGTTAGAGCTAGCGTCAAATTAATAGGACTTCGAAGATGACTTGTGTACTTCTAAAAACAAAAACTGACTTTGGTTAGGTTAGGTTTAGGTTATAAGTCAGGTTACAGTAAGTTAGGTTAGGGTTATGTTATAGGTTAGGTTAGAGCTAGCATCAAATTAATAGTAGAAAAAACGCAATCGGACTGCAAAAGTGCACATAGACTTCAAGAACCTTAATATATAGTCATTGACCAATAAAGACGAGATTATTACCCTATGGTCCTAATCTCCGTGCACCTCTAGATCGAGGTGTGCAGGGATCGGGCCTGGCTAGAGAATGTGAGGTTGTTAGAGCTAGCAAAAAATAGTTGAAAAAATGCAATCGGACTTCAAAAGTGTACACAGACTTCAAGAACTTTAATATATTGTCATTGACCAATAAAGACGAGATTATTACCCTGTGATCCTAATCTCTCTGCGCCTCTAGACTGAGGTGTGCGGGGATCGGGCCTGGCTAGAGAATGTGAGGTTGATAAATCTTGTCATGTACTTAGTAGTGTGTAGTTATAACAACTAGTGTGTCTGAATTATTTTTTGCATCTTTGGTAGATAAAGTATGGACAATAGGATGGAGTTCCCTTGTGCGCATTGCAAGCATCAGATCTTTCGAAAACAAAATATCTGCGACCAACACATACGCAATCACGGTCTCTTTCGGATAGAGCAAGTACAAGACCTACGTTATCGATCTCATGGTCTAGAGATTGAAGGTCAAAGTCCACAAGTAGATATTGCTCCAGCTTCATCCCAGATAAGACGATTTTCAATCGAGCAGCCATCGACTGAGTCCTCCCACCTAATACCTGAAGCAGCATTTGAAGAAGTAGAGATGGAGTAGATGTTGGACGTGTTCTTTGACATGTATTTCAACATAGAAGGCGAAAACATTGAACACAGTACTGTTGGACCAACCTTAGTTATCCCGTTCATATCGACGGCATGATAGCATAGATGAGGAGGGAGAGCTGATGTAAAGTCTTGCATGCATGGTGCTCTACACTAGTGCAAAAGTCTTAGTTCTCCGTTGTCGTGCAGCTCTGCTTCCATGCTAATAAATATGCCAAGAAGATGAAAATCAAGCTTATTGAAAGCCTTCTTGATTAATGGTCAGTGATGAGGGCTTGTTAACAGGCCACGTTTAATGATTAATGTATGCCAGATGCGGCTTAAAAGGGCCAACATATGCCTTAATGATGCCAAAAATGAGTACGATTGAAGTGAGCACAAAATGATAGATTATGACTAGAATTGTAGTGCTTGATGTGCTCTACCGGTCTGTCTTTACGGCTCGTCGATTGGAGCTACGGTGAAGAAGTTATGTCATATTGAAGTTTGAGTCGATTGCAGATCTGTACCGGATTGGGCAACCACAAACTAAGGTGACAGAAATGAAATGAATACACGGGCCTGAAGTGCCCACTTTGTGGAGCGCGTCGGTCTTTTCAGATAAGGGATCGGAGTTCCGCTTGCTAAGTTATTAGCCGTTAAAGATTCACCGGGGGCCGGCTCAGTACCATACCAGTCGACTCGACCGGAGTGCCATCTGGGAGATTTTGGCTCTCGCTCGGATTTTGGAGTGCAGAAAAGTAAGTGCTCAAGGAGAATCTTGTCCAAAATATTATCTCCTGCAGTGCATTGATAGCAGCTACATGTATGTCAAATGTGGTGTACGTCTCATTAAGTACAAAAACTGCTTGAAGAGCTTCATGTGATCTCATGGAAAGCATTGATTGCGAGATTGACCCAAGGGGAGAGAATCCCTGATGAGACTGTTGGCAAGGACTGCTCGAAAACAAAATTTCGTGTTTGCCGGTGCCTCGGTCGGCATGTATGCTAAATGTGGGGCCCAACAAGGGCTTATCCCCGCCCAAGGTGTAGTAAAATGGCCGCCCACTCAAATAATAAGGCCGCCCAATGATTTACATTGGCCACCCACTTAGTGAAAGGGTTTTTTTTAGTGTAAAAAGAAAAACAAAGGGAAAGATGGCATGGCGTCGACGAGGGCAGTAAGCAAAGCGTAGGGGGGGGGAAGTTGAGGTCGCGCCGGCCAGCTCGGACCTCAGACGAGAGCATGCTCATGAAACGAGAAAGCATCAATAGATCATGGCGCCCATATGTGGGCCTGCTCTTGTGAAATCTGGCGCTGCTCCACACTCCGCTTGTTGCCACATCATGGAGCCGGTTCATGCCACGTCAGTGACGCCGGCTCTACTGAGAGGAGTTATTAAAAAGATGGGTTTTTTAGGGCACAAGGGGAGGAGATGATAAGGGAGGTTCGAAGAGTTGCATGAGGAGTTAACGAGCAAGCAAAAACGAGGGGAACCAAAGCGAGGAGGTGAAGGGATCCAATGGGAGGTTTCTCTCTCTCAATCTCCAATCAAAGCAAGGAGTTCTCTCTCTCTCTCTCGGCCATGGTGACATAGGGGAGCAAGGAGGGTTAATTTCTCTCTCTCTCTCTCTCTCTCTCTCTCGGCTTAAGTAAGAACGAAGTCTCTCCCTCTCCATCATATACTCGAGAAGCGAAGTTATTACTCTCTCTCACTCTCGACCTCAGCAAGCAAGAAGCATCGAAGGGCAATTAACGAAGAGTTGAACGAGGGTAATAGGGTAACGTTAGCAAAGGCAAGGAAGTGGAACAAAGGATGCTCGAAAAGAGGTAATCAAAGGTATACAGAGCCTGACGACAATCAAGGTAATTCAATTAGAGGAGACGGAAAAATTTGTGAGCGGCAATTAAGCCAGTGCAAAGCATAAGGAGCAAGAAGCTGCGGAATATTGGATAATAACTGAAGCTTGATGATCAAGGCAATGAACTGAATTAAGGACTGCAAAATCCACAGGGCAATTGAAGCAGATGAAGCGACATGAGGGAGTTACCATCATCGTCATCGACTAGAGATTGATTCTGTCATTAACGGCCCGGTTAATACTGTAAAGCGGGAGCTTAAACTCTTGGTTAGCAGATGATCCAAGTGACCACGCTGTTAACAGCCCGCCTTGGCTGAGGATAAATTGTACTACAAGTAATATTCAATTAATTGATGATTGCGGTGATTGGCAGAGCTGTCATTGTCTCTTGTTCTCTCTCTTTCACACCTCCCTCAGCAGAGGCCCGGCGCCTGCCCGGCTCACGTAGCGAACACATATCCCCCGATATCTTTGGTGAACCCGATGCGAAACGAGCCGGGGTGGGAGGTAAAGATGGAGAATTTAGAGCAGATGATGAAGATGATTGCATAATTAAGTGCAAATGGTTTTGATAATAAGTCAACATCTCCTGATTTTTCAAAGATGCTTCAATTGGTTCAAGGATCTTTGCTTGAAATAGAGACCGTAAAGAAGAAAAATCAAATTGATGAAGGTTTGGATGCAGCTTTAGATGGAGTATACGATGAGAGACGACTCTTTGATGGATACGATCCAGAGGGCTACCTAGAGTGCTATGAGCTGGAGACCAAGGTAAGAGGGATAGCAGAAGAATTGATGATCGAATCTTTTGAGCAATTAGTGAGTTCAGATGTGAAGGAGAAGATTCAAGAGGCTACCAGGTCTTGCGACGACGACTGGGAGTATTTGAAAGAAGCTATTGTGTGAGTAAGATATGAGCAGTATGAAAGCTATCAAGAACAGAGTTTAGGTCTACTAGATTATGCAGATATTCGAGGACAAGTATGATCAAAGTTAGAAGGTGTGATTGATGAGTTTGTGCAAGATGCTACCTTCTTACAGGCTAATGATGAAGACATAGTCAAAGATGTATATGAAAAGTTGGGATTTGCAGATGCCTTGCATGAAGTAGAAGTCCTTGAGGGTCAGTCTCTACAGCCTCAAATTACAAAGGGTGAATTTTTCAAAGAACCTACGCATGCAGTACATGAAGAAAAGAAATCAGGGGATCAAAACTGTGAAGTGGATAAAACTAAAGAAGAAATTTTGCAGGTAAATGAGTGCAGCCATATTCAGGTAGACATGCAGGAAGATGCAGTTATAGCTGATACTTTTGCTACTAAACCAGAAATAGAGCAAAATGTTTCTGGTACAGATTCTACCATAGAGGTGATTGAAGATACTGGTGCAGGTTTTGCCAAAGAGTTGATTAATGGTACAGATGTCACAGGTCAAAGTAGGGATGCTATTGAGAGCAGCAGGACCATGGATTTTGGTATGCCAGATTTACCAAATTTGGATGTACTAGATTTTGAGGACTTGACTAAGCAAGAGTATGCGCTTGAAGACCTGCAAAATGTTGATTCAGAGGGGGTGCAGACTCCTTCATTGACAAGTTTTTGGGAAGCACAGCTACAAAAGTGGAAAATTATTCTTGAATGTGATGATACTGAATTAGAGGGGGTGCGGACTCCTTCTTTGAAAAGTTTCTGTGACCTAGAGCTATCGATCTGGCAGACTGATCCTGAATTTGATGATGGTGATTTAGAGAGGGAGCAAACTTATTCTCTATTGAGAACTTGTGACACAGGGCTCACACTATGGCAGAATGATCATGAAATTGATGATGCTGATTTAGAGCGGGTGCATAGGGAAGTGCAATCTCTTGATGTTGAATATGATTGGTTTCATTGTGTTGATGATACAGATAGGGCAGTAGATAAAATTTTCAAAGTGCATGCAGAATTTTGTGCTATAGAAGTGCAAAGATATCTGGATGAGGGTGAAAGACTAGAAGAGCAGTTTACTGCAGATGCGTTTAGTATGCATGTCATATGTGAAAATCCTCGTTTATTGCAGCAACCTGAGATGTACAGGATTGAGAAACCTTCTCAAGAGGTGGACCTAGATCTTATGTTCTTATTGGATGAAGCTTTGAAAGGGTTCTCAAATATCGATGCTAAGGATACCAATCAATCTCTATTCATGCATGAGAAAGTTTGTTCAGATGCAGTCGATGATGATCTAATGCAGTTGTTAGATGATGCACTACTTGATTTTGAGCCTCTACGAGATAGAGAATTGTTTTCTGATGCATCTTGCGAGTATAATGAAGAGAGTTTTACCAGAGACTTGATGTATTCAGATATGCATGATTGGGATCCCAATATTAGTGAGAGTGAAGGTGAACTACCAATGCTTTTACCGGTGATTGATGATCGACAATTGGATGAGCCAGTTGCACAAGGAATATAACAATATCTGATGCTACCTGATGCTATATGGAATCGAATGTTACCCTATGATGTAGGGGATTTTGAGCTAGCTTTTGACCCAGGAGGTGACATATATATGCATGGTCCTGGGCAATTGACTTATATGCCATATGATCCAGGCGGTTTGTATGAATATTTGTGGGCTAATGTATGTTTATGCTTTATTGATTGGAAATTATTGTATTTTCCCTATGATCCTGGAGGATGGTGCAAATTTTTTAAAGGAATGCTCACAGTGGGGCAATTGATTGGTTTGCATATGTACAATTTTTTAGTGCTTATGTTTATGGTCTATGGTTATATTTATGGTATGCCACATATGTTATGGTTAAGGTTTGACAGTCAACTTAAGATTATGGTTTTGCTATGATGGTATGAAAATCATCTAATGGTTATGGTTATGGTTGTGCAATGATGGTATGTCAACGAGGTGATGGTTATGGTTTTGCTATGATGGTATAGCAATCATGTGATTGTAATGGTTATGGTTGTGCAATGATGGTATGGCTGTTATGTTTATGGTATGACAAGCAAGTTATGGTATGGCAAACAAGTTATGTTTATGGCTTTACAGTTTTTGACTCATGTTTTAATTATGTAACAAGTTATGCTATTCTTACAATTTTTCTAATTGCCATACACTCGCTCTTTAGCGTTATCTTGTAGGTGGAGTGTGGTTGCTTGTGCACTCTTTCTTTTGGCAGACAAGGCTGTTTTCTTTTGCTGCAGTATATGCAGCATTAGTTTCCCAGCCCGCTCTGCCCAAATTTTTTTTTGCAGGTTTTGGTCGTCGATATAGGTAACGGTATCACCATTGATAGGGGCAACGTATGAGCTTCGGAATTTAGAATATAAATACCGTTGCTTATTACATTGCATATTCTGACGCCTATTTAAAGATGTATTTTGACGCCCACTATATTGATGGTTATACCAACGCTACGATACCAACGTCTCTTCCGAGGCTTATTTCAGCGCATTTTAGTTTAAAAATTAACGCTATTTTGTTAGTACCTGTGTTGATTTCTGTGCGACGTCTTGTAGTGTCAGATTGTTATGCTTTGGCTATATCTAGCTCACATGATGTTGAGGAACCTCAATCATATTTATGAAGCACATAATTTAAAAAATTAGATGGCTGCCATGCAATCAGAATATGATGGACTTGTAGAAAATGACACATGGACTTTATGTAATTTGCACCCTGGCAAAAATACCATTGGTACAAAGTGGGTCTACAAATTGAAACGCGAGCTAGATGGTGAGATTGATCATCATAAGGCTTGAATTGTAGTAAAAGGTTATGAACAGCAAAAAGGCATAGATTATGAAGAGACTTTTGCTCCCACTTGTCATATGACTACTGTGCATTTTCTATGTGCATCGATCGCTTATTATGGTTCGGATGTATATCAATCCGACATTGTTACTGCTTTCTTGCATGGTGACATATTTGAGGAAGTTTATGTAATGCAGCCTGGCGATTTTGTCCAAAAAGACGAGTATAAGGTGTGCAAATGTAACAAAGTGTTGTATGGGTTGAAGCAATCTCCTCGTTCTTGGTATGAGGAGGCTGACACTCACTTGGTCAAACAAGGATTTTGTAACAATCCAACTTAAAGCACATTGTATGTAGAGCGTGAGGGTAATGTCCTTCTCATTGTGGTTCTTTATGTAAATGATTTCCTAATCACTCGACCAAATGAGAGACATATCGCTGAATTTAAGGCTAATTTGAAATATTTGGGACTATTGCATCATTACTTGGGTATAGGTTTAAGCAGTGTGATGGTGGTATTCCGTTGTGTCAAAAAAGTTACTTAGAGACATTTCCACTCCCTTGGAAACAGGTTTGAAATTGAGTCTTTATGATGCTGATGATCCTGTAGATATCACTCTTTACCAAAATGTTGTTGGATGTATGCAACATGAGGCCGGATATTCAATTGTCAATCTCACACGTTAGCAAATTTATGCATAGCCCAGGGTCTAAGCATTGACTGGCTGTCAAGAGGATTTTTTGCCACTAGAGTGGTACTTTATAGCCTAGCTTGTTCTATCCCAAGGGGGGATCAGTGCCGCCAGACTTACATGCTTTTTTGGACTTAGATTGGGCTGGTTGTTTTGACACACAAGTGTCCACAAGTGGTTTTTGTTTCATGCTTGGCAGCTCATGCATATCATGGTTGAGCAAGAAGCAACCTACTATGTCCACTTCGAGTTGTGAGACTGAGTACAGGCAAGTCTTCATAGCTACAATTGAGTTTTGATGGCTCAGACGCCTTATGGACGATTGATTTTTTATGGCTCAGACGCCTTATGGGCGATTTGGGTACTGGGTATGACACTACTAACACTATCTACACTAACACTCATAGCGCATTGGCAGTTGCAAGCAACCCATTTTTTTATGCTTGCATAAAGCACATTGAGGTGCATTACCACTATGTCAAGGAGAGGCTCTCACCAGAGAGATCAGCTTGTCTTATGTGCCAACACTGGACAACCTTGCAGATATTTTCACAAAGAAACTATCTTGTGAGAAGTTCGAAGCTTTCAGCAAAGCTTTCGGCTTAATCTCCTTTGTGGACTGATCATATTCTCAGGGCATGGCAGTTCTCTTTACTCTATGTGAAAGCTCTCGCTCACCGCATCACTCAAGGTGAGATTTGCTACCATATACATGTGGTACTGATGTGTGAACACACTTAAGAGCGTCACGGAATTTTTTTCTGGTTTTTTCCCCTATGCATTGTATATATGCCCATCAGTGTAGGGCTATCTATCTTTCCATTGCACACTAAGTAATATACTCTTTGTTCTGTGCCTTGAGCTTCCTTCATCTTCTCCAAGCTATGTGTGTTTTCCTGCAACCCTAATTCCAACATGTTTGTACTTTTTTCTAGCATAGTTCCCTGCTAGAAAATTTGCCTAAATCTTCATTGATTTCTTCAGTCCCCATGACAATTTTCAACTTTTTTTCACCTCCCCACTGAGAGGTATTGTCTCTGTGAGATTTTTCATGTGAACCCATGTGTGTTATAGAAGGGATCGGATCCTTTGTAGAAGAAGAATATTTTTGACGTTTGATACCACTTTTATACACCTGGAAACTCCAAGCAAGAAATCAATAGCAACACATGAACAACAAATACAAAATCATTTAACTTTATGAGAGAGAAAGAGAGAGTCAACACGGCACAACAGAGTTCCATGCCCAGATGCACTGGTCTTGGTGCCCCTTTCAGTATTTCTTTATTATTATGCCACAAGGGTCCTCTGCACTTGTGATATCATATATTGTGTCTTTATTTTCTCCATCCATGTCTTTGTTTCTTGATACATGCTATTGATCTTGTCATGATTTGTCATAACATACTTCACATAATTTTTTATGATGGTATACTAACGTGTGTGATGGTCTTCATGTGAATCATTGATGTATAGATGATAAGATTTACCAAGCCATTATCTTTTACTAGTCATTGTCTTTGAGCTTTTATAGATTTTATTTTTCCTCACAAAAATAGCGTCTCTGATGCCATGTAATAGGACTTATTCTGCAAATTTTTGATGAATATTTTTGTTTAGAGTACATTTTGTTCATTCCAGCATTTTTCCACAGTATAGGACTTCATTTTAATCATTCTTGTGAAGTTTCAAATTTTGACCCGGGACAGCCCTCAGGAGCCAGTTTTGAGGGTATGGTCAAAATTTGGAAAAGTTTTGTATGTAGCACTTGTAGCCCTCAACACGAGGAAGAATACTGCTTCTTTGTATTTTTGTTGGTTCCTGCATTTTGATGCCCGTTTCAGCCCGTAGATTAGAGAATAAGTGATAAAATGTTGTTTTAGACTGTTTTTGTGAAAATTGCTGACTTGCAGGTAATTTTTCGGGCAAACTGAGCAGGATATGGATTTTTTGCATCTCACGACCTTCGAAGAGCTCAATGAGACGAAAAAATTCATGTGATGCAGACCCGGTCAAATTCTGAACCATTTGGGAGTTACGGCTCGCTGAAAATGGCCAAAAATTATGGAAAAATAAAATTGCTAACTCGCGAGTGTGGGTTGCGTTTTGTGGTTTTTATGCATTTGAATGCTGGATGTCTCTTTTCGGAACCTATTTTGGGCCGCTTTTGCTAAAGACTGACAAAAGGAAGAAAATAGCCACTTTTCCTCGCGTAAAGAAGACGGCCTGTGGAGAAGGAGGCTATTCTACAATGAACGCACCTTGTGATTGAGATTGAGAGTGAGAGTGCGATTGAGAACCGTGCACAGATTGAGAGTGAGATTGAGAATGAGATAGCTCGGGGGTTGTTCGGGAGGTTGATACGAGCTACACTCTTCTTGTACCCGGGAATTTATTTCAATATACATCTCTGATTTCCTGCATCTACTCTGTGTACTTGCAAATTTCTGTTATTCAGTTGTTGTATTCCCGTGTCTCATCACATGCCATGGTATGTAAAGCCATGATGATGATTACTATTTTACAGTTTTTATTTGTTTTGAAGAAAGTATCTCTGATGCCATGGAACGTAGAGCCATGATGATTTCTATTTCAAAATTCTTCTAAGCATCTCTAATGCCATGTTGAATAGTGTGATACCATGGTACATAAAGCCATGATGATGATAAGCGACACCACGAAACCTTGTTTATCGGACTGACGTGATAATCAACTAAACAAAAGTAATCTTAAAGGCCACATACCTTTCTAGTTATATCTTGCCTCTCGAATGTTGGCACTTGCACTAATTTTGTAACATGGTTCAATATCGACTCTGGATTCAAGTCCCCTCACGACGACAACGACCTCCCCCAACAATCGGCCACACGTTCACAAAGAAGAGCTATTTTTACTTTTGTCTTTTATCTTTTAGAATGCTAGTTAAAATCTCGTAATGTTTGATGGTGGGCTATAAATAAAGTTTGTTTATGTGTTATAAGTAACGTTCACTTATTAGTGGCTAATGGTGCCAGATGATGACGCTTCCACATAGTGATTTTAAGGGTTATGACTCAAACTGACTTCTTATGTGCATTTTACATAAGGGGAATGTTAATGCACGTCCACAGGACTTGGGTTTAGTGCATGGTAATCATAGTGGATGGTTTAATGCATGGTTTTCACCACACATGGTTCAATATCTTGTTATTTGTATTGCTTATTTTTGCTCTATTTCCTTCGATCAGGCTCAAGTTTGCATACACTCTTGGGTATCTAATAAAGTCTGAACAAGTAAGAGTATTTGGAAAAATATTACTCGTCGCTCTTGTCATAAAACGTCATTTGATGTCCATCATTAATTACATGATTCGTGCAGTTTAACACTTATGCTTTGTACATAAGGACTTTACTAATTCTTTTCTTGGTGATGTGATAATTCACCTTTTATTAATCTATGAGTACTTGGAAGCTTGGTTTCTTGTTTTATGGCAAAAACCTTGATTTTTGTGAAATCGATATTTAATGGCACTATGGTTGATATCATTCTATTGCACCCTTGTTATAGGTACTTCATGTTGCTATCATTGTTCTTATCTTATTGCACCCTCATCGTCATTGGTGCTATGGGTGTTAGCGTCTTATTCCACCCTTGTCATCATTTGTGCTATGGTTGTTATCATCTTATTCCATGCAGCCTCAAGTTGCAACCTTGTCATCATTGGTGCTATGGGTGTTACCGTCTTATTGCACCCTCGTTGTCATTGGTGCTCTGGTAGTTATCATCTTGTTGCATGCACCCGTCACCATTGGTGCTATGGTTCTTATCATTCTTGTCATCAGGGATTTGGTAGTTGTGACTATGCATCACTAGTGTTTCATAGAATTTATGTACCGACTTTGTGCACATGTGATTGCACCAACATTACTTTGTGCACATGTGATTGCATCAAAATTACTTTTGTTTCTGTGTCGTCTCTAGAGCACCATAGCAAACCGTCTCTAAGGACAATGTGATGTGATCATTCTTTAAACCTTCATATTTTGATATTTTTCTTGGGATGATGTCATTTACAGGATAAAAGTTGCATGACCCCTGTCAATGGATGGCGGCACAAAGGGGAGCGGTAGTGGGTTGCATGTACTGGATCTTTGAGCCGCCGAATTTGCAGGCGGGCACGGGAGCTAAACTAGAATCGGGGGCCCGGTGGGATGGGAGCGGTGGTCGTGGTATTGGTGGTGGTGGTGGTCGTCGACGGAGGAGGCCGTGCAGACGAGGGCAATAAGTGGACGCACGTTTCTGACTGGCAGGTCACCATCCAGATTAGGTGAGCACACGAAGAACTTCAAGCGCTGTATCGGGGAGAGGCAGGCACTAGGCCCTGGAGGCGGGATCTGGTGGAAGGCCATCATCCATATCGGCCAATTTATCGGAAGAATAAAGCGTTGTTTACCGATGCAGGCCAGGCGCGGCTCTGCACTCACAGATTCCATGCAATTAGACACAATACATAGCATTAACAAATAATTATTGCAACAACATTAATAGTCTAGTAGCCATAAATTTAAAGGAATCATAGATAAAACGCACCCCGCAGCGGCATCGGCTGCGTCTGGGCTGGAAGCACCACCTGTGCTACGCACACATGAAGCACTAGTGCCACCATCGTCATCACCATAACCTTCCTATTCATGCTAAGACTTATCCTCCACTGATCCATATTGACTAGACCTTTTTTCCTCTGCTATTGATCGAATGAATGAATAAAATGCCATAAAGTGACCTTTATATACATAATTTTGTACGCCACCCTACTGGCAGCTTTCAATTCATATTGCCTTGAATCGAGACTCCTTTGCAGGAAAAGTTTAAGGCTCCATGCACTCCACTACAAAATCTTGTTTTCGTATGTGCAAATCCAGCCCACAACCTCACCTGGAATAACAAAATCTCACTGCTAACCACTCAACCATGCGCAGATGGTTGCCTCCAGTGCTATTCTCTCTCTATATATAAACAATGTTTTGCTTCTCCCCTACCCTACTGCTCACCATTTGTCCCCTTCCTTGCCTAGCATCCGTTGCCTCCCCTCACTTCTCCTCTAGCATTCGCTGATTTGCCACTTGCCTCACTACCCTGAACCAGATGGCCTGGGTATTGTGCCTGTCAGTTCTCACAACCGCGTCCACATTCATGGGAAGCTTCCAAGATTCCTTTCACTTTTTGAGTTTTCCCCAGCCTGTACCCCCTACTACTTGCTCATTTCTTGTTCTTAACAGGCAATAGTTTTAATTTTTTTGAAATGAAAGGGGACCTACTTGCGTACCAAAAATACATCCAAAAAATATTTTTTCCCAAAAGCTTGGCAAACCTACATATGAGAAATTCTAGAGCTAAAGTGACTAAATTCGAAGATTTTTACACAACTTCTCTAGAACATTTTGTAGGGTTTTTCCACCTTCAAATTTAGAATCACAAACAAGGTCGAACTAGCTTTGTTATATCGTGGTTGATTGTGAGCACTACTAACTAACAATAACAATGATGGAATATGCTTGCCCCTTTGTTATGTCTTTATTTACCTACAGATACTGCATGTCTCTATGCCCATATATTCTGGAAAGGTTTCCCACCAACTCTATGTCGGCTTGTTCTTGACGTTCCTCTGTTGCGTGAATGGGACTGCACTATATAATCATGGTAACACTATGAGCCAGAAGCTTCTAGCCTAGTGTAAGCGGTTCAAGTTGCAATAATATCCGTGGCACAAAAAACTCTCATCTCTTCTCACCTTGCAAAACTAATTTCACGATGCATGGAAAATGAGATTATACAAGGAAAGTGAAGAGTAACAATTACGGTCATGAAATGGTGAAAGAAAATGGAGTCACAATAAGAAAAATAAATGTGATATGTGTGGTACTTTAAACAAGGAGGTTATTGTGGATTGATCGACATTGAGGACAAGATATATATGTATAGGTGAAACCAAGAGGAGTGGAGTGAGCCATATATAGCTCCAACATGTCATGATGAGAATCACATTGCAATTGACATTGAGATGAAATTAACGAGCTTATTGAGATCATGATTAAGAACAAGATTGACGCTCAGACCTATTGCATGCAAGATCACGCACCATGAAAGAACCAATCAATAACAACATGATATATATATAGGTATTGAATAACGGAGAAGTTATGAAAGAGGAAACTTGTAGTAGTGGGTGTAAACAAATTAAGGTAGCCATAAGTACAATCTTGCAAGTATACTACAAACATAACATGAATATTTAATGTGATTATTCCCATGTTCGTCGATCCCTTAATCTATCGATCTACAAGGATTGTGTTGAGCTATTCTTGTTTGGTCTTATGGATCTTCAAAAGAGCATAGCGACTATGTACAAAAGCAATGCATCACTTAAAGTGGATGCATGCTTTACTAATCACCAAAGATCAAAACATAGGTGAAAAAAATATTTTTCATATGTAATTTTGCTATTTGGCACAAGCGTACTGTTTTTACTTAAAATAGGATCATCAAACTAAGAACACGATTCTGTTTCGAACGCACTTGCTTAGGACTATACGACCTCTCACAAACATGGAGCCTTGAAGTCTCATACATGGTGGCTCTTCTTTTCCCAGGCAACTGTGAGCATCAAACTAAGAACAAAATTCTGTTCCAAAGGTAGCCGCCCTTGTTTGAGGTATGACAGCCATGTTGTGTGCAGTTTCTTGTGGTGCAGCTCTAAAAATAGAATCAACTCAAACTTACATCCTATTTACTGAAGACTTAAGACAATCAACAACAAATATTGTGTTAAGACTAATAACTAGCTCTAAACTTCTAAACAATTTACGAGTATGACCTGATAGATAGTAATGCTCCAATTTGAAGCCTCTTCTCTTTTCAACGACAATAACTTCAAACAAGTACAAATATCAGGCCTTAAATGAAAGTAATTGTGCCGCAATCAAGATCATCAAGCACAACCACACTTCCTTCAACATTATAAGTATTAAATTATTGATCCACCCATCAACATTATTTCAAGTTGCACATAATGGGAATAGACAACCTATAAAAAATTGACGTTGTTTGGATAGACTTAAAAAGACATAACTATAGGACTAGGATCAAAAATTGAAATCATGTATGTAAAATAGTTTTTTATGATCAAGAGGGATTTAAGTTGCAAACATCTAGCACTGCTAATGTTGAAGTTGCAAACCTTTTGTTCAGAGTCAATTTCAAAGATAACCACAATTGAGATTTTGGCGCATACACCGACCATGAAGAGGAGATGCTTTCTCAGAGAACCAAGAAAATGAGTCTTTGCTTGTATTAATTGTTTTGAATATTTTGGTTAGACTTTGTCAGATTCAAGAAGCTTTGTATTAGAAATTTGATGATGTTGAAGGCTCCCTATTGAGCTTCTACTTGTGTAGCTTCATTCAAAAGAATATTTTTGTAGACGATTGCACATAATAATTTGGTAGACACTTGCACAGAATAGTTTTGTAGACACTTGCAGAAGAGGTGAGTGAGAAGTAGATGACAATCACTACTATAAGCTATCCAAGCGTGTGCGTGCAGTTTCCTAGGAAAAGCATAGTTCTACATTCAAAACATAATTTTGTTCTTAGTTTGATGCTAGCAATTTCCTGGCAAAAGCTCAGCCACCATGTATGAGGCTGCAAAGCTCCATGTTTTTGAGAGGTCGCATGGTCCTAATCGGTTTCGTTCGAATTAGAATCTTATTCTTAGTTTGATGCTATTTTAAGTAAAAATAATACTCATGACCAACATTTTAGCAATGGTTTTAGGAACAAATAATCTCGATAATCTAACTAAAAAAAGGATTTTGCGACTGTCTATAAACCATTCAGACAAAGCAAGATAAAAAAGCGAAGTGTAGCAGGTCATATACACTGCTAGTATTTGCCTAGAGTTGTGGCAGTCCTAGATAGAGATCTAGAAAATCCAGGTCAAATTGAAAGGCCTCACAATCATGGATGCTCTCTGCAAAATCAAGAGTTGTCAGTATAGTGATATTCTACCAGTTTGGCTTTAAATAGCCCATGCCATAGCAGTCCAACAATAGTCAACTTGCAACGCATGAGTTTGAGCTCTCTATAGATCTTAAATAAATTGTTGTACCTGACTAGTTAGCTCCTAACAAGTTAGCAAAAGCGCGCTTTTGAGCATCTGCCTATGGTGGGCTATGGTGTCCGGACACGAACACAAACTAGAGATCTCTAGTCTGTGAGACTAGCATGATCACCGACTACATCGTATATTTTGGATGTTGTCATCACTTATCCACTGTTTTAGACCACCAGGCATGGAGACTTTTTCCGAAGTGGGCCCATATTTCCACGGTTGAAGGTTTTCTTCCTCCCCCCATCAGTCGGGTTTTGTCGTTGCTTTTCTTGAACTCAAAAGGATAATAGGTCCCCACTAAGAGCCGGGTCACCCTCTCGTCTGTGGAAAATCTCTCCAATAGAGTGCATACAAATCTTGTCTCATTAGCATCCCATGCATTAGGCAGAGAATGGGGTGTAGGAGAGCCTCTTTATTTGGCAGTTTAAGGAAGTCAAACCTTTAGTATTAAGAAAGTAATCAAAGGACAGCTTTTGAATTCAAACATACAAAACGGTTAGTTTATTTGAATTCAAAGTTTTTCTCCAAAATGAAATTTAAAATCTAGCAGGTAAAACTATATCATGTAGCATATATATGGAAAGAGGTCGACGCGTAAATTGCAGATCTATGATCTCCGCTCAAATCAGAGATCATATGTGGGACTTCTGGAAGTCCAAAAATCATAAAATTATTCACTTCTTTTTTTGTGGGAAAAGTGCATCCTTTGACAACTCTTACACATCTCTTACATACCCACCATTCTTGCACAAATGGCGTACACTATTTGTCAAAATGTTAATCATCTCCATAAGCTCATGGAAAATAAAGAGGCCCTCCTACACCCCATCCTCTTCCCAATGTCGAGCACTAGAGAGAGAATCATCTCAAAGTCTCTCCTCTCGTCGGTGAGCAAATTTGTAAGGCTCGTCTCAATAGCTTGATGTGCACATTCTTAGGCTCTACTCTTCTAATGCTTGGCGAAGAAGATTCAAAATGCCAGTTTCTGAATTATTTGAATATTCTTGACCTTGAAACAATGACGTGGGATGATGTGGAAGCAGTAGGAACACTGGCCTCTCCTCGTTCTCATCATACAACTATAGTTCAAGCATGCCATTATCTACTGGTAATTGGTGGTAGTTCTCATTCAACCTGCTTCAATGACCTTCATGTTCTTGACCTAGAGAGTATGGAATGGTCTCAACCTCAGCCACAAGGAGTGACACCAACACCTCAAGCAGGTCATGCACAGGTCAAAGTTGGAAATAGTTGTTACGTTATCGCTGGTGAATACAATAAAAGAGGACATGAATTAGCCATAACTAAGAAAATTCAATGATGAATTGGCAGGGGTGACTGAACCCTAAACCCTAAACCTGCCTTTGGAGGAAGTTATTGAGAAGACACATGCCATGTCTATCACCATTTGTACCGAGAAATGACAAGGTTCACCAAGATCTACAGTGACAGGTCGATCTCCATGGTGACATGGGTGAAGTTACATGATGCATCTTCATCCATGGTTCAAGGTGGTATCAAATGTTGTGTCTTTATTTTCTGCTTCCATGTCTTTATTTCTTGATACATGCTATTGATCGCGTCACAATTTGTCATAAAATACTTCACATGATTTTATGATGGTGTACTAACGTGTGTGATGGTCTTCATGTGAATCCTCGATGTATAGATGATAAGATTTACCAAGCCATTATCTTCTGACTAGTCATTGTCTTTGAGATTTTGTAGATTTTGCATTTCCTCACAAAAATAGCGTCTCTGATGCCATGGTATGTAAAGCCATGATGATAATTACTATTGTACAATTTTTATTTATTTTGAAGAAAGTATCTCTGATTACGTAATGGAATGGTCATCCATGTCCACGGGGCTTGGGTTTAGCGCATGGTAATCATAGTGGATGGTTTAATGCATGATAATCACCGCACATGGTTCCATATCTTGTTATTTGTATTTCTTATTTTGGCTCTATTTGCTTCAATCAGGTGCAAGTTTTCATATACTCTTGGTGTATGATAAAGTCTCAACAAGCTACAGTATTTGGAAAAATATTACTCGTCGCTCTTGTCATGAAAACTTCATTTGATGTCCATCATTAATTACATGATTTGTGCAGTTTGACATTTTATGCTTTGTACATAATGACTTTACTAATTCTTTTCTTGGTGATGTGATAATTCACCTTTTATTAATTAAAGATGTTACAAAATTTATGAGTATTTGGGAGCCTGGTTTCTTGTTATGGCAAAAACCTTGATTTTTGTGAAATCGCTATTTAATGGCACTATGGTTGATATCATTCTATTGCACCCTTGTAATAGGTATTTCATGGTGCTATCGTTGTTCTCGTCTTATTGTACCCTCGTCGTCATTGGTTCTATGGGAGTTATTGTCTTATTGCACCCTCGTCGTCATTTGTGTTATGGTTGTTACCATCTTACTGCATGCACCCTCGTCATCATTGGTGCCATGGGTGTTATCGTCTTATTACACCCCCCTTGTCATTGGTGATATGGTTGTTATCATCTTATTGCATGCACCGTGGTCGTCATTTGTGCTTATTGTCATTCTCATCTCATCAAGAATTTGGTAGTTGTGACTATGCACTATGGTTGATATCATTCTATTGCAACCTTGTAATTGGTATTTGGGTGCTATCATTGTTCTTGTTTTATTTCATCCTCATCGCCATTTGTGCTATGGGTGTTATCGTCTTATTGCACACTCTCTTCATTGGTGCTATGGCTGTTATCATCTTATTGCATGCACCCTCCTCATGATTGGTGCTATGGGTGTTATCGTCTTATTCCACCCTTGTCATCATTGGTGATATGGTTGTTATCATCTTATTCCATGCACCCTCATTGTCATAGGTGCTATTGTAGTTATCATCTCATTGCATGCACTCTAGTCGTTATTGGTGCTATGGTTCTTATCATTCTTTTTAACAGGGATTTGGCAGTTGTGACTAGGCACCACTAGTGTTCCATAGAATTTATGTACCGACTTTGTGCACGTGTGATTGCATCAACGTTACGTTTGTTTCTGTGTCGTCTCTAGAGCACCATAGTGAACCGTCTCTAAGGACAATGTGATGTGATCATTCTTTTAACCTTCATGTTTTGATATGTTTCTTGGGTTGATGTCATTTACAGGATAAAATTCATGTCAAGCAGCATGTTCAAAGAATCAAGGATATTGCATCTCCTCAATGATATTGAAGCTACTATTCAAAAATATTAAAGAATTTGCATCAATTCAATTATAGGGTTAGTAAACTTCCAAAGACACTTGAAAGAGAACATTGTATATTATGGAATGATGTAGCTCCTGGAAAATGAATTTTGTAAACTTTGATAATTTCTAATATAATAGTGCATGTATATGGTGCCGTGGATTTTTCCCTTGTACCCCAAGAGTTTTTTCATCCACAGTTAGGGACTCGTATTTGAGTGGGGGTGTTGGAGCTATATATACCAACCGCTATGATTTATATATCTAGGAGTCCCCACTATATATGTGTTCTTAGTGGGTGCTCTACACACACCTTTTGGGGTTAGCAAATCTGAGTTGTCTCGCCCTCTCTTCCTCTCTCATCTCTCGTGTCCATCTTCCTCCCTTGTCAACGATCTCATCAATGGTTAGCTTTTCCCTTTCAAGCAATTGTAAATATCATTTACAGACTTCCACACACGAGCGCACTTAAGTCCAAGAGCTTCTTCGTTACCTCTGTAGGTGGTAATGTCACCCACCTTTTCCACAATTGAAAATCAATGGAACTTTGAAAGATAGAATAGTATGAAACCACCCATACATATTTTATTAGGGAGATCTTGTAAACTTTCAGATGCCTTCATGTCCTTTGATAGCTCAATTGTGTCACCATGGAGACCAACACTCTATAGGATAGCTTCGAGTTCTCTTATGTACTAGCCTTCTAAGCACGGGCATTAGGATCAAGGCTAAGCCATCCATAGAGTGAGGTCTCAAGAATGAATCCTCTTTGCATAAAAAGGCTTCTTATAAAGACATGGACTCCAAGTGTTTCTACTATGGAATTAAATTGAGACCTCTACCTTATATAATTTGGAATACCTAAATGAGTCCAAGACCTTATACAATGTAAATAAAGAATATTTTACACATCCATAGCTTGGTGCATAATCTATGTAGCATGTGTTTTCTCCACTTTGTTCGTACTCTGTCTTCTTCGTCATGGTCCTCTCTTGTTGCCTCTACTTTTTTTCCTCGTGACGAAATTGTTTTTTACTTCTTCAATATTCCATGTGGAAAATCATGGACGTTCCATTTAGGCTAGAGGTTTGCCTAAATGGCTAGTCCATACTTTGCATGACAATGAATTGGATGCACCTTTGACTAGTCGTACTTGTTTAGGTTCTTGCTGTTGAGATGTAGAGAGAAACAGAGAGAGTCATATGCCTTCTTGTCCTGTGTACAATCATATGCCTTCTTGTCCTTTGATAGGTCAATTGTGTCACCATGGAGACCAAAACTCTATAGAATAGCTTCCAGTTCTCTTATGCACTAGCCTTCGAAGCATGGGTATTAAGCTCAAGGCTAGGGCATCCATAGAGTGAGCACACAAGAGTGAGCACTAGTGAGCTCTCAAGAATGAATCCTCTTTGCATAAAAAGGCTTCTTATAAATACATCGACTCCAAGTGTTTCTACTATGGAATTAAATTGAGACCTCTACCTTATATAATTTGGAATACCTAAATGAGTCCAAGACCTTATACAATGTAAATAAAGAATATTTTACACATTCATAGCTCATCCGTAGCTTGGTGCATAATCGATGTATTCTGTGTTTTCTCCACTCTGCTGGCGGGTGTCAAGATATGTGTGTGTATTTATGGAGGGAGCTAAGGTTTTTTTAAAAATTGATTTTCAAATTTCCCACGCCTCTTCCGGCATGTATTCCGACGATAGCGCGAATGCGCATACCGACGCCTCTTCTGATTGCTATACCGATAGTTGTACCGACGACAACTGCAAAAATCAAAACCGCGGGCTTTCTCTGCGCATTTCTCTTAGTTCTTGCACGTTTTCTCAAACTCTCCTTTTGCCCATCTCTCATAGATCTGCTGCGATACATGCCGTCGGAGGTGCTAATCTTGCTTATGGGTTAGCGCATAACACTAAGGTAAGATTGTTTACATGTTTACTTGTAGATTTAGGATTTAGGGTTTAACCTTGTGTTTGTGTGTGCATTTTTGCAGGTTCCAGGACTTTTACAACAACTTTCATTGCTCAAATAGGACGAATGTGAGTGTTCAAACCTTTAAATGCATATTAGGTTTACTGAAATTACTTTGTAGATTAATTTCAGTAAACCAAATTTCATGCTTTAAACTTTGAATACTTAAAAGAAATTATGATATTTTATGTGAAATTTCATTTTAAATTATGGAAAAAAATTGTTTAAGTTTATGAAAGAATCTTGTTTTGAATTATGTTGTTTTTCAAATTATGTAGTTGACGAGGTTTATGTTTTAGGTTGTAAGTTAAGCTAGATTAGGTTAGGTTACGTTAAGTTAAGCTATGTTGTTATGTTAGGTTATATGTTAGGCTAGGTTAGGTTATCTTATACGTTAAGTTGGATTAAGCTAAGCTACGTTAGGTTAAGTTATATTAGGTTAGGTTAGGTTAAGCTACATTAACTTAGTTTAGGTTATCTTATATGTTAAGTTCGGTTAAGTTAATCTATGTTAAGTCACGTTACGTTAGGTTAGGTTAGGTAAAGATACATTAGGTTAAGTTAGGTTAAGCTACCCATAGCGCATATTAAAAACAGCACAATGGCGATCCATTCATCAATATGGCAAGCCATAAAGCTTACTCGCAACATATATGCATTGTGGGAAAGCTCTATGGCTTTCTGTATTGCCAACGGCTCGCCATTGTGTTGTTTATATGTCTGCGAGCGGTTTTGATCAAGTCCTAAACTAGCACCGTGGCGAGCCGTTTGGCAATATGGCAAGCCATAGATCTTTCTTACAATTCATATGCATTGTGGGCAAGCTTTATGGCTTGCTGTATTGCCAAACGGCTCGCCACGGTGTTGTTTATATGTTTGCAAGATATTTTCAAGCGCTAAAATTACCTCGTGCCCCTAAAAACAACACAATGGCGATCGGTTTGGCAATATGGCAATCCATAAAGGTTGCCCACAAGGCATATGCATTGTGAGCAAGCTCTATGGCTTTCTATATTGCCAACAGCTTGCCATTCTGTTGTCTATATGTCTACGAGCGGTTTTCATGCCATAAAATCGCTTCGCAAATATAAAAAAAACACAATGGTGAGCCGTTTGCCAAATTGGCAAGCCATAGAGCTTGCCCGCATTGCATACGCATTGTGGGCAAGCTGTATGGCTTGTCATTTTTCTAAACTCCTCACCGTTGTGTTTTTTTAATGTTAGGTTAGGTTAGGCTAGGTGAGATTATAGGTTAGGTTAGAGCTATCGACGGCATAATAGTCTCGAACAACTCAATTTTGAGTGTGGCGAGGTCCACAATGTCACAGCGTCTGTCAGAGAACATGTACAATGTCTGCAACCCAAGCCAACATGGTTGGACATAGAGGAGTGGACGGGGATTGCACGAGAGACATAAGACAATCCCGATAGATTTCAGCAGTAAAGAGATGCAGCCAAAGCACGTTTGGAGTCTGTTGCAGTGTCACATCTTGGGAGTGGAGGCTACGATACACTTTGACATGAGTTTGTAAGTATTATATATATGCTTTAAATTATTGATAATATATATGTTATTTGAAGATTTATCTAATGATTAACCATAATTTTGCAGGAAGTTTCCGTGAAGCGCCTTCTGACACGCCAAGAGGAGAAGTATGGGTACAAGCATGGACTTGTGGCCCTTTTGACCCAACTGCAAGAGGAGGGAGAGGACGTCGATTGGGAGGAATTACCATGAGGGTATTTTCACTCAGTGATTGTTTGCATATGTACAATTTTGTAGTGCTTATGTTTATGGTCTATGGTTATGTTTATGGTATGCCACAGATGTTATGGTTAAGGTTTGACACTCAACTTAAGATTATGGTTTTGCTATGATGGTATGATATCATATAATGGTTATGGTTATGGTTATGGTTGTGCAATGATGGTATGGCAATCAGGTGATGGTTATGGTTTTGCTATGATGGTATAGCAATCATGTGATGGTTATGGTTATGGTTATGGTTATGCAATGATGGTATGGCTGTTATGTTTATGGTATGACAAGGAAGTTATGGTAATGGTTATGGTATAGAAAACAGGTTATGTTTATGGTTTTACAATTTTTGACTCTTTAGCGTCAACTTGTAGGTGGAGTGCGGTAGCTTGTGCACTCTTTCTTTGGGCAGACAAGGCTATTTTCTTTTGTTGAAGTATATGCAGCATTACTTCCCAGCCGCGCAGGTTTTGGTCGTCGGTAGAGGTAATGGTATCACCATCGATAGGGGCCATGGTATGAGCATCGGAATTTAGTATATAAATACCGTTGTTTATTACGTTGCATATTCTGACGCCTATTTAAAGATGTATTTCGACGCCCGCTATACCAAAGATTACACCAACGCTACGATACCAGTGTCTCCCAAGCTTATTTCAGCGCATTTTAGTTTAAAAATTAACGCTATTTTGTCAGTACCTGCGTTGATTTTTGTGCGACATCTTGTAGTGTCAGATTGTTATGCTTTGGTTATATCTTGCTCACATGATGTTGAGGAACCTCAATTATTTTATGATCTTCATAAGGCTTGAATTGTAGTAAAAGGTTATACATAGCAAAAAGTCATAGAATATGAAGATACGTTTGCTCCCACTTGTCGTATGACTAGTGTGAATTTTCTATGTGCATCGACCGCTTATTTTGGCTGGGATGTTCATCAATCCGACATTGTTACTGCTTTCTTGAACGGTGACATATTTGAGGAAGTTTATGTAATGCAGCCTAGTGGTTTTGTCAAGAAAGGACAAGAGGATAAGGTGTGCAAATGTCACAAAGTGTTGTATGGGTTGAAGAAATCTCCTTGTTCTTGGTATGAGAAGGCTGACACTCATTTGGTCAAACAAGGATTTTGTAACAGTCCAACTTAAAGCACATTATATGTAGAGCGTGAGGGTAATTTCCTTCTCATTGTGGTTCTTTATGTGGATGATTTCCTTTAAATCACTCGACCAAATAAGAGACATATCACTAAATTTAAGGCCAATTTGAATGCTACTTTTAAGATGAAATATTTGTAACTATTGCATCATTACTTGGGTATAGGTTTAAGCAGTGTGATGCCGGTATTGCGTTGTGTCAAAAAATTTACATAGAGGCATTGCCACTGCCATGGAAACAGGTTTGAAATTGAGTCTTTATGATGTTGATGATCCTGCAGATATCACCCTTTACCAAATTGTTGTTGGATGTATGCGACACGAGGATGGATATTCAATTGTCAGTCTCACAGGTTAGGAAATTTATGCATGACCCAGGGTCTAAGCATTGACTGGCTGTAAAGAGGAATTTTTACCACTAGAGTGGTACTTTATAGCCTAGCTTGTTTTATCCCAAGGGGGGATCAGTGCCGCCAGACTTACATGCTTTTTTGGACTTAGATTGGGCTGGTTGTTTTGACACACAAGTGTCCACAAGTGGTTTTGTTTTATGTTTGGCAGCTCATGCATATCATGGTTGAGCAAGAAGCAACCTACTATGGCCACTTCCAGTTGTGAGACTAAGTACAAGAAAGTCTTCATAGCTACAATTGAGTTTTGATAGTTCATACGTCTTATGGATGATTTGGGTATTGGATATGACACTGCCAACACTATCTACACTGACACTCAGAGAGCATTGGCAGTTGGGAGGAGCCCATTTTTTCATGCTCGCACAGAGCACATTGAGGTGCATTACCACTATGTCAAGGAGAGTCTCTTAGCACGAGAGATCAACTTGGCTTATGTGCCAACACAGGACAACCTTGCAGATATTTTCACAAAGACACTGTCGTGTGAGAAGTTGGAAGCTTTTAGCAAAGCTTTAGGCTTACTCTCCTTTGTGGACTGATCATATCCTCAGGGCATGGAACTTCCCTTTACTCTATGTGCAAGCTCTCGTTCACCGCATCACTCAAGGTGAGATTTGCTACCATATACATGTGGTACTGATGTGTGAACAGACTTAAGAGCGTCGTGGCTATTTTTTCTGGTTTTTTCCCCCGTGCATTGTATATATTCCCATCACTCTAGGGCTATCTATCTTTCCATTGCACACTAAGTAATATACTCTTTGTTCTGTGCCTTGAGCTTCCTTCATCTTCTCCTGTTTTCCTGCAACCCTAATTCCAACGTGTTTGTACTTTTTTCTAGCATAGTTCCCTGCTAGAAATTTTGCCTAAATCTTCATTGATTTCTGCAGTTCCCATGACATTTTTCAACTTTTTTTCACCTCCCCACTGAGAGGTATTGTCTCTGTGAGATTCTTCATGTGAAACCATGTGTGCTATAGAAGGGATCGGATCCTTTGTAGAAGAAGAATATTTTTGACTTTTGATACCACTTTTATACTCTTGGAAACTCCAAGCAAAAAATCAATAGCAACACATGAACAACAACTACAAAATCATTTAACTTTATGAGAGAGAAAGAGAGAGTCAACACGGCACGGAAAAGTTCCATGCACTCGTGATATCATATATTGTGTCTTTAGTTTCTCCATCCATGTCGTTGTTTCTTGATACATGCTATTGATCTTGTCATGATTTGTCATAACATACTTCACATAATTTTAAGATCATTTTATGATGGTATACTAACGTATGTAATGGTGTTCATGTGAATCATTGATGTATAGATGATAAGATTTACCAAGCCATTATCTTTTACTAGTCATTGTCTTTGAGCTTTTGTAGATTGGATTTCCTCACAAAAAATAGTGTCTCTGATGCCATGCTATGTAAAGCCATGATGATGATTACTATTTTACCGTTTTTATTTGTTTTCAAGAAAGTATCTCTGATGCCATGGCATGTAGAGCCATGATGATTTGTATCTCAAAATTCTTTTAAGCATCTCTAATGCCATACTGAATAGTGTGATACCATGGTACATAAAGCCAGCCATGATGATGATAAGCGACATCACGAAACCTTGTTTATTGGACTGACGTGATAATCAACTACATGATAGTAATCTTAAAGGCCACATAGCTTTCTACTTATATCTTGCCTCTCGAATGCTAGCACTTGGACTACTTTTGTAACATCGTTCAGTATCGACTCTCTATTCAAGTCCCCTCATGACGGCTACGACCGCCCCCAACAATCAGCCACACGTTGACAAAGAAGACTTTTTTCACTTTTGTCTTTTATCTTTTAGAATGCTAGTAAGAATCTTGTAATGTTTGATGGTGGGCTATAAATAAAGTGTACTTCTGTGTTATAAGTAGCGTTCACTTATTAGTGGCTAATGGTGCCAGATGATGACTCTTCCACATAGTGATTTTAAGGGTTATGACTCAAACTGACTTGTTATGTGCATTTTACGTAAGGGGAATGGCCATGCACGTCCAGAGCACTTGGGTTTAGCGCACGGTAATCATAGTGGATGGTTTAATGCATGGTAATCATCACACATGGTTCAATATCTTGTTAACCGTATTGCTTATTTTGTCTCTATTTCCTTCGATCAGGCTCAAGTTTGCATATACTCTTGGGTATATAATAAAGTCTGAACAAGTTAGAGTATTTGGAAAAATACTACTCGTCGCTTTTGTCATAAAACATCATTTGATGTCCATCATTAATTACATGATTCGTGCAGTTTAACACTGAGGCTTTGTACATAAGGACTTTACTAATTCTTTTCTACGTGATGTGATAATTCACCTTTTATTAATCTATGAGTACTTGGAAGCCTAGTTTCTTGTTTTATGGCAAAAACCTTGATTTTTGTGAAGTCAATATTTAATAGAACTATGGTTGATATCATTCTATTGCACCTTTGTTATAGGTACTTCATGTTGCTATCATTGTTCCTATCTTATTGCACCCTCATCGTCATTGGTGCTATGGGTGTTATCATCTTATTCCATGATTGTCGTCATTGGTGCTATGGTTGTTATTATCTCATTCCCTGCAGCCTCAAGTTTCAACCTCGTCATCATTAGTGCTATGGGTGTTATCATCTTATTGCACCCTCGTTGTCATTGGTGCTATGGTAGTTATCATCTCGTTGCATGCACCCTAGTCACCATTGGTGCTATGGTTCTTATCATTCTTGTCATCAGGGATTTGGTAGTTGTGACTATGCACCACTAGTGTTTCATAAAATTTATGTACCGACTTTGTGCACATGTGATTGCATCAACATTACGTTTGTTTCTATGTCGTCTCTAGAGCACCATAGCGAACCGTCTCTACGGACAATGTGATGTGATCATTCTTTTAACCTTCACATTTTGATAGGTTTCTTGGGCTGATGTCATTTACAAGATAAAAATTACGTCAAGCAACATGTACAAGGGGTCAAAGATATTGCATCATGTACTTCCAAAGACATTTGAAAGAGCACATTGTATATTATCGAATGATGTAGCTTCTAGAAAATTCATTTTGTAATATTTGATCATTGCTAATATAATAGTGTATGTATGGTGCTGTTGATTTTTCCCTTCTACCCACAAGGCTTTTCTCATCCACGGGTTAGAGACGCCTATTTGAGTGGGGGTGTTGGAGCTATATATACCAACCCCTGTGCTATATATAGCTAGGAGTCCCCACTATATATGTTTACTCAGTGGGTGCTCTACACAATTTGAGTTGTCTCACTCTCTCTTCCCCTCTGTCATCTCTTGTGTCCATCTTCCTCCCTTCTTAAAAATCTCATCAAGGTTTAGCTTTTCCCTTTCAAGAAAATGCAAAATATCATCTACAAACTGCCACACATGAGCGCACTTAATTCCAAGAGCTGCTTCGTTACATCTTTAGGTGGTAATGCCACCCACCTTTATCCACAATTGAAAATCAATGGAAGTTTGAAAGTTAGAATAGTAGGAAAACACCTGGCCATACATATTTTAATAGGGTGATCCTATGTACTTTCAGATGCCTTCTTGTACTTTGATAGCTCAATTGTGTCACCATGGAGACCAACACTCTACAGGATAGCTTCGAGTTTTCTTATGCACTAGCCTTCTAAGCATGGGAATTAATCTCAAGGCTAGGAGAGTGAGCACACAAGAGTGAACTGTCAAGAATGAATCCTCTTTGCATAAAAGGGCTTCTTATAAAGACATGGAATCCAAGTGTTTCTACTATGGGACTAAATTGATCCCTCTACCTTGTATAATTTGGAATACCTAAATGAGTCTAAGACCTTATACAATGTAAATAGGGAATACTATGCACATCCATAGCTCATCCGTAGCTTGTTGCATAATCTAGGTATCATGTGTTGTCTCACTTTGCTCCTACTCTGTCTTCTTCGGTGCGGTCCCTCTCTTGTTCCCACTCCTTTTTTTCCTCGGGACGAATTGTTTTTTAATGCTTTGATATTCCACGTGGAAAATCATGGAGGTTCCATTTAGGCTAGAGGTATGCCTAAATGGCTCATCCATACTTTGCGTGAAAGTAAATTGGATTCACCTTTGTCTAGTCATACTTGTTCAGGTTGTTGCCATCCGTCTTATGCATCAAATTGTTATGCTTTGCTTATGTCAAGCTCACATGATGTTGAGGAACCTCAATCATTTTATGAAGCACAGAATTTAGAAAATTGGATGGTTGCCACACAATCACAATATCATGCACTTGTAGAAAATGATACATGGAATTTATGTAATTTGCCTCATGGAAAAAATGCCATTGGTACAAAGTGGGTCTACAAGTTGCTGCTTTCTTGAATGGTGTCATATTTCAGGAATTTTATGTAACGTAGCCTCATGCTTTTAGCAAGAAGGGACAAGAGGATAAAGTGTGCAGATGTAACAAAGTGTTGTATGAGTTGAAACAATCTTCTCGTTCTTGATATGAGAAGGCTGACACTCATTTGGTCAAACAAGGATTTCGTAACAGTCCAACCGAAATCTCATTGTATGTAAAGCGTGAGGGTAGTGTCCTTCTCATTGTGGTTTGTTATGTGGATGATTTTATTATCACTCGACCAAATGAGAGACATATTGCTGAATTTAAGGCTAATTCGAATGCTACTTTTGAGATGAAATATTTGGGGCTATTGCATCATTACTTGGGTATAGAGTTGAAGTAGTGTGATGATGGTATTGCCTTGTGTCAAAAAAGTTACATAGAGACATTGCCAATCCCATGGAAACAGGTTTGAAATTGAGTCTTCATGATGCTGATGATCCTGCAGATGTCACTCTTTACCAAACTACTATTGGATGCCTCATTTATGTATGCAACACGAGGCCGGATATTCAATTTTCAGTCTCACAGGTTAGCAAATTTATGCATAGCCGAGGGTCTAAGCATTGGCAGTCTCTCAAGAGGATTTTTTATCCCAAGGGGGGGTCATTGCCACTAGACTTACATGCTTTTTTGGACTCAAATTAGGCTGGTTTTTTTGACACACGAGTGTCCACAAGTGGTTTTTGTTTCATGCTTAGCAGCTCATGCATATCATGGTTGAGCAAGAAGCAACCTACTATGGCCACTTCTAGTTGTGAGGTTGAGTACGCAATGTTCATAGGTACAATTGAGTGTGTATGGCTCAGACGCCTTATAGATGATTTGGGTGTTGGATAGGACACTACCAACACTATCTACACTGACACTCAGAGCGCATTGGCTGAAATCATTTTTTCATGCTCGCAAGAAGCACATTGAGGTACATTACCACTATGTCAAGGAGAGGCTCTCTGCACGCGAGATTAGTTTGGCTTATGTGCCTACACACGTGAAAATTTGAAGTTTCCACAAAGCTTTGGGCTTACTCCCCTTTGTGGACTGATCATGTCCTCAGGGCATGGCACTTCCCTTTACTCTATGTGCCAACTCTCGTTCACCGCATCACTCAAGGGGAGATTTGCTACCATAAACATGTGGTATTCATATGTGTGAAGACACTTAGGACTGCCGCTGTATTTTTTCCCTCAGTGCATTGTATATATGCCCATCACTCTAGGCCTATCTATCTTTCCATTGAACACCAAGTACTATACGCTCTAATGTGTGCCTTGAGCTTTCTTCATCTTCTCCAAGCTATGTGTGTTTTCATGCAACCCTAATTCTAACTTGTTTGTACTTTGTTCTAGCATATTTCCCTGCCAAAACATTTGCCTAAATCTTCATTGATTTCTTCAGTTCCCATGACAATCTTCAACTTTTTTTTCACCTCCCCTCTGAGAGGTATTGTCTCTCTAAGATTCTTCACACGAACCCATGTGGCTATAGAAGGAATCGGATCCTTTGTAGACGAAGAATAATGTTGATCTTTGTTACCACTTTTATACTCTTGGAAACTCCATGAAAGAAATAAATAGCAACACATGAACAACAACTACAAAATCGTTTAAGTTTATGAGAGAGAGAGAGAGAGAGAGAGAGAGAGAGAGAGAGAGAGAGAGTCAACATGGCTTGGTAGAGTTCAATGCCCAAATGCACTGGCCTTGGTGCCCCTTTCGGAATTTGTTTATTATTATGCCACAGGGGTTCTTTGCTCTCAAACATTGTGTCCGGATAATTTGAAAAGTGAGGTCCCAAGGGATCTTATAAATAAAACAAGTGTTGCCCAAAGGTAGAGCCCCAAAATCAATTCTCTCAAAAGCGCTCCAAAAGCTAGCACCAAACACTCCAAAATCTACTAGCACCAAACACTCCAAAATCTACGAGTGCATTTTATGTAAGGAGAATGGTCGTGCACATCCACAGGACTTGGGTTTAGCGCATGGTAATCATAGTGGATGGTTTAATCATGGTAATCACCACACATGGTTCAATATGTTGTTATTTGTATTGCTTATTTTGGCTCTATTTCCTTCGATTAGGCTCAAGTTTGCATATACTCTTGGGTATAAAATAAAGTCTGAACAAGTAAGAGTATTTGGAAAAATATTACTCGTCGCTCTTGTCATAAAGCTTCATTTGATGTCCATCATTAATTACATGATTCGTGCAGTTTAACGCTTATGCTTGGTGATGTGATAATTCGCCTTTTATTAATCTATGAGTACTTGGAACCTGCTTTCTTGTTTTATGGAAAAAACCTTGATTTTTCTGAAATCGATATTTAATGGCAATATGGTTGATATCATTCTATTGCACCCTTGTTATAGGTACTTCATGTTGCTATCATTGTTCTTGTCTTCTTGCACCCTCATCGTCATTGGTGGTATAGGTGTTATCGTCTTATTCCACCCTTGTCATCATTGGTGCTATGGTTGTTATCATCTTATTCCATGCAGCCTCAAGTTGGAACCTCGTCATCATTGGTGCTATTGGTGTTATCGTCTTATTGCACCCTCCTTGTCATTGGTGCTACGGTAGTTACCATCTCGGTGCATGCACCCTAGTCACCATTGGTGCTATGGTTCTTATCATTCTTGTCATCAGGGATTTGGTAGTTGTGACTATGCACCACTAGTGTTTCATAGAATTTATGTACCAACTTTGTGCACATGTGATTGCATGAACGTTACGTTTGTTTCTGTGTCGTCTCTAGAGCACCATAGCGAACTGTCTCTAAGGACAATGTGAAGTGATCATTCTTTTAACCTTCACATTTTGATATGTTTCTTGGGCTAATGTCATTTACAGGATAAAATTCACGTCAAGCAGCATGTACAAGGGCTCAAAGATATTGCATGTACTTCCAAAGACAATTGAAAGAGCACATTGTATATTATCGAATGATGTAGCTTCTAGAAAATTCATTTTATAATATTTGATCATTGCTAATATAATATTTTATGTACATGGTGCTGTTGATTTTTCCCTTCTATTCCCAAGGGTTTTCTCATCCACGGCTAGGGACTCCTATTTGAGTGGGGGTGTTGGAGCTATATATACCAACCCCTGTGCTATATATTGTTGAACCGGAGGGAGAGAGCACATGTAGAGGAGAGGAGAAAGAGAGAACAACAACATGTACAAGCCCCAAGGTGTGTAGAGAGCACACACGGAGTACACATATATTGTGGAGACTCCTAGCTATATATAACGCAGGGGTTGGTATATATAGCTCCAACACCCCCACTCAAATAGGATTCCCTAATTGTGGATGAAAAAACCCTTGGGGGAACAAGGGAAAAACCCATAGCACCATATACATGCACTGTCATATTAACAACTATCAAAGTTTACAAAATTCATTTTTGAGGAGCTACATCACTCCATAATATACAATGTGTTCTTCCAAGAATATTTGAAAGTTTATTAACCCTATATATAGAATTGAATTGATGCAAATTCTTCAACATCTTTGAGAAACTTCAATATCTTTAAGTAGCTTCAATATATTTGAGCCGCTTCAATATCTTTGAGCCTTGTACCCACAGCGTGGTGACTTCTATCCTGTAAACAACATCAACTCAAAAAACATATCGAGACATGAAGGTTAGAAATAACCACATCACATTGTCCTTAGAGACGGTTCGTGACGCCGCTCTAGAGACGACATAGAAACAAATGTAACGCCAATTCCGAAACAAAATAAACAATATGACGGGGCCCGAATAAATTCACATTGTGTAATCATCATGGTGTCACATACCATAGCATCATGGAACTTTCCATGGCATCAACGAAAAATGTAATTATCGTGGTGTCACGTACCATGGCATCATAGAACTTTTGATGGCATCAACGATAAAATGTAATCATCATGGTGTCACGTACCATGGAATCATGGAACTTTCCATGGCATCAACAACAAACATAATGTACCATGTCTTGAGAAATTATTATGGCATTGAAGATTAATGTAGCCATGCAATGTAAAATATACCATGTAGCACGTGGGATTGGTATATATAGCTCCAACATATATAGCTAGAAGTCCCCACTATATATGTGTACTCAGTGGGTGTTCTTCACAATTTGAGTTGTCTCACTCTCTCTTCCCCTCTGTCATCTCTTGTGTCCATCTTCCTCCCTTGTTAACAATCTCATCAAGGGTTAGCTTTTACCTTTCAAGAAAATAAAAATAATCATCTACAGACTGCCACACATGAGCGCACTTAATTCCAAGAGCTGCTTCGTTACCTCTATACACCCACCTTTATCCACAATTGAAAATCAATGGAACTTTGAAAGTCAGAATAGTATGAAAGCACCTGGCCATACATATTTTATTACGGTGATCCTGTGTACTTTCAGATGCCTTCTTGTCCTTTGATAGTTCAATTGTGTCACCATGGAGACCAACACTCTACAGGATAGCTTCGAGTTTTCTTATCCACTAGCCTTCTAAGCATGGGCATTAAGCTCAAGGCTAGGCCATCAATATAATGAGCACAAAAGAGTGAACTGTCAAGAATGAATCCTCTTTCCATAAAAGGGCTTCTTATAAAGACATGGACTCCAAGTGTTTCTACTATGGGATTAAATTGAGCCCTCTACCTTATATAATTTGGAATACCTAAATGAGTCTAAGACCTTATACAATGTAAATAGGAAATATTGTGCACATCCATAGCTCATCCGTAGCTTGGTGCATAATCGATGTATCATGTGTCGTGTCCACTTTGCTCCTACTCTTTCTTCTTCGGCACGGTCCTCTCTTGTTCCCACTGTTTTTTTCCTCGTGATGAAATTGTTTTTTAATTCTTTGATATTCCATGTGGAAAATCATGGATGTTCCATTTAGGCTAGAGGTATGCCTAAATGGCTGGTCCATACTTTGCGTGAAAGTAAATTGGATGCACCTTTGTCTAGTCATACTTGTTCAGGTTCTTTCCACCCGTCTTATGCATCAAATTATTATGCTTTGCTTATGTCAAGCTCACATGATGTTGAGGAACCTCAATCGTTTTATGAAGCACAGAATTTAGAAAATTGGATGGCTCCCACACAATCACAATATGATGCACTTATAGAAAATGACACATGGAATTTATGTAATTTGCCTCATGGCAAACATGCCATTGGTATAAAGTGGGTCTACAAGTTGAAATGTGAGCCGGATGGTGAGATTGATCGTCATAAGGCTCAACTTGTTGTAAAAGGTTATGCACAACAAAAAGGAAATAGGTTAGGAAGAGACTTTTCCACTCATTTATAATATGACTACTGTGCATTTTCTATGTGCATTGGCATTCTATTTTGGTTGCAATGTACATCAATCCGACATTGTTTCTGCTTTCTTGAATAGTGTCATATTTGAGGAAGTTTATGTAACGTAGCCTCGCGCTTTTAGCAAGAAGGGACAAGAGGATAAAGTGTGCACAAGTAAAAAAGTGTTCTATGAGTTGAAGCAATCTTCTCGTTCTTGGTATGAGAAGGCTGACACTCATTTGGTCAAACAAGGATTTTGTAATAGTTCAACTGGAAACACATTGTATGTAACGCGTGAGGGTAATGTTCTTCTCATTGTCATTATGTATGTGGATGATTTGCTAATCACTCGACCAAATGGGAGACATATTGTTGAATTTAAGGCTAATTTGAATGCTACTTTTAAGATGAAATATTTGGGGCTATTGATTTATTAGTTGGGTAAAGAGTTTAAGCAGTGTAATGGTGGTATTGCCTTGTGTCAGAAAAGTAACATAGAGACATTGCCACTCCCATGGAAACATGTTTGAAATTGAGTCTTCATGATGATGATGATGCTACAGATGTCACTCTTTACCAGACTGCTATTGGATGCCTCATTTATGTATTCAACACGAGGAAAGATATTCAGTTTTCAATCTCATAGGTTAGCAAATTTATGCATAGCCCAGGGTCTAAGCATTGGCAGGCTTTCAAGAGGATTTTCCTCTACTTGAGTGGTAGTTTACATCTTGGCTTGTTTTATCCCGCCAGAATTACATGCTTTTTTGGACTCAGATTAGGTTGGTTGTTTTGACACACGAGTTTCCACAAGTGGTTTTTGTTGCATGTTTGGCATCTCATGCATATCATGGTTGAGCAAGAACCAACCTACTATGGCCACATCCAATTGTGAGGCTAAGTACAAGGCAGGCTTCCTAGCTACAGTTGAGTGTGTATGGCTCAGATGCCTTATAGATGATTTGGGTGTTGGATAGGACACTCCCAACACTATCTACACTGACACTCAGAGCGCATTGGGAGTTCTGAGGAACCCATTATTTCATGTTCCCATAAAGAACATTGAGGTGCATTACCACTGTGTCAAGGAGAGGCTCTCAGCATGAGATATTAGCTTGGCTTACGTGCCAACACAGGACAACCTTGCAGATCTTTTCACAAAGGTATGGTATCGTGATAAGTTTGAAGATTTCCGCAAAGCTTTAGGCTTACTCCCTTTGTGCACTGATCATGTCCTCAGGACATGGCACTTTCCTTTACTCTATGTGCCAACTCGCATTCACCGCAACACTCTATGGGAGGTGTGCTACCATATATATTGTGTGCATTGAGCTTCCTTCGTCTTCTCCAAGCTATCTGTGTTTTCCTGCAACCCTAATGCCAACATGTTCGTACTTTGTTCTAGCATAGTTCCTTGCCAAAAATTTGCCTAAATCTTCATTGATTTCTTCAGTTCCCATGACAAATTTCAACTTTTTTTCACCTTCCCACTGAGAGACATTGTCTCTGTGAGATTCTTCATTCCAACCTATGTGTGTTATAGAAGGTATCAGATCATTTGTAGAAGAAGAATATTTTTTATCTTTGATACCACTTTTATACGCTTGGAAACTCCAAGCAATAAATCAATAGCAACACATGAACAACAACTACAAAATCATTTAACTTTATGAGAGAGAGAGAGAGAGAGAGTCAACATGGCAAAGCAAAGTTCCATGCCCACATGCACTGGCGTTGGTGTCGCTTTCCGTATTTCTTTATTATTATGCCACAGGGATCCTTTGCTCTCAAAATTTGTGTCTAGATCATTTGAAAAGTGAGGTCTTATGGGATCTTATAAATAGTGCAAGTGTTGCCCAAAGGTAGAGCCCCAAAATCTCTTCTCTCAAAAGCGCTCCAAAAGCTAGCACCAAACACTCCAAAATCTACTATGTGCAATGCTTGGTGTCTCAAAGCTTATTATTGGGTTATCAATTTATTGGTGCCTTTGTAATGAATTTTTGATAGTTTGAAAATACTACTAAGAAATGTATATCTGCTTCACTTAGCAAATCCTATCTGCTTCACTTATTCTAAGTTATGTGTTGGAAATTGACAAAGGAAAATGGGCTTAGATAACTGTATAAGATTGGTGAAGACTATTGTAGTGTAGAATTTAGGATATGGGTGAAATTAATTTGAAGTGTCTATGTTGATGGATAAAGTATGGATTTGGGTCAGCTTGTCTTCTTCATGCATACTTGCATACATTGATAGGGCTACCCATTTTGTAAGAACACATGCTAGTATATGGATGGTCTCTATGTGTGTGAGTGTGTGTGTGTGTGTGTGTGTGTATCAATCACCTACTTGGCATTAAGAGTTTCATTTTGAAAATATTAGGGCAAGGGGGTGCACATGATGCAAGTGTTGGCCATTAATGTAGGGCCTCTAGCAGATGTGAGTGCAAAAGCATGAAGCGTGCATATTTGGAATAAGGAGATATTTAATTGTATTTTAATTATGTTTAATGACCCAATGTTTAGAGGTAGAGAACACATATTGTGAACAATGAGATATTGAATTTACAATATCTTTCGATAGTTTGATCATATAAGCTAGTAGAAAGCAAGTAGTAGTAGCACAATGGTCAAATGAAACTATCATTTCTCCATCATAAGTTGACGAGCTACTTAGGATGACATCATAAGTTAAAAAGTCTAGATTACTAGAAACATGCCTTGAATAAGTTTTCTTTGTGAAGGCTGGCATTAATAAAAAGAGACAAGGATATAGGAGTATTTGATATGCATAGTACTAGTTCAAATTGATTACAATCGCATGATTGATTGTATTTCATAATCGAACAAAATGTCATTCCTATATTTGAGTATGTGTGAGAAGCTAACGATTATAAGTTAGGTTAGAGCTAGCGTCAAATTAATAGTAGAAAAAATGCAATCCGACTTCGAAGATGACTCGTATACTTCTAAAAAATGCAAACGGACTTAGGTTAGGTTAGGTAGATGTTATAAGGTCGGGTCCATTAAGTTAGGTTAGGTATAGGTTTTATGTTAGCTTAAATTATAGGTTAGGCATAATGATTATAGGTTAGGTTAGAGCTAGCGTCAAATTAATAGTAGAAAAAACGCAATTGGACTTCGAAGATGACTCCTGTACTTCTAAAAACGCAAGTGGACTTCGGTTAGGTTAGGTTATAGGCTAGGTTTAGATTATAAGTTAGGTTAGGGTTATGTTATAGGTTAGGTTAGATTATAGTTTAGGTTAGAGCTAGCATCAAATTAATAGTAGAAAAAATGCAATCGGACTTCAAAAGTGCACATAGACTTCAAGAACCTTAATATATAGTCATTGACCAATAAAGACGAGATTATTACCCTGTGGTCCTAATCTCCGTGCACCTCTAGCCCGAGGTGTGTAGGGATCGGGCCTGGATAGAGAATGTGAGGTTGTTAGAGCTAGCAAAAAATAGTTGAAAAAGTGCAATCGGACTTCAAAAGTAAACGTAGACTTCAAGAACTTTAATATATAGTCGTTGACCAATAAAGACGATATTATTACCCAGTGGTCCTAAACTTCGTGCACCTCTAGACTGAGGTGTGTGGGGATCGGGCCTGGCTAGAGAATGGGAGGTTGTTAAATCTTGTCATGTACTTAGTAGTGTGTAGTTATAGCAACTAGAGTGTTTTAATTATTTGTTGCATCATTGGTAGATTAAGTATGGACGATTGGATGGCGTGTCCTTGTGCGCATTGCAAGCATTAGACCTTTCGAAAATGAAAAATCTGCGACCAACACATACACAATCACTGTCTCTTACCGATAGAGCAAGTACAAGACCTACGTTATCGAGCTCATGGTCTAGAGATTGAAGGTCAAAGTCCGCAAGTAGATATTGCTCCAACTTTATCCCAAATAAGACAATTTTCAAACGAGCAGGCATCGATGGAGTCCTCCCAACTAATACCTAAAGCCGCATTTCAAGAAGTAGAGATGAAGTAGATGTTGGACACGTTCTTTGACATGGATTCCAACATAGAAGGCGACAACATTGAACGCAGTACTACTGGACCAACCTTAGCTATCCCGTTCATATCGACGGCATGATAGAAACGATGAGGAGGGTGAGATGATGCAAAGTCTCAGTTCTCTGTACCACAGGTCATTCAAAGAGAGTATATGTCGGAAGAGGGGTACAATCAAGTCTTGAACAACTCAATTTTGAGTGTGGCGAGGTCCACAATGTCACACCGTCGGTCAGAGGCGAGATAGGTACAATGACGGCAGTCCCAAGTCGGCATAGTTGGACGCAAAGGAGTGGACGGGAATTGCATGATAGACACAAGACAATCCCGATAGATTTCAGCAGTAGAGAGATGCAGCCAGAGCACATTTGGAGTCTGCTGCTGCAGCGTCACATCTTGGGAGTGGAGGCTACGATACGCTTCGACATGAGTTTGTAATTATTATATGTATGATTTAAATTATTGATAATATATATGTTATTTGAAGATTTATCTAATGATTAAACCATAATTTTGTAGGAAGTTGCCGCGAAGCGCCTTCCGACACGCCAAGAGGAGAAGTATGGATACAAGCATGGACTTGTGGCCCTTTTGACCCAGCTGCAAGAGGAGGGAGAGGACATCGATTGGGAGGCATTACCATGAGGGTCTTTTCACTTAGTGATTGTTTGCATATGTATAGTTTTGTAGTGCTTATGTTGGTGGTCTATGGTTATGTTTTTTGTAGTGCTTATGTTTATGGTCTATGGTTATGTTTATGGTATGCCACAGATGTTATGGTTAAGGTTTGACAGTCAACTTAAGATTATGGTTTGGCTATGATGGTATGAAAATCATCTAATGGTTATGGTTGTGCAATGATGGTATGGAAATCTGGTGATGGTTATGGTTTTGCTATGATGGTATGAAAATCATCTAATGGTTATGGTTGTGCAATGATGGTATGGAAATCTGGTGATGGTTATGGTTTTGCTATGATGGTATAGCAATCATGTGATGGTTATGGTTATGGTTATGGTTGTGCAATGATGGTATGGCTGTTATGTTTATCGTATGACAAGGAAGTTATGGTATGGCAAACAGGTTATGTTTATGGTTTTATAGTTTTTGACTCATGTTTTAATTATGTTAACAAGTTATGTTATTCTTACAATTTTGCTAATTGCCATACACTCGCTCTTTAGCATCAGCTTGTAGGTGGAGTGCGGTTGCTTGTGTACTCTTTCTTTGGGCAGACAAGGCTGTTTTCTTTTGGTGCAGTATATGCAGCATTAGTTCCCAGCCCCCTCTACCCAAAAAACATTTGGAGGTTTTGGTCATTGATACAGGTAACGGTATGACCATCGATAGGGGCAACGGTATCCGCGTTGGAATTTAGTATATAAATACCATTGCTAATTACATTGCATATTCCGACGCCTATTTAAAGATATATTTCGAAGCCCGGTATACCGATGGTTATACAAACGCTACAATACCATCATCTCTTCCGAGGCTTATTTCAACGCTTTTTAGTTTAAAAATTAATGCTATTTTGTCAGTACCTGCGTCGATTTATGTGCAACCTCTTGTAGTGTCAGATTGTTATGATTTGGTTATATCTAGCTCACATGATGTTGAGGAACCTCAATCATTTTATGAAGCACAGAGTTTAGAAAATTGGATGGCTGCCATGCAATCAGAATGTGATGCACTTGTAGAAAATGACACATGGACTTTATGTAATTTGCCTCCTAGCAAAAATACCATTGGTACAAAGTGGGTCTACAAGTTGAAATGCGAGCTAGATGGTGAGATTGATCGTCATAAGGCTTGAATTGTAGTAAAAGGTTATGCACAAAAAAAAGGCATAGATTATGAAGAGACTTTTCCTCCCACCTGTCGTATGACTATTGTGCCTTTTCTATGTGCATCGACCGCTTATTTTGGTTGGGATGTACATCAATCCAACATTGTTACTGCTTTCTTGAATGGTGTCATATTTGAGGAAGTTTATGTAATGCAGCCTCACGGTTTTGTCAAGAAAGGACAAGAGGATAAGGTGTACAAATGTAACAAAGTGTTGTATGGGTTGAAGCAAACTCCTCGTTCTTGGTATGAGAAGGCTGACACTCATTTGGTCAAACAGGGATTTTGTAACAGTCCAACTTAAAGCACATTGTATGTAGAGCATGAGGTTAATGTCCTTCTCATTGTAGTTCTTTATGTGGATGATGTCCTAATCACTCGACCAAATGAGAGACATATCGCTAAATTTAAGGCTAATTTGAAATATTTGGGACTATTGCATCATTACTTGGGTATAGGTTTGAGCAGTGTGATGGTGGTACTACGTTGTGTCAGAAAAGTTACATAGAGACAGTGCCACTCTTATGGTAACAATTTAATAATCGAGTCTTTATGATGCTGATGATCCTGCAGATATCACTCTTTACCAAATTGTTGTTGGATGTATGCAACACGAGGCCGGATATCAATTGTCAGTCTCACAGGCTAGCAAATTTATGCATAGCCCAGGGTCTAAGCATTAAAGGGCTATGAAGAGGATTTTTTGCCACTAGAGTGGTACTTTACAGCCTGGCTTGTTTTATCCCAAGGGGGGATCAATGCCGCCAGACTTACATGCTTTTTTGGAATTAGATTGGGCTGGTTGTTTTGACACACAAGTGTCCACAAGTGGTTTTTGTTTCATGCTTGGTAGCTCATGCATATCATGGTTGAGCAAGAAGCAACCTACTATGGCCACTTCTAGTTGTGAGACTCAGTACAGGAAAGTCTTCATAGCTACAATTGAGTTTTGATGTCTCAGACGCCTTATGGATGATTTGGGTATTGGATACGACACTGCCAACACTTCCCTTTACTCTATGTGAAAGCTCTCATTCACCGCATCACTCAAGGTGAGATTTGCCACCATATACATGTGGTACTGATGTGTGAACACACTTAAGAGCATTACGGCATGTTTTTCTGGTTTTTTCCCCCGTGCATTGTATGTATGCCCATCTCACTAGGGCTATCTATCTTTCCATTGCACACTAAGTAATATACTCTTTGTTCTGTGCCTTGATCTTCCTTCATCTTCTCCAAGCTATGTGTGTTTTCCTGCAACCCTAATTCCAACGTGTTTGTACTTTTTTCTAGCATAGTTCCCTGCTATAAAATTTTCCTAAATCTTCATTGATTTCTTCAGTTTCCATGACAATTTTCAACTTTTTTTCACCTCCCCACTGAGAGGTATTGTCTCTATGAGATTCTTCATGTGAACCCATGTGTGTTATAGAAGGGATCGGATCCTTTGTAGAAGAAGAATATTTTGACGTTTGATACCACTTTTATACGCTTGGAAAATCCAAGCAATAAATCAATAGCAACACATGAACAACAACTACAAAATCATTTAGCTTTATGAGAGAGAAATAGAGAGTCAACACGGCACGACAAAGTTCCATGCCCAGATGCACTCGTCTTGGTGCCCCTTTCAGTATTTCTTTATTATTATGCCACAAGGGTCCTCTGCACTCGTGATATCATATATTGTGTCTTTAGTTTCTCCATCCATGTGTTTGTTTCTTGATACATGCTATTGATCTTGTCATGATTTGTCATAACATACTTCACATAATTTTATGATCATTCTATGATGGTATACTAACGTGTGTGATGGTCTTCAAGTGAACCATTGATGTATAGATAATAAGATTTACCAAGCCATTATCTTTTACTAGTCATTGTCTTTAAGCTTTTTTAGATTCTGCATTTCCTCACAAAAATAGTGTCTCTGATGCCATGGTATGTAAAGCCATGATGATGATTACTATTTTACAGTTTTTATTTGTTTTGAAGAAAGTATCTCTGATGCCATGGCACGTAGAGCCATGATGATTACTATTTCAAAATTCTTCTAAGCATCTCTAATGCCATGGTGAATAGTGTGATACCATGGTACATAAAGCCATGATGCTGATAAGCGACACCACGAAACCTTGTTTATCGGTTTGACGTGATAATCAACTACACGATAGTAATCTTAAAGGACACATACCTTTCTAGTTATATCTTGTTTCTCGAATGCTGACACTTGGACTACTTTTGTAACATGGTTCAGTATTGACTCTCGATTCAAGTCCCCTCACGACGGCTACGACTGCCTCCAACAATCAGCCACACGTTCACAAAGAAGATCTATTTTTACTTTTGTCTTTTATCTTTTGGAATTCTTGTTAAAATCTTGTAATGTTTGATGGTGGGCTTTATATAAAGTGTGTTTCTGTGTTATAAGTAGCGTTCACTTATTAGTGGCTAACGGTGCTAGATGATGACACTTCCACATTGTGATTTTAAGGGTTATGACTCAAACTGACTTCTTATGTGCATTTTACGTAAGGGGAATGGTCATGCACGTCCACAGGACTTGGGTTTAGCGCATGGTAATCATAGTGGATGGTTTAATGCATGGTAATCATCACACATGGTTCAATATCTTGTTAACCGTATTGCTTATTTTGGCTCTATTTCCTTCGATCATGCTCAAGTTTGCATATACTCTTGGGTCGCTCTTGTCATAAAACGTCATTTGATGTCCATCATTAATTACATGATTCGTGCAGTTTAACACTTATGCTTTGTACATAAGGACTTTACTAATTCTTTTCTTGGTGATGTGATAATTCACCTTTTATTAATCTATGAGTACCTGGAAGCCTAGTTTCTTGTTTTATGGCAAAAACCTTGATTTTTGTGAAGTCGATATTTAATAGAACTATGGTTGATATCATTCTATTGCACCCTTGTTATAGGTACTTCATGTTGCTATCATTGTTCTTACCTTATTGCACCCTCATCGTCATTGGTGCTATGGGTGTTATCCTCTTATTCCATGATTGTCGTCATTGGTGCTATGGTTGTTATTATCTCATTCCCTGTGGCCTCAAGTTTCAACCTCGTAATCATTGGTGCTATGGGTGTTATCATCTTATTGCACCCTCGTTGTAATTGGTGCTATGGTAGTTATCATCTCGTTCCATGCACCCTAGTCACCATTGGTGCTATGGTTCTTATCATTCTTGTCATCAGGGATTTGGTAGTTGTGACTATGCACCACTAGTGTTTCATAAAATTTATGTACCGACTTTGTGCACATGTGATTGCATCAACATTACGTTTGTTTCTATGTCGTCTCTAGAGCACCATAGCGAACCGTCTCTACGGACAATGTGATGTGATCATTCTTTTAACCTTCACATTTTGATAGGTTTCTTGGGCTGATGTCATTTACAGGATAAAAGTTATGTCAAGCAGCATGTACAAGGGCTCAAAGATATTGCATCATGTACTTCCAAAGACATTTGAAAGAGCACATTGTATATTATCGAATGATGTAGCTTCTAGAAAATTCATTTTGTAATATTTGATCACTGCTAATATAATAGTGTATGTATGGTGCTGTTGATTTTTCCCTTCTACCTCCAAGGCTTTTCTCATCCACGGGTTAGGGAATCCTATTTGAGTGGGGGTGTTGGAGCTATATATACCAACCCCTGTGCTATATATAGCTAGGAGTCCCCACTATATATGTTTACTCAGTGGGTGCTCTACACAATTTGAGTTGTCTCACTCTCTCTTCCCCTCTGTCATCTCTTGTGTCCATCTTCCTCCATTGTTAAAAATCTCATCAAGGTTTAGCTTTTCCCTTTCAAGCAAATGCAAAATATCATCTACAAACTGCCACACATGAGCGCACTTAATTCCAAGAGCTGCTTCGTTACCTCTTTAGGTGGTAATGCCACCCACCTTTATCCACAATTGAAAATCAATGGAAGTTTGAAAGTTAGAATAGTAGGAAAACACCTGGCCATACAAATTTTATTAGGGTGATCCTGTGTACTTTCAGATGCCTTCTTGTACTTTGATAGCTCAATTGTGTCACCATGGAGACCAACACTCTACAGGATAGCTTCGAGTTTTCTTATGCACTAGCCTTCTAAGCATGGGAATTAAGCTCAAGGCTAGGAGAGTGAGCACACAAGAGTGAACTGTCAAGAATGAATCCTCTTTGCATAAAAGGGCTTCTTATAAAGACATGGACTCCAAGTGTTTCTACTATGGGACTAAATTGATCCCTCTACCTTATATAATTTGGAATACCTAAATGAGTCTAAGACCTTATACAATGTAAATAGGGAATATTATGCACATCCATAGCTCATCCGTAGCTTGGTGCATAATCGAGGTATCATGTGTTGTCTCCACTTTGCTCCTACTCTGTCTTCTTCGGTGCGGTCCCTCTCTTGTTCCCACTGCTTTTTTTCCTCGGGACGAATTGTTTTTTAATGCTTTGATATTCCACGTGGAAAATCATGGAGGTTCCATTTAGGCTAGAGGTATGCCTAAATGGCTCATCCATACTTTGCGTGAAAGTAAATTGGATTCACCTTTGTCTAGTCATACTTGTTCAGGTTGTTGCCATCCGTCTTATGCATCAAATTGTTATGCTTTGCTTATGTCAAGCTCACATGATGTTGAGGAACCTCAATCATTTTATGAAGCACAGAATTTAGAAAATTGGATGGCTGCCACACAATCACAATACCATGCACTTGTAGAAAATGACACATGGAATTTATGTAATTTGCCTCATGGAAAAAATGCCATTGGTACAAAGTGGGTCTACAAGTTACTGCTTTCTTGAATGGTGTCATATTTGAGGAATTTTATGTAATGTAGCCTCACGCTTTTAGCAAGAAGGGACAAGAGGATAAAGTGTGCAGATGTAACAAAGTGTTGTATGAGTTGAAACAATCTTCTCGTTATTGATATGAGAAGGCTGACACTCATTTGGTCAAACAAGGATTTTGTAACAGTCCAACTGAAAGCTCATTGTATGTAAAGCGTGAGGGTAGTGTCCTTCTCATTGTGGTTCGTTATGTGGATGATTTTATTATCACTCGACGAAATGAGAGACATATTGCTGAATTTAAGGCTAATTCGAATGCTACTTTTGAGATGAAATATTTGGGGCTATTGCATCATTACTTGGGTATAGAGTTGAAGTAGTGTGATGATGGTATTGCCTTGTGTCAAAATAGTTACATAGAGACATTGCCACTCCCATGGAAATAGGTTTTAAATTGAGTCTTCATGATGCTGATGATCCTACAGATGTCACTCTTTACCAAACTACTGTTGGATGCCTCATTTATGTATGCAACACGAGGCCGGATATTCAATTATCAGTCTCACAGGTTAGAAAATTTATGCATAGCCGAGGTTCTAATCATTGGCAGTCTCTCAAGAGGATTTTTTATCCCAAGGGGGGATCATTGCCGCTAGACTTACATGCTTTTTTGGACTCAAATTAGGCTGGTTGTTTTGACACACGAGTGTCCACAAGTGGTTTTTTTTTCATGCTTAGCAGCTCATGCATATCATGGTTGAGCAAGAAGCAACATACTATGGCCACTTCTAGTTGTGAGGTTGAGTACGCAGTGTTCATAGGTACAATTGAGTGTGTATGGCTCAGAAGCCTTATAGATGATTTGGGTGTTGGATAGGACACTACCAACACTGACACTCAGAGCGCATTGGCTGAAATCATTTTTTCATGCTCACACGAAGCACATTGAGGTACATTACCACTATGTCAAGGAGAGGCTCTCAGCATGCGAGATTAGCTTGGCTTATGTTCCAACACGCGAAAACCTTGCGGATCTTTTCACAAAGGCATTGTCTCGTGGAAGTTTGAATCTTTCCACAAAGCTTTGGCCTTACTCCCCTTTGTGGACTGATCATGTCCTCAGGGCATGGCACTTCCCTTTACTCTATGTGCCAACTCTCGTTCACCGCATCACTCAAGGGGAGATTTGCTACCATAAACATGTGGTATTGATATGTGTGAAGACACTTAGGACTGCCGCTATATTTTTTCCCTCATTGCATTGTATATATGCCCATCTCTCTAGGCCTATCTATCTTTCCATTGCACACCAAGTACTATACGCTCTAATGTGTGCCTTGAGCTTCCTTCATCTTCTCCAAGCTATGTGTGTTTTCATGCAACCCTAATTCCAACATGTTTGTACTTTGTTCTAGCATATTTCCCTGCCAAAACATTTGCCTAAATCTTCATTGATTTCTTCAGTTCCCATGACAATCTGAAACTTTTTTTTCACCTCCCCATTGAGAGGTATTGTCTCTCTGAGATTCTTCACACGAACCCATGTGTGCTATAGAAGGAATCGGATCCTTTGTAGACGAAGAATATTGTTGAGCTTTGTTACCACTTTTATACGCTTGGAAACTCCAAGAAAGAAATCAATAGCAACACATGAACAACAACTACAAAATCGTTTAAGTTTATGAGAGAGAGAGAGAGAGAGAGAGAGAGAGAGAGAGAGAGAGAGAGAGAGTCAACATGGCTTGGTAGAGTTCAATGCCCAAATGCACTGGCCTTGGTGCCCCTTTCGGAATTTTTTTATTATTATGCCACTGGGGTCCTTTGCTCTCAAACATTGTGTCTGGATTATTTGAAAAGTGAGGTCCCAGGGGATCTTATAAATAGTACAAGTGTTGCCCAAAGGTAGATCCCCAAAATCACTTCTCTCAAAAGCGCTCCAAAAGCTAGCACCAAACACTCCAAAATCTACTAGTGCAATGTTTGGTGTTTCAAAGCTCATTATTGGGTCATTAATTTATTGGTGCCTTTGTAATGAATTTTTGATAGTTTGAAAAGACTACTAAGAAATGTATATATGTTTCACTTAGCAAAGCCTATCTGCTTCACTTATTCTAAGCTATGTGTTGGAAATTGGTAAAGGAAAATGGGCTAAGATCACTGTGTGAGATTGGTGAAGACTATTGTAGTGTAGACTTTTTGATGTGGGTGAAATTAATTTGAAGTGTCTATGTTGATGGATAAAGTATGGATTTGGGTCAGCTTGTTTTCTTCATGCATACTTGCATACATGGCTAGGGCTACCCATTTTGTAAGAACACATGCTAATATATAGATGGTCTATGTGTGTGTGTGTCAATCACCTACTTGGCATTAAGAATTTCACTTTGAAAATATTAGTGCAAGGGGGTATACATGATGTAAGTGTTGGCCATTGTAGGGCCTCTAGCAGATGCGAGTGCAAAAGCATGGATATCAAGAGATACTCTTGACAAAGATTATTCCGTTGTAGCCAAATAAGGTTCATGACTCCGCCAAAGATGGAGACTCTTTCTACACATATAATGGTTGTACTCCATATGCTTGTGGGTTGCATCCATCATAGTTAGAGCTTCATCCCCCTCATCCCTTGTTAATAACTAAATGTAGCTTTGATTTCGTACCTCTTGCTCTATGTTCTTTTGCAATTTAGCATTATGGAATCTTTTCTACCTACCTTTTCTTACAAGAGTTGCTGTCTTCTAGGCTTATGATAGTGATGAAGGATGCTAAGGGGTCCACTATGATAGAATTTCACGTTCATGTCCTTTGCATATCTCACTCACACACACACACCACACACACACACACACACACACACACACACACACACACACACACACACACACACACACACATAGATGTATAGAGAGAGAGACGTAGATCTTAAAGATACGAGTGATGTACATTGTCTTTTGGTAGCACCACACTACTATACATAAGTTATCCATGAGAGTGAAAAATTGGAATAAGGAGATATTTACTTGTATTTTCATTATGTTTAATGACCCAATGTTTAGAGGTAGAGAACAGAGATTGTGAAGAAGGAGAATTTCAATTTACAATATCTTCCGGTAGTTTGATCATATAAGTTAGTAGAAAACCAATAGTAGTAACAAAATGGTGAAATGAAACTATCATTTCTCCTTCATAAGTTGACGAGCTACTTCGGATGACATCATATACCAACAGTTAAAAAGCCTAGATTACTAGAATCATGCCTTGAATAAGTTTTATTTGTGAAGGTTGGCATTAATAAAAAGAGACAAGGATATAGGAGTATTTGATATGCATAGTACTAGTTCAAATTGATTACAATCACATGATTGATTGTATTTCATAAGATCGAACAAAATGTCTTTCCTATATTTGAGTATGTGTGAGAATCTATCAAGATATTCTTATGATTTCTAAAAAGAACAAGATGTTAGTCCAAGCTCTAAACTCATTCCTTTTTTGTATTTTCAACACATGTTAGGGATCAATGTTTAGAGACAGACTAGACTCTGAAAACCAAAGAAATATTAGTCCAAAAGAAACTAACGAATGTATTCGAATTAGATGAAGAAGATAATATATTGCTTGTAGTCTTCAATGTGACAAAATTAGTTAATGATGTCACAAGGGTGACAGTGGCTGACAGTAGCTAGCTCAGCCATGGGTGGAGTTTTCGCACAAGTGTTGGTGTGCTTCTTCAGTGGTGCCGGAAAAGATTAGGAAGAGACCCTCACCTGCATCAAGTATTTTTTTATCATGACTAACTTCAATAGTGGACTTGGAAGCGCAAAGAACTGGAAATTTGTATCTAAATCGGGAAAATAGGAGCCCACACAAAATCCAAGGTTCGAACGTGTTTTCTGCATGAGGGGAGGGACTAGAGAGAGAGAGAGAGACTACTTAGATCAGTGGGAATGAGGTGGGTGTGAACTCCCCCGATCTTGCCATAGCTAATGCCTTGCAGTCGCAAACGTGTCTCCCAATAGATGTTTGCGGCATACGCACTGGCGTGGTAAAGACTAAGCAGAAATCCGCATGAGCCCCGCCCATGGATGGCGGCACAAAGGGGAGCGGTAATGGGTTGCATATACGGGATCTGCTAATGGCCGACTTTGGCAGGCGTGGGTATGGGAATGGTGGTCGTGGTGGTTGTCTATGGAGGAGGCCATGGGGACGAGGGTAGTAAGTGGATATAGGTTTCTGACTCGCAGGTCACCATCAAGATTAGGTGAGCACACGAAGAACTTCAAGCACTACAACTACACCCGTGGTGTATCAGGGAGAGGCAGGCACCAGGCCCTGGTGGCGGGATCATGTGGAAGGCCCTCATCCATATCGGTGTGCCTGCAGTCGCGAAGAATAAAGCGCAGTTTACCGATGCAGGCCAGGCGCAGCTCTGCACTCACAAATTCCACGCAATTAGACACAGTACGTAGCATTAACAAATAATTATTGCAACAGCATTAATAGTCTCGCAGTCATAAATTTAAAAGAATAATAGATAAAACACACCCCGTAGCGGCATCGGCTGCGTCTGGGCTCGAAGCACCGCCTGTTCTGCGCACACATGAAGCACTAGTGCCACCATCATCATCACCATAACCTTCTTATTCATGCCAAGACTTGTCCTCCAGTGATCCATATTGACTAGACCTTTTCTCCTCCTCTAAAGATCGAATGAATGAATAAAATGCCATAAAATGACCTTAATATACATAATTTCGTACGCCACCCTAATGGCAGCTTTCAATACATATTGCCTTCAATCGAGACTCCTTTGCAGGCAAAGTTTGAGGCTCCATACACTCCACTACGAAATCTTGTTTTCATATGTGCAAAAGAAACCCACAACCTCACCTAGAATAACAAAATATCACTGCTAACCACTCGACCATGCACAGATGATTGCCTCCAGTGCGATTCTCTCTCTCTATATAAACAATGTTTTGCTTCTCCCCTACCCTACTGCCTGCCATTTGTCCCCTTCCTCACCTGGAATCCGTTCCCTCCCCTCACTTCCCCTCCAGCATTCGCTGATTTGCCACTTGCCTCACTACCCTCAACTAGATGGCCAGAGTATTGTGCCTGTCAATTCTCACAACTGCGTCCACGTTCATGGGCATATTCCAAGATTCCTTTCACTTTTGGATTTTTCCCCAGCTTGTACCCCCTACTACTTTCTCATTTCTTGTTCTTAACAGGCAATAGTTTTAATTCTTTGAAATGGGAGGGGACGTACTTGCGTACCAAAAATATATCCAAAAAATATTTTTTCCCAAAAGCTTGGCAAACCTACATATGAGAAATTCTAGAGCTAAAGTGACTAAACTCGAAGATTTTTACACAACTTCTCTAGAACATTTTGTAGGGTTTTTCCACCTTCAGATTTAGAATCACAAACAAGGTCGAATTAGCTTTGTTATATCGTGGTTGTCTGTGAGCACTACTAACTAACAAGAACAATGATGGCATATGGTTGCCCCTTTGTTATGTCTTTATTTACCTACAGATACTACATGTCTCTATTCCGAATATTCTGGAAAAGTTCCCACCAACTCTATGTGGGCTTGTTCTTGACGTTCCTCTGTTGTGTGAATGGGGCTGCACTATATGATCATGGTAACGCTATGAGCTAGAAGCTTCTAGCCTAGTATAAGTGGTACAAGTTGCAATAACATCCGTGGCACAAAAAAATCTCATCTCTTCTCGCCTTGCAAAACTCATTTCACAATGCATGGAAAATGAGATTATACAAGGAAATTGAACAGTAACAATTACGGTCATGAAATGGTGAAAGAAAATGGAGTCACAATACGAAAAGAAATGTGATATGTGTGGTACTTTAAACAAGGAGGCTATTGTGGATTGATCGACATTGAGGACAAGATATACATGTATAGGTGAAACCAAGAGGAGTAGAGTGAGCCATATATATCTCCCAAAACTTATGATGAGAATCAGATTGCAATTGACATTGAGAATGAAATTAATGAGATTATTGAGATCATGATTAAGAACAAGATTGACGCTCAAACCTATTGCATGCAAGATCACGCACCATGAAAGAACCAATCAACAACAACATGATATATATATAGGTGTTGAATAACGGAGAATTTATGAAAGAGGAAACTTGTAGTAGTGGGTGTAAACAAATTAAGGTAGCCATAATTACAATCTTGCAAGTATATTACAAACATAACATGAATATTTAATGTGATTATTTCCATGTTTGTCGATCCCTTATTCTATCGATCTACAAGGATCGTGTTGAGCTATTCTTGTTTGGTCTCATGGATCTTCAAAAGAGCATAGCGACTATGTACACAAGCAATGCATCACTTAAAGTGGATGCATGCTTTACTAATCACCAAAGATCAAAACATAGGTGACAAAAATATTTTTCATATGTAATTCTGTTATTTGGCAAAAGCGTATTGTTTTTACTTCAAATAGGATCATCAAACTAAGAACAGGTGTCTGTTTCAAACGCACTCGCTTAGGACCATACGACCTCTCACAAACATGGAGCCTTGCAGTCTCATACATGGTGGCTCTGCTTTTCCCAGGAAACTGCGAGCATCAAACTAAGAACAAAATTATGTTCCAAACGTAGCCGCCCTTGTTTGAGGTATGACAGCCATGTTGTGTGCAGTTTCTTGTGGTGCAACTCTAAAAATAAACTCAAACTTACATCCCATTTACTGAAGCTTAAGACAATCAACAACAAATATTGTGTTAAGCCTAATAACTAGCTCTAAACTTCTAAACAATTTACGAGTATGACTTGATATATAGTAACGCTCCAATTTGAAGCCTCTTCTCTTTTCAACGACTGAAAATTCTATCAAACAAGTACAAATATCGGGCCTTAAATGAAAGTATTGTACGGCAATCAAGATCATCAATCAGAGCCACAACTTCCTTCAACATCATAAGTATTAAATATTGATCCACCCATCAACATTATTTCAAGTTGCACATAATGGGAATAGACAACCTATAAAAATTTGACGTTATTTAGATAGACTTAAAAAGACATAACTATAGGACTAGGATCAAAAACTGAAATCATGTATGTAGAATAGTTTCTTATGATCAAGAGGGATTTAAATTGCAAACATCTAGCACTGCTAATGTTGAAGTGGCAAACCTTTTGTTCATAGTCAATTTCAAAGATAACCACAATTGAGATTTTGGCGCATACACCGACCATGAAGAGGAGTTGCTTTCTCAGAGGACATAGAAAATACGTCTTTGCTTGTATTAATTGTTTTGAATATTTTGGTTAGACTTTGTCAGATTCAAGAAGCTTTGTATTAGCAATTTGATGATGTTGAAGGTTCCCTATTGAGCTTCTACTTGTGTAACTTCATTCAAAAGAATATTTTTGTAGACGCTTGCACATAATAATTTTGTAGACACTTGCACATAATAGTTTTGTAGTAGAAACTTGCAGAAGAGGTGAGTGAGAAGTAGATAACAATCACTACTATGAGCTATCCAAGCGTGTGCTTGCAGTTTCCTGGGAAAATCATAGTTCTACGCATGCTCCTAATCGGCTCCGTTCGAAATAGAATCTTATTCTTAGTTTGATGCTATTTTAAGTAAAAATAATACGCATGACCAGCGTTTTAGCAGCGGTTGTAGGAACAAATAATCTCGATAATCTTATTACAAAAAAGATTCCGCAACTGTCTATAAACCATTGAGACAAAGCAAGAGAAAAAAGCGAAGGTGTAGCAGGTCACCAAACAAATTACCGTTTTGAGGAGCAGTGGCTATAGTCTGTCCATCTTTCTCAATTCGGCATTTGATATGATCAAATCCAACAAACAGACCAAGATCAACAAGTCTAGCAACTGAAAGAAGATTACGTTGAAGATCTGGTACATGTAATACTCCTCGCAAAATTCGAGTGGAAGAAGATAAGGTACCAAGATATAAGTCTTCAATACCCTTTACTTGACAAGTAGTTTCATCAGCAAGATAAACAACATGTTGAACTGGCAGTGGATGATAGTTATGGAGCCACTTAGACTGATATGTCATATTTCCTGTAGCACCAGAATCGACAATAAAAAGTGATCCATCACGTACATGAAGTATTGTCTGGATCCACTGAACATAGGACGCATCTTGTTTCTGGTACAATGTTGTTTCGATGTTCAGTAGCATATGCTCTATTTCGATCTGTGTCGAATCGACGCTTATACCACATATGAGTGGGATGATCAGATCATCCACAATATTCACAAGAAGAATAAGAAGAGTCTCTAGATAAACGTGGTTGTTTTGTGGTAATATTGTGTTCTTCATCATATTGACGTGCCCTACAATCATCTTCAGTATGGCCATTTCTGTTGCAGTAAAAACATTGCTTATTAGGAAATTTGAGACGAGAGAAAATATTACCGCGACGGCCACCTCTGCGGTTTTCTCGTTGAAATGGACGCCTTCGAGTATAAAAAGCACGTTCCATCTGTTTGTGACTCAGTCTCCTCTTGTGAAATCATAGCTGTATTGTGACCAGCATTCTGACGTTCTTCACATTGAGAGTATTCAATTAAAGACATGCAGGCTTGGTCGAAATCAAGACCATCTTTATTAGAGAGAATAGTAACAATGTTATCATAAGAAGAGTCCTTCAGCGTATCAAGGAGAAGTGTAATCAGTTGCTTTTGTGGAACAAGATCACCGGCAGCAGCAAGTTGATTAATAATAGATTTGAAAGATTCAATATGTCCCGTCATGGCCGTACCAACTTCATATTGTAACTTGTTAAGCAACCCTCTCAAATAAAGTATTTTTGTAACAGATTTCTTCTGAAAGTTTGCAATAAGGTACTTCCATACATCGTGGGAATTAGGCAGTTCATAGATATCAAGCAAAAGGGAATCAGTAAGAGCAGAAAGAATATACCGACGAGCTGCTTTATCACATCGTTGCCAATCCGTATAGGCAACATTCCAATCTTCAAATATAGATCCTTCAATGATAAGCACGTTATCATTATCTGTATCAACAGGTTGAGGCGGACAAACATGATTTCCAAGAACAACATCGGAGAGTTCATCACCTTCAAGAATTAACAACATCTTTGCTTTCCAGCCTCAAAATCCTTGATCTTGGAAAGGAGGAACAGAACGCTGGCCAGAAGGAAAGCCGTTGACCAGAATATTCATAGCCATATCTTGTTGCGAGAAGAGGTTGACGAAGGAAATTTGGAATGGCGGCCTCTACACCAAAACAAACTCCATTGCGCCACAAGGGAAATGAGATGAGGGCACCACCTAGTCTTGGAAGCGTGGACTAGGACCGCTACACAAAGAGAGAGAGAGAGAGAGAGAGAGAGAGAGAGAGAGAGAGAAAGAGAGAGAGATCACTATGAATGAAGCATTAACCTTAATGTGTGTACAAGGAATGGATAACTTCAAACACTCCCAACACAAATAGCATGTAGATTACCAAACAACCACTCAAGGATTAGCCAAGATCACATCAAGCACTCTCACACACATATAAAAGATTTCTCTTAATTAACATAAATAAGAGGAGGGTAGGTTACTAGCATGAAACAATTTGCACTCTAGAATGTGCAAGAATAGAGTGAATGAATGAGCTTATGGGCTCATGGTGAGTGATACAAAGACTCAATGGGGCTGAGGGAGGCTTGAAATTACAAAGGGGAAGGCCTCTTTATATAGGAAAGAGAGTGATTAGGAGTGAGGTTAAGATCCAAGTGTAATTTGTACAAATGAAGCTTGATTAGGGACATTCAACCAATGAAGAAGCTCCTTCCAAGTGATTTGTTGACAATTAGCTCCATCATCACTTGTGTTGTCTTCACTCCTTCCTCCATAGCTTGAGTCCAAGAGCTTCCTTATTTTAAAATGTAAAGAATCTACATAAAATCAATACATATCTAGTAATAATAGAAAGGGGTTGAATGAGAACTTATGAATTACAACAAGATTAAGCATGACTTGAGAGGTGATTAGAAGAGGAATTTTGATGGGTTTTTGAGCTTGAGAGAGAAGAGGAAGGAGAGGGGGTGAGAAGACTAATGGCTGATTTTTAGAGAAGGTCTCAATGTGGAAAAGGAAGGGTGTGTGTGTGTAAAGGTAGAGGGGGTGGTCTCCACCACAGTTGAAAAAAACTGGCGTCCGCCATTTTGGCCATATCTTCTAGACCGTAGATGCAAAAATTATAAACAAAATATGGCCAAAATCTCTAGCTCATCAGCTACAACTTTGATGAAGACAACTTTTCTTGGATCGGAGTGGAAGTATTTTTTTAAAATTCAGCAAAATCATGTGTCTGGTTCCTTCCTTTACCAAGTCTTCCACTTGGGTCCCATTTGTTTGAATCATCATATGGCTCCAAAGCCATGATGATATGAGCCACTCGTGACCCTTGAATCATGGGTGCATGGCTCCACAACCACATCATATCTTTTCTTTTCACATTTACATATTTTCCCTTCCCTTTACCACTAGGTTCTCCCTCTACCTTTCACCTCGGTGAATAGTCAAGAAAAATTCCTATCAAATCATTTTTTTTAAAATTTTTCCAAGAGGCTGTTCTCACTCTTTCTTTTATTGTAAACCTCTAGAAGCAAGGAAAACCAACAAAATATGATAAACAAAAATTTGTGATAGGCTCGGATCAACGTATAAGATAAGATCGCAAAATCTGCACACCATATATGGTGAAGGCCGCAATTGAGAATGAGAGAGATATGAGTACTGCGTTCTGTCAACGATAAACGTAAGAAGGATGCTCAAGGAACGTCCAAAGATGTGAGAGACGTCACCCAAAAAAGGCAGGGTAAAGGAGACGTTGATAATAAACGAGTCCTCAAAATAGAGTGGCGTGAGACGCAAGATTGACGGCCACAATACGAATAGAAAAAAGCTAAATCTTCTCAAAAAGTTAATGCCAAAATAATAAAAATGATCGTGCAGGACACTTCACGAAGAAGTAGGACGAAGAAAGTTGCGTCAAGCTCAATTGCAGTAAAACAGCATAACTTTCTGTTGCGAACTCCGATTGACGCAAACCTAGAACTCAAATCGAAGAGCTCGAGGAGACAAACAAGTTTTGGATGGAAAGTGCCATTGCGCTACGCTCCATTGAGCTTTTCCCGTTTCTCCAAATTTTGAGCAGAACACACCCCCAAAAATTGAGATGAAGTTCAGGGTGTCATCAACAAGAAAACGTAATCAACGATTAGATTGATTAGCAATAAACGCCACACAAAACACTAATCATATTCTTCTCAACACAAAACAACACATACTGTTTTGTCACCATGAATTGAATCGGCGCGTGATCGTTACCGCTCTGATACCATGTTGAGATGTAGAGAGAAAAAGAGAGAGAGAGACGAGACGAGAGACACACCATATAAGCTCCCAAAGACTAATTCATATTGAGGAAAAGATACAAATATATAGGTGAGACCAAGTTTAGTAGAGTGAGCCATATATAGCTCCAACACTTGCCATGCATCTTATGCATCACACTACAAGAGGTGACTTGAATTCCAGCGCCACATTACCGTGTCAATGGCGGCGTCGGGATATGTGTGTGTATTTATGGAGGGAGATAAGTTTTTTTTTTATAAATGATTTTCAAATTTTCGACGCCTCTTTTCGCATGTATTCCGACGACAGTGCGAATGCGCATACCGACGCCTCTTTCGATTGCTGTACCCACAGCTGTACCGATAGTTGTACCAACGACACCTGCAAAAATCAAAACCGTGGGCTTTCTCTGCGCAATTCTCTTAGTTCTTCCACATTTTCTCAAGTTCTCCTCTTTCCCATCTCTCACAGATCTGCTGCGATACATGCCATCGGAGGTGCTAATCTTGCTTGTGGGTTAGCGCATAACACTAAGGTAAGATTGTTTTCATGTTTACTTGTATATTTAGGGTTTAGGATTTCACCTTGTGTTTGTGTGTGCGTTTTTGCAGGTTCCAGGACTTTTACAACAACTTTCATTGCTCAAATAGGACGAATGTGAGTGTCAAACCTTTAAATGCATATTAAGTTTATTTAAATTACTTTGTATATTAAGAAAAGAAAATTTTATGCTTTAAACTTTGAATGCTTAAAATAAATTAGGACTTGCTATGTGAAATTTCATTTTAAATTATGGGAAAAAAGTTGTTTAAGTTTATGAAAAAATCTTGTTTTGAAGAAAAATTTTATTGAATTATGTCGCTTTTCAAATTATGTAGTTGATGAGATTTATGTTTTAGGTTAAGTTTAGGTTATAAGTTAAGTTAGATTAGGTTAGGTTGCGTTAAGTTAAGCTACGTTGTTAGGTTATACGTTAGGTTATCTTATATGCTAAGTTAGATTAAGATAAGTTACATTAGGTTGAGCTACGTTAAGTTTAGTTACGCTAGGTTATGTTAGGTTAGGTTAGGTAAAGCTACATTTAGGTTAAGTTAAATTAATCTGCGTTCGACAATACGGCAAGCCATAGAGCTTACCCACAGTGCATATTAGAAACAACACAATGGCGATCCATTCATCAATACGGCAAGCCATAAAGCTTACCCACAACACATATGCATTGTGGGAAAGCTCTATGGATTTCCGTATTGCCAATGGCTCGCCATTTGTGTTGTTTATATGTCTACAAGCGGTTTTGATCAAGTCCTAAAAATAGCACCGTGGCGTGCCATTTGGCAAAATGGCAAGCCATAGATCTTGCTTACAATGCATATGCATTGTGGGCAAGCATTATGGATTGCCGTATTGCCAAACGGCTCGCCATGGTCTTGTCTATATGTTTGCGAGCGATTTTCAAGCGGTAAAATTACCTCGTGCCCCTAAAAAACAACACAATGGCGATCCGTTTGGCAATATGGCAAGCCGTAAAGCTTGCCCACAAGGCATATGCATTGTGGGAAAGCTCTATGGCGTGCTATAGCCTTCGATTTGCCATTGTGTTGTCTATATGTCTGCGAGCGGTTTTCAGGTTATAAAATCGCTTCGCAACTCTAAAAACAACACAATGGTGAGTCGTTTGTCAAATTGGCAAGCCATAGATCTTGCCCGCATTGCATATGCATTGTGGGCAAGTTGTATGGCTTGTCATTTTGCTAAACCCCTCACCATTGTGTTGTTTTTATGTTAGGTTAGGTGAGATTAGAATTTAGGTTAGAGCTATCGATGGCATAATAGTCGAAAAATACACACGGAGTTCGAATATGATTCGTGTACTTCTAAAAACGCAAACCGTACTTCGGTTATATTAAGTTATAGGTTAGGTAGATGCTATAAGTTAGGTTACATTAAGTTAAGTTAGGTATAGGTTTTACGTTAGGTTAGATTATAGGTTAGGCATAATGATTATAGGTTAGGTTAGAGCTAGCGTCAAATTAATAGTAGAAAAAATGCAATCGGACTCCGAAGATGACTCGTGTACTTCTAAAAACGCAAACGGACTTCGAGTAGGTTAGGTTTAGGTTATAAGTTAGGTTACATTAAGCTAGGTTAGGGTTATGTTATAGGTTGGGTTAGAGTTAGCATCAAATTAATAGTAGAAAAAATGCAATAGGACTTCAAAAGTGCACAAAGACTTTAAGAACCTTAATATATAGTCATTGACCAATAAAGACAAGATTATTACCTTGTGGTCCTAATCTCCATGCACCTCTAGACCGAGGTGTGCAGGGATCGGCATGGATAGAGAATGTGAGGTTGTTAGAGCTAGCAAAAAATAGTTGAAAAAATGCAATCGGACTTCAAAAGTGCACACAGACTTCAAGAACTTTAATATATAGTCATTGACCAATAAAGACGAGATTATTACCATGTGTTCCTAATCTACGTGCACCTCTAGACTGAGGTGTGCAGGGATTGGGCCTGGCTAGAGAATGTGAGGTTGTTTAATCTTGTCATGTACTTAGTAGTGTGTAGTTATAACAACTAGAGTGTTTTAATTATTGTTGCATCATTGGTAGATAAAGTATGGATGATAGGATGGCGTGTCCTTGTGTGCATTGCAAGCATCAGATCTTTTCGAAAACGAGAAATCTACGACCAACACATACGCAATCACGATCTCTTTCGATAGAGCAGAGCAGAAGACCTACGTTATCGATCTCATGGTCTAGAGATTGAAGATTAAAGTCCGCAAGTAGATATTGCTCCAGCTTTATCCCAAATAAGACGATTTTCAAACAAGTAGCCATCGACTGAGTCCTCCTGACTAATACCTAAAGCGGCATTTCAAGAATCAGAGATGGAGCAGATGTTGGACGCGTTCTTTGACATGGATTCCAACATAGATAGCGACAACATTGAACGCAGTACTGCTGGACCAACCTTAGCTATCCCATTCATATCGACGGCATGATAGCAACGATGAGGAGGGCAAGATGATGCAAAGTCTTGCACGCATGGCGCTCTACACTGGTACAAAAATCTCAGTTCTCCGTACCGCAGGCCATTCAAAGAGAGTACAGGTCGATAGAGGGGTACAATCAAGTCTCGAACAACTCAATTTTGAGTGTGGCGAGGTGAGGTCATCCACAATCACTCCGACGGTCAGAGTTGAGAGACAGGTACAATGACGGCAGTCCCAAGCCGGCATGGTTGGACGCGAGGAGTGGACGGGGATTGCATGAGAGACACAAGAATATCCCGATTGATTTCAACAGTAGAGAGATGCAGCCAGAGCGCGTTTGAAGTCTGCTCCAGCGTCACATGTTGGGGGAGTGGAGGCTACAATACACTTCGACATGAGGTTGTAAGTGTATATGTATGCTTTAAATTATTGATAATATATATGTTATTTGAAGATTTATCTAATGATTAAACCATAATTTTCAGGAAGTTGCCGTGAAGCGCCTTTCGACACGCCAAGAGGACAAGTATGGGTACAAGCATGGACTTGTGGCCCTTTTGACCTAGCTACAAGAGGAGGGAGAGGACGTGGATTGGGAGGAATTACCATGAGGGTCTTTTCACTCAATGATTGTTTGCATATGTATAGTTTTGTAGTGCTTATGTTTATGGTCTATGGTTATGTTTATGGTATGCCACAAATGTTATGGTTAAGGTTTGACAGTCAACTTAAGATTATGGTTTTGCTATGATGGCATGAAGATCATATAATGGTTATGGTTGTGCAATGATGGTATGGCAATCAGGTTCGCAATTTGTCACAAATACTTCACGTAATTTTATGATTGTCTTATGGATTGTATACTAACGTGTGTGAGGTTTTCATATGAACATTACTGACTAATCATTGTCTTTGAGGTTTTTGGAGATTCTGCAGAAAACTAGCGTCTTTGATGCCATGGTACGTAAAACCATGATGATTGCTATTTCAAAGCTTTTTTGAATGCCTCTTATCCCATGGTGAATACCTTGATACCATGGTACGTGAAGCCATGATGATGATTTCTATTTCATAGTTTTTCTTTGATTTGTTGAAAGCGTCTCTAATACCATGGTGAGTACCATGATGCCATGGTACGTGAAACCATGATGATTTCTATTTCAAAGATTTTTTGAGCGTCTCTTCTACCATGGTGAATACCGTGATGCCATGGTACATGAAACCAGGATGATGATTTCTATTTCACAGTTTTTCTTTGATTTGTTGAAAGCGTTGTCAGGAGTTTTTGGAGTAAGAAATTGTGCATATGTACATATACATGCATGGTGCATCGAATAAAGGATTGCCCATTTTCTAGAGCCGGGTGGTTACGTAGGGCCCACATGTGTACATGTAGGACAACATGTACATAGTGCATCGATTCTCACTATTACCAGTACTAGTGTGTTTTTTCTACAATAATGAGGAGTTGGTAGCGCGTAAAACTTCTCGAGGAAGCTATCCGCGGACCGATGACATGAGGTAACGAGATGCGTCAGATGGAATCTAGTGGCGTCAGGAAGGAAAATGGGGTCAATACTTGCACATGGATATGTACAGAGACGACGTGGGGTCAATACTTGCACGTGGATAAGTACAGACACGACGTGGGTGTTTTCTTCTGCTAATTATGCAGAAAGGTCATCATGAGGACCATATTTTGGGGCCACTTCACATGGTGGCGGGATGCATCATTGGAAAAAGTTGAGTGCCAGGGGTGCGGATGATGCAAAAAGGTATTTTGACACTTTGACATTGTAGACTGGGGTTTTGGGCCGTTTCGGACGCGATGGCGCTGTCCATTTTACCAAATTCCTCACTTTTTTTCTGCTGTATTGGCTGTGTAATTTTCTCCTATGAGCGAAGCTTCTGCTCCAATTTGTGATTGTATCTGGTATCTTTTACCCATATTGTGTGAGCTGTTTACCCCATTGGTGTTGGCCCAAGTTCATTTGTATCTAATTATCAAAAGTTCTCCTTTTTTGAGTTGAGTTTTTTGGGTGTGTGTATGTGTGTGTATGTCTCTGTGTGGAGTGGGCAAGTGGATAGTCTCTCTCCTCGCACTCCATCGGTGTGTTCCCTGTCTCGGCCAGGAGGGTTGTGTAAGCTGAGTGGTGCCCCATAGTGTGTGTGTCTATCATTCCAAGAGTGTGTGTTGGGTCATTATAGAGGCGTTCTATGTGTTGCCATCCCGCTCACATTCTTTTGGCGCCCCCACGGAGAATCTTCTTCGAGTACCTTCTGCTTCGAGCTTCAAGCTTCGAGATTCGGGATTATAGGTTGCAGGGTGTAGATTGCAGATTACAGGTTACAGGTTATAGGTTACAGGGACACGTACAAGTACAGGTGATTCACACAGGTGGAGGTAGCTGGAGTACACTGATATACTAGCAGTGGTGTCACTTTGCAGTGGTTGTGGGTATGCATCATTTGGCGCCTGTTTGAGCTCATTGTCTGCTGGATTGTACGTTACTTGTGGAAACTGCCATTGTACGCCTTTGTGGAGCCATATTTGGTTTTATTTGGGAGTCGCAGCCATTTCTGAGACTTGGTCTGGAAGATAGTCATTTCTGAGACTTGACTATACGAGATTTGCATAAGCCTTCGTGTGAGGGTCGATAGCATGAGGTTTTATTGAGCTGGGGGATTCTCAAATGTGGAGATCCTTTCGGTGATACAGGTAGCTGGAGCACCCTTTTCATGACCTCGCCATAGGCTATGTACTAGTGAGTCCTATTTGATGCTCGGGTTCTATTGTTGACAGTTTATGCATACATATACAGTCTATATTTTGGGTTCCTACTTCTCCACTTATGGGGAAACTCTGTCAAAATTTTTCCAAAGTTATGTTGGCTTGTTTTTTGGTCTTTTGAGCCAATTATGATGTTATGCTGCTGAAATTTTGGCAAAATTAGAGGATAAGTCAGGTGTGCCTTCTTGAAGCTTCATGGTTGACTTTAATGGGTGATCAAAATGGCCCTCAATTCACTCCTTTTCATTAACTCAGAGAATCCAGATAAATGTTCATGTGTCCAGGAAGATTTTTTTCCAGCAGCGCATAGTCTTTATGTTCTGGCCAAGAAGATTAAGAGAGATCATGGAATGTCCTTTGCCTGTTGTAATTCCGATGATTAACTATGAAAACTCATTTGATGTGCATGTGTTTGTCCTTATCTAAAGTTGAGCTCCATTGAAGTTTCTGGGGATTGGATTGTGAAAAGTTTTGGGTTCTTGCACGTGTGTTTGAAGGGGTTCTCAAAGCATCGTAACTTGGGTAGCCATGGCTTTCTCTTATCCAGAGTTTCATGGAAGAAGTGATGAATATGTGGAAGACTTTTTAGAAAATATGGAGGTTGCTTGCATTAGCAACCAAATTCATGACCCGGCGTAGATGTTACGCCTTCTCCAGATTTGTTTGAAGAGTGATGCACGAGTGTGGTCCAAAGCATTTGAAGAGGAGTTGCGTGAAGCTGATCCACCTGTAAGATTGAGTTGGGACAATCTAAGGCATGCATTTGAAGTGGATTTTGTGAATATAGAAGATCCTGACAAAGTGTGGCAAGAAGTACAATCTTTGGTGAAAAAGGAAGGTGAGCCAGTAGATGCGTACATACGTAATTTCTCACTGGCATGGGAGCGGATGTGCAAGGCCTTAGCACCACAGGTACCCCTGCCTGACATGATGAAGAAGGACAGGTTCTTGGCTGGTCTTTGGGAGAATATACGTTGGAGAGTGGAGCTAAAGAAGCCTAGGACATATGAAGATGCACTAGAGGTAGCAAGGAACAAAGAGTGGAAGCTGAGAAAAATGAGCCAGCTAGGAGTAGATTCTTTGCCCATGAGGTCTGAATTCCAGCCTATGGATTCTTCGCAAGGTCGCATGCCAGGGGTTCATCATGAACCAGTGGTTTATGTTACTCCTCAGGTTATGCCAACAATGGTCACTACAGCACTGCAAGATGATGGGCTAAGGCAAGACATGAGGCAAGTGGTAGATTTAATGAAGAATCTCAGCCTAAACATGCTAGGTCAAGTGGAAAATAATCGAGGTCGAGGGAGGTTTGCAAATCAGCCAGGAGGTGAGGAAAGACCCAGGAATGGTGGTGGACAAAGCAATGGTAGGTTCTGGACGCAGATGCCCACATGTTATAATTGCGGAGAGTTGGGCCACATCAGCCCGCAATGTGATAAGCCACCAAGGATGGGGGGCAACATGTATCCATTGCCAAGACAGGTGCTAACTAGGTCCAACAATTATGGAATTGAAATCAAGGGAGAAGAAGGAACCAGTGGATTAACCCAGGAGGAAAAGGGAAAGACAAAAGTCACCTTGGAGAAGGCATCAAAGCTAGAGGATACATTAGTGATGCCTATTGGAAAGACCACCAAAGACAAGGAAGGAAGAAGTGCCCTAGGTCCTAGCAAGAAGCAGGGAAAGAGCCTTGAAGGCGAGGATGTCAAGGCCAAGAGGAAAAGGAGAGCTCGTCGCAAGTTTCATGTTTCAGATTTTCCACTAGGGGATGGGCAATTAAGCTATGACTTGAAGGAGGATCTGACGAGTAGGAAGGCAGATGTTACTTTTGGACAGTTTATAGAGATGGTGCCTAAACTAAAGCGACAGTGGAAGAGGATGGTTAAGCTAATGGAGAAAGAGCCAGAGAGAGGTTCAATAAAGGTACAATTGGCAATGGACGAGCTACCAGACATTTGTCCAATAGTAGATGTGTGGCATAAAATAAAAAATCTGGGACAAGGTTATGTGGATGGTGGAGCCCAAATATGCGTCATAACACACTCATGCATTGAGAAGATGGGTCTTACAGTGATTGGGGTGTCAGGATTCCGGATCAGATTGGCAAACCATCAAAAAGTAAAATGTTTGGGTGTTGTAAAGAGCTTGGAAGTGGAGGCATATGATGCAAAGGCAGTGGTTGATTTTCATGTGATGCCAGCAGGATTGGGAGCATATCCTATTATACTGGGCAGACCGTGCAGTGGGAGCTTTTCAGGATTGGCGACGTGGTACAATTAGCCTCTATGGAGAGACAGGTGCCAAGAAGCTATACAATATGGACACAAGGAAACGATTGGAGGAGCTTTATGAGGATGAGGATGAGTCTAGTGATGAAGGATATTCCACAGTGTCTGATGAGGATAGTGATAGTACTACCAGCAGTGATGAGGATGCTGAGGTTGCATCTCTTTTGATGGACAAAGAAATCCAGGAGTCTGGTTTAGTCGCATTTACGAATGAAGTTGAAAAGTGAAGGGCCTTATGAAGTGATTGAAGGGCTGATGCAAACCAAGGTTGAATTGTCAAAAAAAGCAGGAATTGATGACACAAATGATCAGTGGAGACCTCTCAGCTATGCAGCAGGAGATATATTTGCATATGCAGGGAATGCAAAGTGTTTTTGTGTGGGATCCAGGTGGAGTGAATATCTCTTTTTGCTGCTGCTGAGCATGAATGCTCTAGCAGGCTAGGGGATGGGCAAATTATGTCAGGAGTTTTTTGGAGTAAGAGATTTTTCATATGTACATATACATGCATGGTGCATCGAATAAAGGATTGCCCATTTTCCAGAGCCACGCGGTTACGTGGGGCCCACATGTGTACAGGTAGGACATCATGTACATAGTGCATCGATTTTCACTATTACCAGTACCAGTGTGTTTTTTCTACAATAATGAGGAGTTGGTAGCGCGTAAAACTTCTCGAGGAAGCTATCCACAGGCCAACGACATGAGGTAAGCAGATGCGTCAGATGGCATCTAGTGGCGTCAGGAGGGCGAATGGGGTCAATACCTGCATGTGGATAAGTACAGACACGACGTGGGTGCTTTCTTGTGCTAAATATGCAGAAAGTTCATCATGAGGACCATCTTTTGGGGCCACTCACATGGTGGAGGGATGCATTATTGGAAAACGTTGAGTGCCAGGTGTGCGGATGATGAAAAAAGGTGACAATTATGCATTGCAAGGTCAGTTTTTGGCCTGTTCAGGGTCTGTTTGAGGTCATCTAAAAGGCCAAGGGTGCCCAAGTAATAAAGCTAAGTGTGGGAACTGAAAAAACAGAGATAAGACCAGAAAAAAGGTGGAGAGAAGAGGAGAATCAGAGGCAACTGTGTTTTTGCTCATTTTGGAGCCTATTTTGGCCGTAAACTGCTCATTCGAGGTCGGATTTGAGCACTTTGACATTGTAGACTGGGGTTTTGGGCCATTCCGGACGCGATTTTTTTATCTTTTTTTCCAAATTCCTCACTTTTGTTTCTGTTTTGTAAGTTTCTCCTATGAGCGAAGCTTCTGCTCCAATTTGTGATTGTATCTGGTATCTTTTACCCATATTGTGTGAGCTGTTTGCCCCATTGGTGTTGGCCCAAGATCATTTGTATCTAATTATCAAAAGTTCCCCTTTTTTGAGCTGAGTTTTTTGGGTGTGTGTGTGTGTGTATGTCTCTGTGTGGAGTGGGCAAGTGGATAGTCTCTCTCCTCGCACTCCATCTGTGTGTTCCCTGTCTAGGCCAGGAGGGTTGTGTAAGCTGAGTGGTGCCCCATAGTGTGTGATTCTATCATTCCAAGAGTGTGTGTCGGGTCATTATAGAGGCGTTCTATGTGTTTCCATCCTGCTCACAACGTTTGTAATGCCATGGTACGTGAAACCATGATGCTTTCTATTTTAAATATTTTTTAATCTCTTATGTCATGGTGAACATCGTGATGCCATGGTACATAAAGCCATGATAATGACAACTGCCAAATGTTGAGATCTCGGGGCTCCCATTATGTTCATTACATTTTGGATTTGTATATATGTGTGCACATGTGATTACATTGATGTTACGTTTGTTTCTATGTCATCTCTAGAGAGGCGTCACGAATCGTCTCTAAGGATAGTGTGATGTGTTTATTTCTAACCTTTACGTCTCGATCTGTTTCTTGAGTTTATGTTGTTAAGAGGATGAAAGGCACGTCAAGGGGTGTGTGCATGGGCTCAAAGATATTGAAACGGCTCAAACATATTGAAGCTATTCAAAGATCTTGAAGAATTTTCATCAATTCAATTGTATATATAGGATTATTGAACTTCTAAAGATGCTTGAAAGCACACATTGTATATTATGGAGTGATGTAGCTCCTGAAAATTGAATTTTGTAAATTTTATTAATTGTTAATATAACAGTGCATGTATATGGTGCTATGGGTTCTTCCCTTGTACCCCCAAGGGTTTTTTCATCCACAGTTAGGGACTCCTATTTGAGTGGGGGTGTTGGAGTTATATATACGAGCCCCTATGCTATGTATAGCTAGAAGTCCCCACCATATATGTGTACTCAGTGTGTGCTCTCTATACACACTTTAGGGATTGCAGATCTGGAGTTGTCTTTCTCTCCCTCTCTCTCACACTTGTCTCGATCGTCCTTGTCAACATATATAGCTAGGAGTCCCCACTATACATGTGTACTGAGTAGGTGCTCTACACAATTTGAGTTGTCTCACTCTCTCTTCCCCTCTATCATCTCTTGTGTCCATCTTCCTCCCTTGTGAACAATCTCATCAAGATTTAGCTTTTCCCTTTCAAGAAAATGAAAAATATCATTTACAGACTGCCACACATGAGTGCACTTAATTCCAAGAGCTGCTTCATTACCTCTATAGGTGGTAATGTCACCAACCTTTATCCACAACTAGAAATCAATGGAACTTTGAAAGTCATAATAGTATGAAAGCACCTGGCCATACATATTTTATTAGGGTGATCCTGTGTACTTTCAGATGCCTTCTTGTCCTTTGATAGCTCAATTGTGTCACCATGGAGACCAACACTCTACAGGATAGCTTCGAGTTCTCGTATGCACTAGCCTTCTAAGCATGGGCATTAGGCTCAAGGCTAGGCCATCCATACAGCGAGCACACAAGAGTGAACTGTCAAGAATGAATCCTCTTTGCATAAAAGGGCTTCTTATAAAGACATGGACTCCAAGTGTTTCTACTATGGGATTAAATTGAGCCCTCTACCTTATATAATTTGGAATACCTAAATGAGTCTAAGACTTTATACAATGTAAATAGGGAATACTGTGCACATCCACAGCTCATCTGTAGCTTGGTGCATAATCAATGTATCATGTGTTTTCTCCACTTTGCTCCTACTCTGTCTTCTTCGGCGCGGTCCTCTCTTGTTCCCACTGCTTTTTTTCCTCGCGACCAAATTGTTTTTTAATTCTTTAAGATTCCATGTGGAAAATCATGGAGGTTCCATTTAGGCTAGAGGTATGCCTAAATGGCTGGTCCATACTTTGCATGATAGTAAATTGGATGCACCTTTGTCTAGTCGTACTTGTTCAGGTTCTTCCCATCTGTCTTATGCATCAGATTGTTATGCTTTGCTCATTTCAAGCTCACATGATGTTGAGGAACCTCAATCGTTTATAAAGCACAAAATTTAGAGAATTGGATGGCTACCATGCAATCACAATATGATGCAGTTATAGAAAATGACACATGGAATTTATGTAATTTGCCTCATGGCAGAAATGCCATTGGTACAAAGTGGGTCTACAAGTTGAAATGCGAGCCGGATGGTGAGATTGATCATCATAAGGCTCTACTTGTTGTAAAAGGTTATGCACAACAAAAAGGAAATAGGTTAGGAAGAGACTTTTCCACTCATTTTTCGTATGACTACTGTGCATTTTCTATGTGCATTGGCATCTTATTTTGGTTGCAATGTACATCAATCCTACATTGTAACTGCTTTCTTGAATGGTGTCATATTTGAGGAAGTTTATGTAACGTAGCCTCGCGCTTTTAGCAAGAAGGGACAAGAGGATGAAGTGTGCAGATGTAACAAAGGGTTCTATGAGTTGAAGAAATCTTCTCGTTCTTGGTATGAGAAGGCTGACACTCATTTGGTCAAAGAAGGATTTCCTAACAGTCCAACCGAAAGCTCATTGTATGTAAATCGTGAGGGTAGTGTCCTTCTCATTGTGGTTCATTATGTGGATGATTTTCTAATCACTCAACCAAATGAGAGACATATTGCTGAATTTAAGGCTAATTTGAATGCTACTTTTGAGATGAAATATTTGGGGCTATTGCATCATTACTTGAGTATAGAGTTTAAGCAGGGTGATGATGGTATTGCCTTGTGTGAAAAAAGTTACATAGATACATTGCCACTCCCATGGAAACAGGTTTGAAATTGAGTCTTCATGATGCTGATGATCCTGGAGATGTCACTCTTTACCAAACTACTGTTGGATGCCTCATTTATGTATGCAAAACGAGGCTGGATATTCAATTTTCAATTCCACAGGTTAGCAAATTTATGCATAGCCTAGGGTCTAAGCATTGGTAGTCTCTCAAGAGGATTTTTTATCCCAAGGGGGGATCATTGCCGCTAGACTTACATGCTTATTTGGACTCAGATTCGGTTGGTTGTTTTGACACATGAGTGTCAACAAGTGGTTTTTGTTTCATGCTTAGCAGATCATGCATATCGTGGTTGAGCAAGAAGCAACCTACTATGGCCATTCTAGTTGTGAGGCTGAGTGCGCAGTGTTCATAGGTACAATTGAGTGTGTATGGCTCAGATGCCTTATAGATGATTTGCGTGTTGGATAGGACACTACCAACACTATCTACACTAACACTCAGAGCACATTAGCTGAACTTATTTTTTCATGCTCGCACAAAGCACATTGAGGTGCATTACCACCATGCCAAGGAGAGGCTCTCAGCACGCGAGATCAGCTTGGTTTATGTGCCAACACAGGACAACCTTGCACATCTTTTCACAAATGCATTGTCTCATGAGAAGTTTGAAGCTTTCCACAAAGCTTTGGGATTACTCCCCTTTGTGGACTGATCATGTCCTCATGGCATGGCACTTCCCTTTAGTCTATGTGCCAACTCTCGTTCACCGCATCACTCAAGGGGAGATTTGCTACAATATACATGTGGTATTGATATGTGTGAAGACACTTAGGACTGCCGCTGTATTTTTTCCCTAATTGCATTGTATATATGCCAATCTCTCTAGGCCTATCTATCTTTCCATTGCACACCAAGTACTATACTCTCTAATGTGTGCCTTGAGCTTCCTTCATCTTCTCCAAGCTATGTGTGTTTTCTTGCAAGCCTAATTCCAACATGTTTGTACTTTGTTCTAGCATAGTTCCCTACCAAAACATTTTCCTAAATCTTCGTTGATTTCTTTATTTCCCATGACAATCTTCAAATTTGTTTTCACCTCCCCACTGAGAGGTATTGTCTCCGTGAGATTCTTCACGCGAACCCATGTGTGCTATAGAAGGAATCGGATCCTTTGTAGAAGAAGAATATTGTTGAGATTTGATACCACTTTTATACGCTTGGAAACTCCAAGAAAAAAATCAATAGCAACACATGAACAACAACTACAAAATCATTTAAGTTTATGAGAGAGAGAGAGAGAGAGAGAGAGAGAGTCAACACGGCACGACAGAGTTCAATGCCCAAATGCACTGGCCTTGGTGCCCCTTGGTTTGAAAAGACTACTAAGAAATGTATATCTTCTTCACTTAGCAAAGCCTATCTGCTTCACTTATTCTAAGTTATGTGTTGGAAATTGACAAAGGAAAATGGGCTAAGATAACTGTATAAAATTGGTGAAGACTATTGTAGTGCAGACTTTTGGATATGGGTAAAATTAATTTGAAGTGTCTATGTTGATGGATAAAGTATGGATTTGGGTAAGCTTGTCTTCTTCATGCATACTTGCATACATGGCTAGGGCTACCCATTTTGTAAGAACACATGCTAATATATAGATGGTCTATGTGTGTATGTGTGTGTGTGTGTGTGTCAATCACCTACTTGGCATTAAGAATTTCACTTTGAAAATATTAGGGCACAGGGGTGCACATGATGCAAGTGTTTTCTATTGTAGGGCCTCTAACAGATGTGAGTGCAAAAGCATGGAGATCAAGGAGATACTGTTGACAAATATTATTCCGCTATAGCCAAACAAGGTTCATGACTCCGCGAAAGATGGAGACTCCTTCTTCACATATAATGGTTGTACTCCATTTGCTTGTGGGTTGCATCCATCATAGTTAGAGGTTCATCCCCCTCATCCCTTGTTAATAACTAAATGTAGCTTTGATTTCGTACCTCTTGCTCTATGTTCTTTTGCAATTTAGCATTATGGAGTCTTTTCTACCTACCTTTGCTTACAAGAGTTGTTGTCTTCTAGTCTTATGATAGTGATGAAGGATGCTAAGGGGTCCACTATGATAGAATTTCACGTTCATGTCCTTTGCATATCTCACTCTCTCACACACACACAGATGTATAGAGAGAGAGATGCAGATCCTACAGATATGAGTTATGTACATTGTCTTTTGGTAGCAACGCACTACTATACATAAGTTATCGATGAGAGTGCAAAATTGGAATAAGGAGATATTTACTTGTATTTTCATTATGTTTAATGACCCAATGTTTAGAGGTAGAGAACAGAGATTGTGAACAATGAGATTTTGAATTTACAATATCTTCCGGTAGTTTGATCATAAAAGTTAGTAGAAAACCAATAGTAGTAACACAATGGTGAAATGAAACTATCATTTCTCCGTCATAAGTTGACGAGCTACTTTGGATGACGTCATACACCAACATTTAAAAAGCCTAGATTACTAGAATCATGCCTTCAATAAGTTTTATTTGTGAAGGTTGGCATTAATAAAAAGAGACAAGGATATACGAGTATTTGATATGGATAGTACTACTTCAAATTGATTACAATCACATGATTGATTGTATTTCATAAGATCGAACAAAATGTCTTTCCTATATTCGAGTATGTGTGAGAAGCTATCAAGATATGCTTATGATTTCTATAAAAAAAACAAGATGTTAGTCCAAGCTCTAAATCCATTCCTTTTTGTATTTTCAACACATGTTCCGGATCAATGTTTAGAGACATACGAGACTCTAAAAACCAAAGAAATATTAGTCCGAAAGAAACTAACGAACGTATTCGAATTAGATGAAGAAGATAATATATTGCATGGAGTCTTCAATGTGACAAAATTAGTTGATGATGTCACAAGGGTAAGGGTGACCCGACAGTAGCTAGCTCAACCGTGGGTGGAGTTTTTGCACAAGTGTTGGTGTGCTTCTTCAGTGGTGCCGGAATAGATTAGGCAGAGACCCTCACCTGCATCAAGCATTTTTTTATCAGGACTAACTTCAATAGTGGACTTGAAAACACAAAGAGCTGGAAACTTGTATCTAAATAGGAGCCCACACAAAATCCAAGGTTCGAACGTGTTTTTTGCATGAGAGGAGGGACGAGAGAGAGAGAGAGAGAGAGATTACTTGGATCACCGGGAATGAGGTGGGTGCGAACTCCCCCGGTCTCACCACAGCTAATGCCCTACGATCGCAAACATGTCTGCCAATAGATGTTTGTGGCATATGCACTGGCGTGGTAAAGACTAAGCGGAAAGCCGCATGAGCCCCACCCATGGATGGCGGCACAAAGGGGAGCGGTAATGGGTTGCATGTACGGGATCTACAAACGGCCGACTTTGGCGGGCGCAGGCGCTGAACTGGAATCGGGGGCCCGGTGGGGATGGGAGTGGTGGTCGTGGTGTTGGTGGTGGTGGTGGTTGTCGACGGAGGAGGCTGTGGGGACGAGGGCAGTAAGTGGACGCAGGTTTCCGACTAGCAGGTCACCATCCAGATTAGGTGAGCACACGAAGAACTTCCAGCACTGCAGCTGCACCCGTGGTGTATCGGGGAGAGGCAGGCACCAGGCCGTGGTGGTGGGATCAGGTGGAAGGCCGTCATCCAAATCGGCCTGCCTGCAACAACCGAGAAGAATAAAGCGCAGTTTACCGACGCAGGCCAGGCGCGGCTCTACACTCACAAATTCCATGCAATTAGATATAGTACGTAGCGCTATAAAATAATTATTGCAACAGCGTTAATAGTCTGGCAGCCATAAATTTAAAAGAATAAAATGCACCCCACAGCGGCATCGGCTGCGTCTGGGCCGCGTGTGCTGCGCACACATGAAGCGAAGCGCTAGTGCCACCATCATCATCACCATAACCTTCTTATTCATGCCAAGACTTGTCCTCTAGTGATCCATATTGACTAGACCTTTTTTTCTCCGCTACTGATCGAATGAATGAATAAAATGCCATAAAGTGACCTTTATATACATAATTTCGTACGCCACCCTACTCGCACCTTTCAATTCATATTGGCTCGAATCGAGACTTCTTTGCAGGCAACATTTGAGGCTCCATGCACGCGACTACAAAATCTTGTTTTCGTATGTGCAAATCCAGCCCACAACCTCACCTAGAATAACAAAATCTCACTGCTAACCACTCAACCATGCACAGATGGTTGCCTCCAGTGCGATTCTCTCTCTATATATAAACAATGTTTTGCTTCTTCCCTACCCTACTGCTCACCATTTTTCCCCTTCCTCGCCTGGCATCCGTTGCCTCCCCTCACTTCCCCTCCAACATTCGTTGATTTGCCACTTGCCTCACTACCCTCAACCGGATGGCCTGAGTATTGTCAATTCTCACAACCGTGTCCACGTTCATCGTCATCTTCCAAGATTCCTTTCACTTTTGGAGTTTTCCCTATCCTGTACCCCCTACTACTTGCTCATTTCTTGTTCTTAACCTACTTGCGTACCAAAAATACATCCAGAAAATATTTTTTCCCAAAAGCTTTGCAAACCTACATATGAGAAATTCTAGAGCTAAAGTGACTAAATTCGAAGATTTTTACACAACTTCTCTAGAATATTTTGTAGGGTTTTTCCACCTCCAAACTTAGAATCACAAACAAGGTCGAATTAGCTTTGGTATATCGTGGTTGATTGTGAGCACTACTAACTAACACTAACAATGATGGCATATGCTTGGCCCTTTGTTATGTCTTTATTTACCTACAGATACTGCATGTCTCTATGTCCGTATATTCTGGAAAAGTTTCCCACCAACTCTATGTCGGCTTGTTCTTGACGTTCCTCATTGCGTGAATGGGGTTGCACTATATGATCATGGTAACGCTATGAGCCAGAAGCTTCTAGCCTAGTGTAAGCGGTACAAGTTGCAATTACATCCGTGGCACAAAAAACTCTCATCTGTTCTCACCTTGAAAAACTAATTTCACGATGCATGGAAAATGAGATTATACAAGGAAAGTGAACAGTAACGTTTACAAGCTCATGGAAAATAAAGAGGCCCTCCTACACCCCATCCTCTTCCCAATGTCGAGCACTAGAGAGAGAATCATCTCAAAGTCTCTCCTCTCGTCTATGAGTAAATTTGTAAGGCTCGTCTGAATAGCTTGATGCGCACATTCTTAGGCTCTAATCTTCTAATGTTTGGCAAAGAAGATTCAAAGTGTCGGCTTCTTAATGATTTGAATATTCTTGACCTTGAAACAATGACGTGGGATGATGTCGAAGCAGTAGGAACACTGCTTTCTCCTCATTCTCATCATACAACTATAGTTCAAGCATGCCATTATGTACTTGTAATTGGTGGTAGTTCTCATTCAACCTGCTTCAATGACCTTCAAGTTTTTGACCTAGAGATTATGGCATGGTCTCCTTCTCAGCCACAAGGAGTGACATGCAGGCGTCAAAGTTGAAAATAGTTGGTACATTATCGATGGTGAATACAATAAAAGAGGACATGAATTATGTACTTGTAATTGGTGGTAGTTCTCATTCAACCTGCTTCAATGACCTTCATGTTCTTGACCTAGAGAGTATGGCATGGTCTCATTCTCAGACACAAATAGTGACATGCAGGCGTCAAAGTTGAAAATAGTTGGTACATTATCGATGGTGAATACAATAAAAGAGGACATGAATTATGTACTTGTAATTGGTGGTAGTTCTCATTCAACCTGCTTCAATGACCTTCATGTTCTTGACCTAGAGAGTATGGCATGGTCTCATTCTCAGACACAAATAGTGACATGCAGGCGTCAAAGTTGAAAATAGTTGGTACATTATCGATGGTGAATACAATAAAAGAGGACATCAATTAGCTATAGCTAAGAAAATTCAATGATGAATTGGCAGGGTAACTGAACCCTTAACCCTAAACCATCCTTTTTCCTCCTTGGTCAAGCCAAGGATGATAACATTATTGCTCTGCCTTTGGAGGAAGTCATTGAGAAGACATATGCTGTGTTTATCACCATTTTTACCGTGAAATGACAAGGTTCACCAAGATCTACAGGGACAGGTTGATCTCCATGGTGACATGGGTGAAGTTACATGATGCATCTTCATCCATGGTTCAAGGCGATAGCAAATGTTGTGTCTTTATTTTCTCCATCCATGTCTTTATTTCTTGATACATGCTATTGATCGCGTCACGATTTGTCATAAAATACTTCACATGATTTTATGATCATTTTATGATGGTATACTAACGTGTGTGATGGTCTTCATGTGAATCATCGATGTATAGATGATAAGATTTACCAAGCCATTATCTTCTGACTAGTCATTGTCTTTTAGCTTTTGTAGATTTTGAATTTCCTCACAAAAATAGCATCTTTGATGCCATGGTATGTAAAGCAATGATGATAGTTACTATTTTACAGTTTTAACTATTTTGAAGAAAGTATCTCTGATGCCATCGCACATAGAGCCATGATGATTGCTATTTCAAAATTCTTATAAGCATCTCTAATGCCATGGTGTATAGTGTGATACCATGGTACATAAAGCCATGATGATGACAAGATGCACCACAAAACTTTGTTTGTCAGACTGACGTGATATTCAGCTACATGATAGTAATCTTGAAGGCCCCATACCTTTCTAGTTATATCTTACCTCTCGGATGATGGCACTCCGACTGCTTTCGTAACATGGTTCAATCTCGACTCTGGATGCAAGTCCCCTCACGAGAGCTACGACCACCCCCAACAATCGGCCACACGTTCACAAATAAGATCTATTATTACTTTTGTCTTTTTTCCTTGAGAATGCTAGTTAAATTATTGTAATGTTTGATGGCGGGCTATAAATAAAGCGTGTTTCTATGTTATAAGTAGCGTTCACTTATTAGTGGCTAATGGTGCAAGATGATGATGCTTCCACATAGTGATGGTAAGGGTTATGACTCAAATTGACTTCTTATGTGCATTTTACGTAAGGGAATGGTCATGCATGTCCACAGGGTTTGGGTTTAGCGCATGGTAATCATAGTGGATGGTTTAATGCATAATAATCACCGCACATGGTTCCATATCTTGTTACTTGTATTGCTTATGTTGGCTCTATTTGCTTCAATCAGACGCAAGTTTGCATATACTCTTGGTGTATGAAAAAGTCTCAACAAGTTACATTATTTGGAAAAATATTACTCGTCGCTCTTGTCATGAAAATTTCATTTGATGTCCATCATTACTTACATAATTTGTGCAGTTTGACATTTTATGCTTTGTACATAATGACTTTACTAATTCTTTTCTTCGTGATGTGATAATTCACCTTTTATTAATTAAAGATGTGACAAAGTTTATGAGTATTTGGGAGCCTGGTTTCTTGTTTTATGGCAAAAACCTTGATTTTTGTGAAATCGATATTTAATGGCACTATGGTTGATATCATTCTATTGCACCCTTGTAATAGGTATTTCATGGTGCTATCGTTGTTCTTATCTTATTGCACCCTCGTCGTCATTGGTGCTATGGGAGTTATTGTCTTATTGCAATATTGTGCACATCCATAGCTCATCTGTAGCTTGGTGCATAATTGATGTAGCATGTGTTGTCTCCACTCTGCTCGTACTCTGTCTTCTTGGGCATGGTCCTTTCTTGTTCCCACTGTTTTTTTTCCTCGCGAGGACAAAATTGTGTTTTAATTCTTTGATATTCCACATGGAAAATCATGGAGGTTCCATTTAGGCTAGAGGTATGCCTAAATGGCTGCTCCATACTTTGCGTGAAAGTAAATTGGATGCACCTTTGTCTAGTCAAACTTGTTCAGCTTCTTGCCATCCGTCTTATACATCAAATTGTTATGCTTTGCTTATGTCAAGCTCACATGATGTTGAGGAACCTCAATCGTTTTATGAAGCACATAATTTAGAAAATTGTATGGCTGGTACGCAATAACAATATGATGCACTTATAAAAAATGACACATGGAATTTATGTAATTTGCCTCATGGCAAAAATGCCATTGGTACAAAGTGGGTCTACAAGTTGAAATGCGAGCCGGATGGTGAGATTGATCATCATAAGGCTCGACTTGTTGTAAAAGGTTATGCACAACAAAAAGGAAATAGGTTAGGAAGAGACTTTTCCACTTGTTTTTTGTATGACTACTGTGCATTTTCTATGTGCATTGGCATCTTATTTTCGTTGCAATGTACATCAATCTGACATTGTTAATGGGTTCTTGAATGGTGTCATATTTGAAAAAGTTTATGTAACGTAGCCTCACGCTTTTAGCAAGAAGGGACAAGAGGATGAAGTGTGCAGATGTAACAAAGTGTTCTATGAGTTGAAGCAATCTTCTTGTTCTTGGTATGAGAAGGCTGACACTCATTTGGTCAAACAAGGATTCGTAAGAGTTCAACTGAAAGCATATTATATGTAAAGCGTGAGGGTAATGTCCTTCTCATTGTGGTTCTTTATATGGATGATTTGCTAATCACTCGACCAAATGAGAGACATATTGTTTAATTTAAGGATAATTTGAATGCTACTTTTAAGATGAAATATTTGGGGCTATTGCTTTATTACTTGGGTAAAGAGTTTAAGCAGTGCAATGGTGGTATTGCCTTGTGTCAGAAAAGTAACATAGAGACATTGCCACTCCCATGGAAACATGTTTGAAATTGAGTCTTCATGATGATGATGATGCTGCAAATGTAACTCTTTACCAGACTGCTATTGGATGACTCATTTATGTATTCAACAGGAGGCTAGATATTCAATTTTCAATCTCATAGGCTAGCAAATTTATGCATAGCCTAGGTTCTAAGCATTGGCAAGTTGTCAAGAGGATTTTCCTCTTCTTGAGTGGTACTTTACATCTTGGCTTGTTTCATCCCAAGGGGGATCATTGCCGCCAGACTTACATGCTTTTTTGGACTCAGATTAGGCTGGTTGTTTTGACACACGAGTTTCCACAAGTGGTTTTTTTTACATGCTTGGCAACTCATGCATATCATGGTTGAGCAAGAAGCAACCTACTATGGCGACTTCCAATTGTGAGGCTGAGTACAAGGCAGTCTTCATAGCTATAGTTGAGTCTGTATGGCTCAGACGCCTTACAGATGATTTGGGTGTTGGATAGGACACTGCCAACACTATCTACACTGACACTCAGAGTGCATTGGCAGTTCTGAGGAACCCCTTCTTTCATGCTCCCATAAATCACATTGAGGTGCATTACCACTATGTCAAGGAGAGGCTCTCAGAATGAGAGATCATCTTGGCTTACGTGCCAACACACGACAACCTTGCAGATCTTTCCACAAAGGCATTATCTCGTGATAAGCTTGAAGCTTTCCGCAAAGCTTTAGTCTTACTCCCCTTTGTGCACTGATCATGTCCTCAAGACATGGCACTTCCCTTTACTCTATGTGCCAGCTCTCATTCACCGCACCACTCTAGGGGAGATGTGCTACCATAAACATTGTGTGCCTTGAGCTTCCTTCGTCTTCTTGAAGCTATGTTGTTTTCTTGCAACCCTAATTCCAACATGTTTGTACTTTGTTCTAGCATAGTTCCCTACCAAAAAATTTGCCCAAATCTTCATTGATTTCTTCAGTTCCCATGACAATTTTCAAAATTTTTCACCTTCCCCACTGAGAGACATTGTCTCTGTGAGATTCTTCACGTGAACCTATGTGTGCTATAGAAGCTATCAGATCATTTGTAGAAGAAGAATAATTTTTATCTTTGATACCACTTTTATATGCTTGGAAACTCCAAGCAATAAATCAATAGCAACACATGACCAACAACTACAAAATCATTTAACTTTATGAGAGAGAGAGAGAGAGTCAACATGGCAAAGCAAAGTTCCATGCCTTGATGCATTGGCCTTGGTGTCCCTTTCGGTATTTCTTTATTATTATGCCACAAGGTTCCTTTGCTCTCAAACTTTGTGTCTAGATCATTTGATAATTGAGGTCCCACGGGATCTTATAAATAGTGCAAGTGTTGCCCAAAGGTAGAGCCCCAAAGGAACTTCTCTCGAAAGCACTCCAAAGCTAGCACCAAACACTCCGAAATCTACTAGTGCAATGCTTGGTGTCTCAAAGCTCATTATTGGGTTATCAATTTATTGGTGCCTTTGTAATGAATTTTTGATAGTTTGAAAAGACTACTAAGAAATGTATATCTGCTTCACTTAGCAAAGCCTATCTGCTTCACTTATCTATGTTATGTGTTCGGAAATTGACAAAGGAAAACGGGCTAAGATAACTGTATAAGATTGGTGAAGACTATTGCAGTGCAGACTTTTGGATATGGGTGAAATTAATTTGAAGTGTCTATGTTGATGGATAAAGTATGGATTTGGGTCAGCTTGTCTTCTTCATGCATACTTGCATACATTGCTAGGGATACCCATTTTGTAAGAGCACATGCTAATATATAGATGGTCTCTATGTGTGTGTGTGTTTGTGTGTGTGTGTGTGTGTGTGTGTGTGTGTGTGTGTATCAATCACCTACTTGGCGTTAAGAATTTCATTTTGAAAATATTAGGGCAAGGGGGTGCACATGATGCAAGTGTTGGCCATTGTAGGCCTCTAGCAGATATTAGTGCAAAAGCAAGAAGCGTGAAAATTTGGAATAAGGAGATATTTACTTGTATTTTCATTATTTTTAATGACCCAATGTTTAGAGGTAGAGAACAGATATTCTGAACAATGAGATATTGCATTTACAATATCTTTCGGTAGTTTGATCATATAAGCTGGTAGAAAACCAATAGTAGTAACACAATAGTGAAATGAAACTATCATTTCTCCATCATAAGTTGACGAGCTACTTAGGATGACGTCAAAACACCATCAATTAAAAAGTCTATATTACTAGAAACATGCCTTGAATAAGTTTTTTTTGTGAAGACTGGCATTAATAAAAAGAGGCAAGGATATAGGAGTATTTGATATGCATAGTACTAGTTCAAATTGATTACAATCGCATGATTGATTGTATTTCATAATCGAACATGTGTGAGAAGCTATTAAGATATGCTTATGATTTCTATAAAAAAACAAGATGTTGGTCCAAGCTCTAAATCCATTTCTTTTTTGTATTTTCAAAACATGTTACGGATCAATGTTTAGAGATAGATTAGACTCTGAAAACCAAAGAAGTATTAGTATGAAAGAAACTAACAAATGTATTCGAATTAGATGAAGAAGATAATATACTGCATGTAGTCTTCAATGTGACAAAATTAGTTGATGATGTCACAAGGGTGACGTTGACCGGTAGTAGCTAGCTCAGCCATTAGTGTGCTTATTCAACGGTGCAAGGATAGATTAGTTAGAGACCCTCACATGCATCATGTATTTTTTATCAGGACTAGCTTCAATAGTGGTCTTGAAAGTGCATATCACTAAAAACTTGTATCTAAATCGGGAAAATAGGAGCTCACACAAAATCAAAGGTTCGATCGTGTTTTTTGGATGAGGGGAGGGACTAGAGAGAGAGAGAGAGAGAGAGAGAGAGAGAGAGAGAGAGAGAGAGAGAGAGAGAGAGAGAGAGAGAGAGAGATGTTTTTAGCATACACACTGGTGTGGTAAAGACTAAGTGGAAAGCTGCATGAGCCCCGCCCATGGATGGCGCCACAAAGAAGAGAGGTAGTGGATCTGCAAGCCGCCGACTAAGGGCGGCGCGAGAGCTGAACTAGAATTGGGGGCCCGGTGGGGATGGGAGAGGGGGTCATGGTGTTGGTGGTGGTGGTGGTCATGGTGTTGGTGGTGGTAATGATGGTGGTGGTGGTGGTGGTGGTGTTGGTGATGGTGTTCATGGTGTTGGTGGTGACTAAGGGCGGCGCGAGAGCTGAACTAGAATTGGGGGCCCGGTGGGGATGGGAGAGGGGGTCATGGTGTTGGTGGTGGTGGTGGTCATGGTGTTGGTGGTGATAATGATGGTGGTGGTGGTGGTGGTGTTGGTGATGGTGTTCATGGTGTTGGTGTTGGTGGTCTCTCTCTATATATAAACAATGTTTTGCTTCTCCCATACCCTACTACTCGCCATTTGTCCCCTTCTTTGCATGGCATCCGCTGCCTCTCCTCACATCCCCTCCAGCATTCGCTGGTTTGCCACCTGCCTCACTACCCTCAATCGGATGGCCTGAGTATTGCACCTGTGAATTCTAACAATTGCGTCCGCATTCATGTGCACCTTCCAAGATTCCTTTCACTTTTGGAATTTTCTTGAGTCGGTGCCCCCTACTACTAGCTCATTTCCTGTTCTTAACAGACAATAGTTTTAATTTTTCTGAAATGGGGGGGACCTACTTGCGTACCGAAAATACATCCAAAAAGTATTTTTTCCCAAAAGCTTGGAAAACCTACATATGAGAAATTCTAGAGCTAAAGTGACTAAATTGGAAGATTTTTACACTTAACTTCTCTAGAATATTTTGTAGGGTTTTTCCACCTTCAAATTTAGAATTACAAACAAGGTCGTATTAGCTTTGTTATATTGTGGTTGATTGTGAGCGCTACTAACTAACAATAGCAATGATGGCATATGCTTGCTCCTTTGTTATGTCCTTACCTAATAGATACTGCATGTCTCTATGTCCGTATGTTCTGGAAAAGTTTCCCACCAACTCTATGTCGGCTTGTTCTTGACGTTCCTCTATTGCGTGAATGGGGTTGCACTATATGATCATGGAAACGCTATGAGCCAGAAGCTTCTAGCCTAATGGAAAACTGATCTCATGATGCATGGAAAATGAGATTATACAAGGAAAGTGAACAGTAACAATTACTGTCATGAAATGGCGTAAGAAAATGGAGAGAAAATTTAAGAAAAAAATCATTTTGCAATTGACATTGAGAATGAAATTAATGAGCTTATTGAGATCATGATTAAGGACAAGATTGACGCTCAGACCTATTGCATGCAAGATCACGCACCATGAAATAATCAATCAACAACAACATGATATAATATATATATAGATATAGATATTGAATAACGAAGAATGTATGAAAGAGGAAACTTGTAGTAGTTGATGTAAACAAATTAAGGTAGCCATGAATACAATCTTGCAAGTATAACTACAAACATAACATGAATATTTAATGTGATTATTCCCATGTTTGTTGATTCCTTATTCTATCAATCTACAAACATAACATGGATATTTAATGTGATTATTCCCATGTTTGTCGACCCCTTATTCTATCGATAAATGTAGTAGACTTGCTCCCTATAGGTGTCCTTATTACCACTATAGAGTTATATAGAAAATAAGTGCACATGCATATCCTTACTCTTACACCTACAAGTAAACATGCACTATTTTTGTACATCAATTAACACTAGGTTGGTAATGGGACACTTTTATGTCCTGTTAAGTAACCATTTTCCTTGAATTATGTCAAGAGTTTCAAAATGGATTTTGAGGTGCTATCTGTCTAGAAAGTTGTCTCATGAGTTGAAAAAAACTCGACATTGTTTTGGAATATCAATTCCATCTTTAACCTTGTCCTTGAACAGCATTTCACAACCTAAACTGTGTGAAAAAATGGGTCTTGTTTTTGGCTTTTTTCAACTTTTTGCAACTATACCACTCTAGAATTCATGTTTGTGAGATCTATAGTTCTAGAGAACTATCTTTAGTAGTCCTCAACATGTCCTGATGCTTCTAGGGATAAATAAATGTTAAAGTTGTAAGTTATGACCAAATTACAAAAATTGTCAAATCCTGTTTTTTAGCCAATTTTAGCTCTTCTATGATTTTTTTGGTGGTTTTCATGATATCCAAATGCAGTTTTGATTTTCTATGTCGCATATTGTAACATAAAGCTAATATTCCTTGAGTTTTGGGGCACCTAATACCCTATTTTGCATAGTAGACAACGATGGTTGATTTTTTCAATTATAGAAGAAAACAAAACATTCTAGTATATCAAGTATAGCTTTTTCACTATTGTTAGTTTCTTGTGACAACTACATCCATTTTGTAGGTAGGAACCATATCTAGTCATAAGGATCAAATTTGGCTAGATATTGAATAGTTTCTATGGGATTCTACAACTCATAATGTTGAACCCAGCTTTTTCATGTTTGCTGTATTTAGCACTTCATCTTTGTCCCCAAGATTCCCCTTGGTAAGAGATGTATTATTCTTTTCACATGCTCCATGGCTCCTTATGAACCTAAAGGAAAATAGGGAACCAAGAAAACATGCATATATTATTTGTATTGAGCGTGGCTATAGAAACTTTGATGATAGGTTTGCAGAATGGTAAAAATTCAACCTTTTTGTACCTATTTCTTTTGGCAAAACAAAAAATAGTGAGTGAGAAGCAATCATATGTTCTGATCACCAACCCATTGAAGTTAACCAGGGAATTTATCTCAAGTCCTACAAAAATCCCTAATCTTATTTTTATGCAACAAAACGTAAGAAATGACTGTTTTGATGAAAATGTACTGGTCCATCAACTTTGGAGGCTTGGTGTGACCAAAAGATGAGAAATTTTACAAGTTTCTTATTTTTTCCATGTGTAGTAGGCCTTGAACTATAACCTCATGAAAGGATTTTACAAAATGAGTGGATCTACTATGGTTTTGGAGGTTTTTTTCAAAACCCTGAAAGGATGCTTTTATGTCCTGTTAGGTTACCAACCTAGTGTTAACATTACTCTAGTTGAACCAATTTTATGTAAAATCTCACACATAAACCCAAGGAATTAGCATATAAAACCTAACAAGGATCGTGTTGAGCTATTCTTGTTTGGTCTCATGGATCTTCAAAAGAGCATAGCGACTATGTACAAAAGCAATGCATAACTTAAAGTGCATGCATGCTTTACTAATCACCAAAGATCAAAACATAGCTAACAAAAATATTTTTCATATGTAATTCTGCTATTTGGCACAAGCATATTGTTTTTTTTAAAATAGCATCATCAAGTAAGAATGGTATTCTGTTTTGAACGCACTCGCTTAGGACCATAAGACCTCTCACAAACGTGGAGCCTTGAGTCTCATACATGGTGGCTGTGCTTTTCCCAGGCAACTGCGAGCATCAAACTAATAACAAAATTCTGTTCCAAATGTAGCCGCCCTTGTTTGAGGTATGACAACCATGTTTTGTGCAGTTTCTTGTGGTGCAACTCTAAAAATAGAATCAACTCAAACTTACATCCCATTTTCTGAAGACTTAAGACAATCAACAACAAATATTGTGTTAAGACTAATAACTAGCTCTAAACTTCTACACAATTTACGAGTATGGCTTGATATATAGTAACGCTCCAATTTGAAGCATCTTCTCTTTTCAACCACAATAACTTCTATCAAACAATTAAAATTATCGGGCCTTAAATGAAAGTAATTGTGCGGAAATCAAGGTCATCAATCACAACCATACTTCCTTCAACATCATAAGTATAAAATTATTGATCCACCCATCAACATTATTTCAAGTTTCACATAATTGGAGTAGACAACCTATAAAAATTTGACGTCGTTTCGATAGACTTAAAAAGACATAACTATAGGACTAGGATCAAAAAATGAAATCATGTATGTAGAATAGTTTCTTATGATCAAGGGGGATTTAAGTTGCAAACATCTAGCAATGCTAATGTTCAAGTTGCAAACCTTTCATCCATAGTCAATTTCAAAGATACCACAATTGAGATTTTTGGCGCATACAATGACCACGAAGAGGTGATGCTTTCTTAGAGAACCAAGAAAATAATTCTTTGCTTGTATTAATTGTTTTGAATATTCTAGCTAAACTCTGTGAGATTCAAGAAGCTTTATATTAGCAATTTGATGATGTTGAAGGTTCTCTATTGAGCGCCTACTTGTGTAGCTTCATGCAAAAGAATATTTTTGTAGACGCTTGCACATAGTAATTTTGTAGACACTTGCAGAGAATAGTTTTGTAGACACTTGCAGAAGAGGTGAGTGAGAAGTAGCAGACAATCACTACTATGATCTATCCAAGCGTGTGCTTGCAGTTTCCTGGGAAAAGCATAGCCACCATGTATGAGGCTTCAAGGTTCTACGCTTGAAACATAATTTTGTTCTTAGTTTGATTCTTGCAGTTTCCTTGGAAAACATCACCCACCATGTACGAGGCTGCAAGGCTCCATGTTTTTGAGAGGTTGCATTGTCCTATTCGGCTGCGTTTGAAATAGAATCATGTTCTTAGTTTGATGCTATTTTAAGTAAAAATAATATGCATGACCATCATTTTATCAGCGGGGCGGCTGTAGCAATAAATAATATCAGTAATCTAATTATAAAAAAGCTTCCACGATTGTCTATTAACCATTGAGACAAAGCAAGAGAAAAAAGCGAAGGTGTAGCAGGTCACAGACGCCACTAGTATTTGCTTACAGTTGTGGCAGCCCTAGATGGAGATCCAGGAAAGCAAGGTCAAATCCAAAGGCCTCGCAATCATGGATCCTCTCGGTAAAATCAAGAGTTGTCAGTATAGTATTCTGATATTCTACAAGTTTGGCTTTAAATAGCGCATGCCTTACTAGTTAGCTCTTAACAAGTTAGCAGAAGCTTTTGAGAGTCTGCCTATGGTGGGCTATGGTGTCCACACCCGGACACAAACCAGAGACCTCTAGTGTGTGAGACTAGCGTGATAACCGACTACATTGTATATTTTTTATGCTTTCATCACTTGTCCACTATTTCCAGACCACTCAGGTTTTGCCGTTGCTTTTCTTGAACTAAAAAGGATAATAGGTCTCCACTAAGAGCGGGGTCACCCTCTCGTCCGTGAGAAAATCTCTACAACAGAGTGTAGAGGACTACTACTTGTACAAGCAAGAGTTTGTATGTCTTTGGGGTCTATGGAAACGAAATGTTGCTAGCCATGGTGATGATGCAGACTTTCTTAAGAATCAGAGGTTCATAGCCGAGACTCTTTCCTGATGTTAAGGTAAAGGTGGAGGCAGATGCACCTGCTACCTATGATGTAGCTAAAATTAGAGCTTCCAAGAAGTATAGGAAACTCAAGTGCCTAAGGGGAGAGGTTCCAATAGAAGGTCTTAGACCCAAAGATAAGTCACAAGCATTCACATCTGGGGAGATTCCTGAGGTAACGACTGAAGTGATTAAGAAGTTAGTCTCGTCTCATTAGCATCCTATGCATTAGGAAGAGAATGGGGTCTAGGAGGGCCTCTTTATTTGGAAATTTAAGGAACTCAAACCTTTAGTATTAAGAAAGTAATCAAAGAACAGTTGAATTCAAACATGCAAAATGGCTAGTTTATTTGATTTCAATGTTTTCCTCCAAAATCAAATTTAAAATCTAGCAGGCAAAACCATATCATGTAGCATATCTATGGAAAGAGCTCGATGCATAGATTGCAGATCTACGATCTCCGCTCAAATGAGAGATCATATGTGGGAGTTGTGGAATATGTCTGAAAATCATAAAATTATCCACTTCCTTTTTTGGGGCAAAATTGCATCCTTTGACCACTCTTACACATCTCTTACACACCACCATTCAGGCACACATGGCGTACACCTATTCGTCAAAATGTTAATCACCTCCATAAGCTCATGGCAAATAAAGAGGCCCTCCTACACCCCATCCTCTTTTTAATGTCGAGCACTAGAGAGAGAATCATTTCAAAGTCTCTCCTCTCATCTATGAGCAAATCTGTGAAGCTCCTCTCAATAGCTTGAGGTGCACAATTGTAGGCTCTAAACATCTAACGTTTGGAGGAGAAGATTCAAAATGTTTGCTTCTTAATGATTTGAATATTCTTGACCTTGAAACAATGACGTGGGATGATGTCGAAGCAGTAGGAACACTGCCTTCTCCTCGTTCTCATCATACAACTATGGTTCAAGCATGCCATTATCTACTTGTAATTGGTGGTAGTTCTCATTCAACCTGCTTCAATGACCTTCATGTTCTTGACCTAGAGAGTATGGAATGGTCTCAACCTCAGCCACGAGGAGTGACACCAACACCATGAGCAGGTCATGCAGGCGTCAAAGTTGGATATAGTTGGTACATTATCGATGTTGAAGTCAATAAAAGATGACATCAATTAGCCATAGCTAAGAAAATTGAATGATGAATTGGCAGGGTGATTGAACCCTAAACCCTAAACCATCTTTTTTTCTCCTTGGCCGAGAAGACATATGTCGTGTCTATCACCATTTGTACCATGAAATGACAAGGTTCACCAAGAACTACAATGACAGGTCGAGCTCCATGGTGTCATGGGTGAAGTTACATGATGTATCTTCATCCATGGTTCAAGGTGTGGTATCATATGCTGTGTCTTTATTTCTCCATCCATCCATATCTTTGTTTATTAATACATGCTATTGATGTCGTCACGATTTTCATAAAATACTTCAAATAATTTTATGATCATTTTATGATGGTATACTAACGTGTGTGATGGTCTGCATGTGAATCATCAATGTATAGATGATAAGATTTACCAAGACATTATCTTCTTACTAGTCGATCATTGTCTTTGAGGTTTTGTAGATTTGGCATTTACTCACAAAAATAGTGTCTTTGATGCCATGGTATGTATAGCAATGATGATGATTACTATTTTAGAATTTTTTATTTGTTTTGAAGAAAGTATCTCTGATGCCATGGCACGTAGAGCCATGATGATTGCTATTTCCGAATTCTTTTAAGCATCTCTAATGCCATGGTGAATATTGTGCTACCATGGTATATAAAGCCATGCTGATGATAAGCCACATCACGAAATCTTGTTTGTCAGACTGGCATGATAATCAGCTACACGATAGTAATCTTAAAGGCCCCATACCTTTCTAATTATATGTTGCCTCTCGGATGATGGCACTCAGACTGATTTTGTAACATGGTTTTGTCTCAACTCTGGATGCAACTCCCCTCACGACGGCCACGATTGCCCTAACAATGGGCCACACGTTCACAAAGAAGAGCTATTTTCACTTTTGTCTTTTATCTTTTAGAATGCTAGTTAAATTCTCATAATGTTTGATGGCGGGCTATAAATAAAGTGTGTTTCTATTCTATAAGTAGCATTCACTTATTAGTGGCTAATGCCGCTAGAGGATGACGCTTCCACATATTGATTGTAAGGGTTATGACTCAAACTGAGTTCTTATGTGCAATTTATGTAAGGATAATGCTCAAGCATGTCCACACGACTTGGGTTTAGTGCATGGTAATCATAGTGGATGGTTTAATGCATGGTAATCACCATACATGGTTCAATATCTTGTTATTTGTATTGCTTGTTTTGGCTCTATTTCCTTTGATCAGGATAAAGTTTGCATATACTCTTGCATATATGATAAAGTCTCAACAAGTTACAATATTTGGAAAAATATTACTCGTCGCTCTTGTCATGAAAACATCATTTGGTGTCCATCACTAATTACATGATTCGTGCAGTTTGACACTTATGCTTTGTACATAATGACTTTACTAATTCTTTTCTTTGTGATGTGATAATTCACCTTTTATTAATCAGGAATGTGACAAAGTTTATCAGTACTTGGGATCCTGGTTTCTTGTTTTATGGCAAAAACCTTGATTTTTGTGAAATGGATATCTAATGGCACTATGGTTTATATCATTCTACTGCACCCTTGTAATAGGTATTTCATGGTGCTATCATTGTTCTCGCCTTGCACCCTTGTCGTCATTGGTGCTATGTGTGTGAGCTATTTGCCCCATTGGTGTTGGCCCAACCTCAATTGTATCTAAACACTAGAAATCTTCCTCTTTTGAGTCGAGTTTTTGGGTGTGTGTGTGTGTGTCTGTGTGTGTGTGTGTGTGTATTTTGGGTGTGTGTGTCTCTATTTTCAATGACAAATGGATAGTCTCTCTCCTCTCACTCCATCGGTGTGTTCCCTGTCTCTATCGGGTGGGTTGTGTAAGCCGAGTGGTGCCCATAGAGTGTGTGCGTATTATCCCAAGAGTGTGTGTCGGGTGATTATAGAGGCTTTGTGTGTGTTTCCATCCCGCTCACAATGTGCAAGAGGGAAATGGTCACTCTTGCACGGGGGAGATTGCACCTAGTGTATGTCTTGTTCTTCTCTCCTCTCCTCTGGATGTGCCGGCGTAGGACTCCGCTCTAGGAGGTGCACATGCATTTGCTCTCTCACTCTCTCCCACTCTCTTTTCCTCTCTCTTTGTGTATGGAAACGAGTATGGTGCACAAGTTATTTGTGAGGTATCCAGTTCTTTCGATTATGGCTTGCAACATGTTGTTTTTGCTATTTTGTAGGACTCTCTATGCTTCCGTTTGTAGCAATGGTATCAGAGCTAGCAAAACACTACTGGAAATATGGACATCACTCCGACAAATAGAATCATGACATCAACCATACCGCAGAGCCAAGCTTATTTATTTTTGTGATTCTATTAACAATGATTTTTATTGATAGAATTCATTGTTTGATCATTTTGTCATTTTGTTAAGCAAGACTACCTTGCTCCACATATTAATTACGTCTTGTGAAGGATACTCTAATCGAGATTTGATTATAGTTAATCAGAGTGTCATGTGTCATTAATAAAATTACTTAATTAGATTCAGTATATATATTTCTATGTAGGAAGAAATTGGAAGGGAGATTAGTAGTCTGGTAGCAGTACTAGGGTGGCCCTCTTTTTAGCATTTCATGGGCGATGAATTGTAGCATGGAAAAAAAAAACACAGCATGGGTGCCTTGGGATGACAACGGTTCAAGATGCGGAACTAGGAGAACTTGTCAATGCATCGCGGTAGTTGATGGGAGGCAATAATGAAGAATTTGGGAGGAAGATGAGTAGTCTGGTAGTGAACACTTTCAATCTTCAACCTTAACTCCACAAAATTCTTTCCCAACCACCCAACCTCTATGGCACTTCATCAGTTTCACCGTCACACACCAACCATCTACCTATTTCTTAGACTGCCACGCAATAGTACTACCAACCACTTTCTCAACCAACCACTACCAACTCTCGTCCCCTCGCCAGCAATACCAAACACGCCATGCAACTCTAAAGTTGGAGATTGCGATCATGGGTAGCTAATTTTTGCAGGTCTATGAGTGTTACACAGTGTGCTCACACCACACACACTCTCTCTCTTGCTACAGTTGCCAGCCCAACCCCATGCAGCCTACTCTTTTCGTAATCCCTCTTTCATTTCTTGCCGGCCACACCATGCAGAGGACGGATCTTCCAGATAACGAAGGACCACCACCAACCAACTCTCTCTCTCTAAAGAGCTTCCATGCAACACACCTGTGGCCCCCCTAGTTTGCATAAACGCTCAACCATTCAGAAAGACACTCCAGCTCTCTCTCCCTCATTGGTGAATGACAATATCTAAGAACTGATCATAACTGCCACTCTTTCTCTCTTTTTTGCTTATGATGCCAATCCAATCCGTGTTGCAAAGTGCCAAGCGACGAACTTCATCAACACCGCTTTCTCTCTCTTTCTCTCTTTCGTGTTCTCCACACACATACACCTCAATTGTTGCCATCCAATCAATTTTATTTTTATTTTCACGACTACCTCATCACCTGCTCTCTTTATTTCTTTCTCTCTCTTACGATCTCCACTCATTGCTAGCACTCTTGGCCGTCAACTCGTTTGCATGCAATAGTTGCAACTCTTCAACCACCAACTATCACCCAGTTTGTAGTTTGGAGAAGGGGTGAACATGAATATTCTTAGCATTTCTCGAAGGTGATCATGGTGAATGGAGCTATCACAGAGCAGCACAACCAAGAGATAGAACTGGGGAGAAAGACATGGCATACATTGATGACGCTCTGAAGCAACCTCTACAATACCTTCTCAGATGATGCCTTGACGATGAGGATGATGACTAAATTTTACCTCATTTTATTTTATGAAAACATTGTATTAGATCCTATCATTTGATCTCATTGGCTTTTGAAGACTTGCTAGTATGTCGCTACGATTTTGCAAAATGGTTTATTAGGGGGAATTAACAAATATACCCACAAGTATCAAAGGCAAGGAACAACCAGTCGCACAGAGGTTGGTTGGCGAACGACAAACAAGGAGGTTGGTGGTAGATGGTAGGGCACACAAAGTCAAGCAGAAAAAACTTGGGGGACAATGGAACTACTACGTCGTCGAGTTGGGACCTGGGAAAAAGTGTTGTGTTTTTAATTATGTGAGGTACTTTAAATATGCACGGACGTTCTGCCTGCGAATTGGCTAGCATCATTAACCTGGGATCTGACCATGCTTTCGTGAGTTTGACTCTACCCTCTCTTCAAAGTTTTAGTGTTCCGTCAATTTCGTGAGTTCCTTGAAGCCAAGGTTGTAGAGGAATCTTGTAAGATTTCCACTCTTACAAATTGAGATGAGGGAGTATGTCAGTTCCTTGTGTTGGTGCAACCATAACATTTCATTTCATTTCTATATCTCCTTGTCTGTGGATAGATCTTTAAGTTATCTTCAGATAGTTTTCTACGACGTTAAAATACTCAACATTGTTCTTACTTTTTCTTTTTCTATACCAAACACTGGCATGCCCACCATGCAATCCACGTCGTTTTTTTTGGGAGATAGGTAGTTGACCTTTCTCGGAGTCAAATCCATAACTAGTTTTTGATCTTTTGAATGTTGGGTTTTTGCAACGGGCTATCTCACGTAAGCTATCATCCTCCTCATGCAGAGGCTCTCAAAATTCAACAACCTGTTTCTTTTACTTGTGAGTCGAGCGTCACATGCATACTCATAGGGGCATTGTCCATAACATACTATGAGGGACAGATAGAGAGCAAAATTCCTTAAGTTTCTATCTTATTTTATGTAAATAGAAAAATACAAAATAATATAACAAAAACCATAATGGCTACATCCTAGTACTAGTTCGCTATTTATGGCTTACGCCTTTTGGATTACAGCTGATATTACTTGCCGATAATCCCTTCATGGTTTCTCTTTGATTATTATTTTTAGGGTCCCTACTAAATGCCAGCCTCATAGGTTTATAACCGAATAAACAACACATTTTTAGAGTTGACGGTTCATCTATTCAATTATTGAGGCCTCTTTAGATTGTTAAAGGGTGTACGCGTCCATCCAAACCTGTTAGAGTGATCATGCTAACTCGAATAGTTTATCATTGAGCTTAACCAGAACATCCCCAAAAAGGTGTTTGTGCTTCAGTCTACATTGAAAGCAGAGAAACAATACCACAGATACACTAGTGATGGTAGACACAATAGAAAAAGTGTATGCGACAATCATAGTGATGCCAGAAACTGCACAAGAGATGATCACAAAGATCTAGGTAGTCACAATCCACATCGAATAACTTATAAAATACATAGTACAGACTAAATCTGGTGGCAGCTTCTGCCAAAACTCCAAGCATAGTCGAGTTCCCCTCCTATCCCTTGTGAACCCAAAGACCCAAGCTCCCGATACTCTCTATCTAGCATGGAGAGTTTTCTTAACATCCTTGCAATTATGGATGCTATTGACGTTAGAGTGTTGTAGCTCACAATAGTATACTCTTGGGATACATTCTTTTGCTTTATTATATCATTCACAAATCCATCTTCTAACACAATTTCATTAACCACTAAACTCACTAGAGAATGATAATCTACTGCTATCTCTACCAAAATTATGTGATCTTGCATCTTTCACTAGTAGATTTTTGCTCAAATAATTAAGGCATGCTACCTAAATAGTGTGCCAAGCTTCAACTTTTTTCGATATTCATGGAAAACTTAACTACTTCTTGTTTGACAAGCATAAACTAGGTCAAGTTTGTATTTGTATAGAAAGAACAAAGACTCATGGACTTAGAAGGTACTCTCTGACACTAATTATAATATAATTTACAGTAGCTACCTATAACCTAGATGGACCTTCCAGCCAGCATCTTACCTTCATTCACTCCAATCAATCTTTAACTGAGTTTTTTCTATGTACAATTATTCCATTCTATAATTCTAGACATGAATCATATTGCTATTCTTTTCTTTTCAACAATATAGTTTAATTGTCATATGTTATCGTCTTATTGCACCCTCTTTGTCATTGGTGCTATGGTAGTTATCATCTCGTTGCATGCACCCTAATCACCATTGGTGCTATGGTTCTTATCATTCTTGTCATCAGGGATTTGGTAGTTGTGACTATGCACCACTAGTGTTTCATAGAATTTATCTACCAACTTTGTGCATATGTGATTGCATCAACATTACGTTTGTTTCTGTGTCATCTCTAGAGCACCATAACGAACTGTCCCTAACGACAATGTGATGTGATCATTCTTTGAACCTTCACATTTTGATATGTTTCTTAGGCTGATGTCATTTACTGGAGAAAAGTCACGTCAAGCATCATGTACAAGAGCTCAAAGATATTGCATCATGGACTTCCAAAGACATTTGAAAGAGCACATTGTATATTATCGAATGATGTAGCTTCTCATTTTGTAATATTTGATCATTGCTAATATAATAGTGTATGTACATGGTGCTGTTGATTTTTCCCTTCTACCCCCAAGGGTTTTCTCATCCACGGTTAGGGACTCCTATTTGAGTGGGGGTGTTGGATCTATATATACCAACCCCTGTGCTATATATAGCTAGGAGTCCCCACTATATATGTGTACTCAGTAGGTGCTCTAAACAATTTGAGTTGTCTCACTCTCTCTTCCCATCTATCAACTCTTGTGTCCATCTTCCTCCCTTGTTAACAATCTCATCAAGGGTTAGCTTTGTCCTTTCAAGAAAATGAAAAATATCATCTACAAACTTCCACACATGAGCGCACTTAATTCCAAGAGCTGCTTCGTTACCTCTATAGGTGGTAATGTCACCCACCTTTATCCACAATTGAAAATCAATGGAACTTTGAAAGTCAGAATAGTATGAAAGCACCAGGCCATACATATTTTATTAGGGTGATCCTGTGTACTTTCAGATGCCTTCTTGTCCTTTGATAGCTCAATTGTGTCACCATGGAGACCAACACTCTACAAGATAGCTTTGAGTTCTCTTATGCAGTAGCCTTCTAAGCATGGGCATTAAGCTCAAGGCTAGGCCATCCATAGAGTGAGCACACAAGAGTGAAATCAAGAATGAATCCTCTTTGCATCAAAAGGGCTTCTTATAAAGACATGGACTCCAAGTGTTTCTACTATGGGATTAAATTGATCCATCTACCTTATATAATTTGGAATACCTAAATGAGTCTAAGACCTTATACAATGTAAATAGGGAATATTGTGCACATCCACTTTGCTCCTACTCTGTCTTCTTCGGTGTGGTCCTCTCTTGTTCCCACTGCTTTTTTTCCTCGCGACGAAATTGTTATTTAATTCTTTGATATTCCACGTGGAAAATCATGGAACTTCCATTTAGGTTAGAGGTATGCCTAAATGGCTGGTCCATACTTTGCATGAAAGTAAATTGGATGCACCTTTGTCTAGTCGTACTTGTTCAGGTTCTTGCCATCCGTCTTATGCATCACATTGTTATGCTTTGCTTATGTCAAGCTCACATGATGTTGAGGAACCTCAATCGTTTTATGAAGCACAGAATCTAGAAAATTGGATGGCTGCTATGCAATCACAATATGATGCACTATGCTGTTCACTTTCTCTTCTTTCCTTCTCGAGCTTTTCTTTCGGTCTTTCTGCTTCTAGGTCAGCTTCCCACTGTTTGCGATGAATTTCTTCCAGTCTTTTAGCCTCTATATCCATCTTTTGAATGTCAAGCAAAAATTTGACGACTGCATCAGAAAACTCATCTCAGCCTGTCTCAAACACATTATCAGCAACATATGCTTCCGGAGCATACATTTGCAACCAAAGAAAAAGCCAGGACTTCAAAGTTTCTATAAGGAAATTTTCCCTCTACTCAGCACTCTAGTGCTCTAGACTGGGAGTAACAAGCCAAGTTTGTGGTGGGTTTTGAAACACTTTGTAGAAGCTACTATCGATTATAAGTGTGTTTCGGGCGTTGTACCCCGGAGTGTGTTTCCAGAACAAGGATAAGTTTTTCATAAACACAGGTTTTCTCTGGATCTGCCAGGATTGCTTTGTATAGTGTGCTTGAGCAAAAAACCCAGTAATCTTTGGCACCCGCTCTTTAAAAACAATACGGCAAATACTCATGAATTTACTATGGAGGCTTGTACTCCATATAAGAACATTAAAGAACTACAGGCACTAGTCTAAAAGAAAATGGTTGTCCTTGCGACAGAACACCTACTTATCAAGTACATCGTATTTCAACATTTCATTTGCATATGCAAGGGGCTTTTCACCAAAGCGAGGCTCTACCACTGCCACCAAAAGACTGTTCGGGTCCAGCACCAGAGCCCTTTTTTCATCACATAAATGCTTAGGCACCAATATTGGGTCTAGTAGAGGATACCATTCAGCAAAAATAACCGGCCCACTTGGGTGCACATAATTTAGGCGCTCAATAATACTACGGGCAAGCTGTGAATATTGTTCAAGGCGTTTTTCAATCTCCATTTTCTGTCTCCTTAACTACCTGGCTTTGTGGATTCGCCATCTCCGTAATTTCTACCATTGCATGGCCGCAGTTGCATCAGGCATGACGATTAATACCTGTTTCTCTTCCTCTGCAGGGAAACCGCGATACGAAATGAACAAGTTTTTAAAAAAAAACCGCAAAAATTATAATGAACTATTACAATGAGCTGCTGCTCAGATTTATATTGCACAAAAATACATTTTCATTGGAAAACAAAATGCATGTCAGTTACAATACGCATTTGGGTTTCAAAATGGTCTAGCATATACAGTGAAGGGCACAACCAAGTAGAGAGCAATAAGTCTTAGCACAATTATAATGAACTGCTGCTCAGATTTATATTGCACAAAAATACATTTTCATTGGAAAATGAAATGCATGTCAGTTACAATACGCATTTGGGTTTCAAAATGGTCTAGCATATACAGTGAAGGGCACAACCAAGTAGAGAGCAATAAGTCTTGGAACAATTTTTTGCAAGCTCTCAAGCGGGTGGCTTTGTTTTCACCTTTGGAGCTTTCAGCCTTCTCTGAACCACAGGCTGTGCTTGCAATGTCTTCGGGTACCTCTTCAAGGCCAACTTTTCTTTTCAGCTGAGCTTTACGCAAAAAAACCCTCGAGAGGGCTGTTGTCACCAACTTCGTGCTCATCTTCTATGTTGTCATTCTTCAAAGTTTCCCTTGAGCCACTAGCCACTGTCTACTACTGAGAAGCTTCTGCTTTGTGAGTTGCAGCAGGCATCGCTGGCACACAAGGATCCATGACAAAAAAATCATCTTCTTTTTCATCTTCTGAGTTCCTGCTCACATCACCGCCTTCCTCCGTTGTTTTCATTCTTTCATTTGGCATATGCTGGGAGCCCTCATCCACCCCTTCACTCCTTGCATCCAGCTCAACACCCTTCTCCGTCAAAGGGTTCTCACCTGTATCTAGCTCATCACTCTCCTCGATCGAAAGGTCCTCCATTACAACCTTTCTCTTGCCCTTCGTGTCATGCACACTGCCCACATCACGGAGGGACTACCACAGGCCTGCAACAAAAAACTTGGATTAAGACTCATATAAGCATGTCATGTATGCTAGAAAATGTTTGATATGCTGTGACTATGTGTGCGGTCTGGCATACATTGGAATCCATTATGCTGACAAGCCCAGTATGCTAATTCGAATTGTTGAGTATGCTAACTAGCATATCCAATATGCTAGTTTGCATATGGAGATGGTAGCTTACTTACTAGATTTGCCATTATGACAAACTTACTCTAGTCTGTACACTGAGCACAAGTATGCTAATTAGCATACAAGATATGGTAATTAGCATATCCAGTCAACACACTCAGTATTCTAATTAACACTGTGGGTATGCTAATAAGCACACCTTGTACGCTAAAAGACAGTCCTTGTATGCTAGCTACTAGCAGTCCCAATATGCTAATTAGCATATCCAGTATGATAATTAGCATACCTAGTATGCTATTTAGTATTCCCAGTATGCTATTTAGCATATCCAGTATGCTAATCAGCATACTCAGTACGTGAATCAGCATACCCAATATGCTAATTAGCATTCCCAGTATGCTAATTAGCATATCCAGTATGCTATTTAGCATATCCAGTATGCTAATTAGCATATCCAATGTGCTAATAAGCATATCGAGTATTCTAATCAGCATACCCAGTACGCTAATTAGCATACCCAGTATGCTAATCAGCATATACAGTTTGCTAGTTATCATTTGGATATGGTAGTTAACTTACTAGATATGCTAATATGCCAAACTTACTCTAATCTGTACACTGAGCATAGGATATGCTAATTAGCATATCCAGTTAACACACTCAATATTCTCACTAGGTATGCTAATTAGCCTACCCAATGTGCTAATTAGCATACCCAATATGCTAATTAGCATATCTTGTATGCTAATTAGCATATCAAGTATGCTAATCAGCATACCCAATATGCTAATGAGCATATCCAGTTAACACACTCAATATTCTAATTAACACATTGGGTATGCTAATTAGCACACCCTGTACAATCTTACCAGATATTGGTGTGATTGGATGTCTTTTCCCTATGGGTTTCCAACACCATTCTTGTGGTATCCTTTGCTGGCAGGTCACAGCTCTACATTTTGTCGACAAGGAGTATGCAGCTCTGAAGCAGAGAAAGTGGTAGCTATGCCCACAGGGCATCTTGACTGTGGCATTCATTTTCTTTACTTCAAGTGGAAAACTGCAGCCACTGCACGGGTTGATCATCGTCCCATCGCATACCCCTTCTATACTTTCTATAAAAGTGCCCATAGCCATATTACACAAGGCAGTGGGAATGGAGGAGCCTTGTAGCATCTTGCTCATGTGCATTAGGAGCTGCAGTTTACCTTCAGATGCATTCACTTTTGCTTCCATAACCTCCACATTAATCTGCACACCAAAAAAAAGAGGAGTTGGTAAGTACATAGGTTTGTTGTGCACATATTCCAAGCATACGGTGGAATCATAAAAGTCACGAACTTACAGGCTGACAAGTTGAGTCAGCAGCAAGAGTGTCCTCACTATCATGAAATGCCAAACCTTCCAATGTCTTTATTTTTACTTTACAATCTATTTACCTCTTTGCATCCACGCTGTCACTCTGTAGTAACCTCTGTAATTCATTTTCAGCATCGTGAAGCTTTTGTCTCATAGCAAGCACAATTGGGGTGACCCTAGCATTGCTTGCTTGGACAATCCTCACAGCTTCAAACTCTGATTTTGCAGTTAGAAGATGTTCTTTAGCATCTTGCAGTTGTTTGTTGAGAATTTCAGAGGCAGCCTTTATGTGCTGCAAATTCTCAACGCCAAAAAATGACAGGCTTTCAGCCTACTGGTGAGTGTTGTGGCGAGAGATGGGTGTCTCCTTGGTATCCTCCTTCATTTCATCTTGCACCTCCTCGATGTTTTGACATACATTGCACATCCTCCACTTTTTGACATGGGCCTCGTAGTACCCTTTCTCTCGGAGGTCCTGCAAATGCTGAACAGCGAATTCAGCCCAATTGAATTGCATGGCTGGGCTACTTGCAATTGCCGCCGGCCTAAATTCTTTTACAAACCCCTTGGCAAATGCAGAGTTGATCTCCATTTATGTTGGGGGATTCTGGTACACCTTCTAATGCAGCTGCATCACCTGGTTGAACATATCAGTACGCAAACAACTGCATTTAATGTGATAGTGACTACGATTCTTTGACTCTCTGAATACACTGAACCACTCCACATCACTGATCTGATCCCACCTCACTAGTTTGGGGTTGGCACCATCCAGGGAGAGCCATGAACATCATTGAACTCTTCTGCTATAATACAAAACTTGCTCTGTACTGGGACTTTAAACTTTGGAGCTTTCCATCGGCCTGCACACCCCCAATGTCACAAGCTTAGCAGATTTTACTATTTCTTGGTAGGTAAAAAATAATGTAGCCAGGAGTGTGTTAACAGTAGGAAAGTGCAGTATTGAGCACTTCCTTCCAATTTCAAGGTTCAAATCAAACACTGGTTTGTGCTTCTTGAGCCAAACTTCGACTTGAGCGATTGTATTTCAAGTGACTATTCACAAGATGTCCTACTGCTAAATCCGACATCAAGAGACAACTCTCCAACCAAGACAGCACCAGCAACTATCCTCGCAAATCATAATGAGGTAGAGAGAGAGAGAGAGAGATAGTACCTGAGTCATCCTTCCCCATTTGTATGCAAGGTCTTTGCCATTGGGATGCTAGGAATCAGAGAGCTTCACCCTTTTTCGGGGCGGAGAAGAAGCAGCAGAAAGTTCAGCCCTCTACTTTGTTTTTGGTTCTCTCTTACCTCTGCCCCTGCGCCCCGCTTCCCTCCATGCATGTTGACTACCCTCTCGGCTTCTCTCCATGCATTTTGACTTCCCACTCCCCTCAAAGTAACACTGCATAAATGGTCAGGAAAGTGGATTCAGGTGGTCCCCCTATTTGAAATATTTGATTGGATTCCCACACGTTTGAAAAGTTACACTCTCATTACGCTTACAAGATATGCTTGTTGCCACATGACAACTAGCACAAAAAGCAGGACAAGTTAACATGCTTACACCCTTTTAGCCATAGCCAGAAATTGTTTGAAGCACATAAAAACTTCGAACTTCGCTTTGAGTGGAAATACCCATGCATGCCTGGAGTAATCATTAATGAAAGTCACAAGTAAACGTAATTGCCCAAGGACGAAGTTTGCATGGGCCCACAAAACATATCACACTATGCACAAGCTGCAACCTGCATGTGGCCTAAACTGAACCATCCTTTGGAAACTTAGAACGCTGCATCTTACCAAAATACAACCTTCACAAACATGTATGACAGGTGCTTCAAGAGGTGGCAAAGAATCGACCATATTAGATTTCTACAAACACAACAAACTGGCAAAATTCAGATGATCAAAACGTGCCTGCCAAAGTTTTGCATCTGAAATAGCCCTTGAATCTGCAACAGCATTTGTAAAATTTTGTCCACACTTATCATACAAAGTGAGCTTATACAGCCACGGCACAAAAGGCCAGATGCAACAATTTCATCACCAAAACTGAGATTGTGAACTGTGCATATGTCATCCAGAAATTTGACAACAAGTCCAATTCTAGCAAGTGTGGATACAGACAAGGGTCTTCTTGATCCCAGGTACATAAAGTGCATCAACAAGTGTGAAGGAACTACCATTTGCGCAGCAGTAAGCACAATCTTTCCAGCTCCCTGAACCGGATAAGAGGCATTGTTGGCGCAAGTGACTGAATCCCATGAGGGATAGACTCGAGAGGTGAACAATTCACGATGTGAGAAAATGTGCTTTGTAGCACCGATGTCGAAATACCACACATGTGAATCTGCAGCAACTGACAAGCATGCACCATGGATAGCAGGATTGTAAGTGCACTCTGCACTAAAAGCCCATTCTGCATCAACATCAGCAACACAGTCTCCTTTCAATGAAGACTATACAATGGCTACATTTGTAGTGGAACCAACATTTGCAGTGGAACCACCCTCTTTCTTCTTAGCCTCTTTGGCCTCCAACTTAGGACATGATTTGATCAAGTGATCATTAGCTTTACAATAATGGCAACGCATTTTCTTTTTGCCCTTATCACCAAAATTTCCAGACGAATTGCTGCCAACGGAAGCATTAGGAACATAATTTTTTACACTCGCAGCAGAACCATAAGAAGTGGTTGTATTATTGCTACCACCCTTTCTCTAAGAAGCAATAAAATCCTTTTCAACTGCACGTTGCCTAGTTTCATTTTTTCTAAAAAGTGACTCTTGCAACAGCAATGTGCATAATGCATCAAACTTGACAACTTCGGGATTTCCTTGGGTCATAAGTCTCCAAGTACTAGCAAAATTCTGGTAAGAATCCAGTAAGGCATCAAGAACAATCTGCACAAGGGAATTGTCTGAAATGACTTCACCGATAGAAATAAGTTGCTCATTGATATTCTTGACACTAGCAAGGAAAGATCCATATCATCTTTCTCATGCATAATCTTCGACTCCAGCTCTTTATGCATCAAAGAAATTTTAGCCTCATTGCGACTTGCATAAAGACCAGCCAAAATATCCCAAGCCTGTTTTGCAGATTTTGCTGAACGGACGTGAGGAACAATGGTGCACTTCACAGAAAACGCAATGAATGCATGAGCCTGCGCATCCTTTACATCCCAACGAGATTGTTCTGCCGTAGGCAAAACAACTCTAATAGCAGCAATCCTTGCAGCAAGACCTGCAACATCCTCAACATTGCCTACATCCTCAGAACTAGGACGCACATCAACGGCCGCACAATATTCTAGACGCTCTTTGACACAAGAACGTGTTGCATCATAAAAGCCCACATAGGGTAATTGTCCCCATCCAACCTGTCCTCAGCAGCAAACATCTTGAAGACATCTGTGTTGTTGTGAGCCATGGTAAATGCTGCACCTGATGTGAAAACTGCCCGAAAATAGGAGAAACGGAGCGGGAACAATGCGTGCTATATAGCACAAACCGTAGAAGACTGTAAGGCACCTGTTATGCAGAAATCGACACTAACACAAAATGACAAAATTGCCTATGCAGACCTACCTGTAGTGAAAACGGAGGTTGAAATGAACCCGAATTAGAAATCTGAGAATTTTTTGACCTGCAAACGCTCACCAAACGTCATTGTAATCGGAGAAAGTGAGCAGGCATGTGCTAGAGCAACTGGCGACTAAGCCTTGGAGGACGTAACCTACTCTGATACCAATTGTTGGAATTAGGATTGCAGAGAAACACACATAGCTTGGATAAGACAAAGGAAGCTCAAGGCACACAATAGAGAGTGTGGTACTTAGTGTGAAATGAAAGATAGATAGCTCTCGAGTGATGCGTGTTTATACAATGCTCGGGGGGAAAAACCTCCTAAAGAGGGAAAAATGCCCCGGAGGTCCTAGTGTGTTCACACACATCACTACCACATGTATATGGTAACACCTATCTTGAGCAAGAAAAGAGACCCTTGTGCTTAGATAACACTAAAACATTTAATGGCCTAGTAACTTGTGTATAGTGGAAATTAGCATGAACATAGTGAGCATTTCAATAGAATAATTCCTAATGAGAATAACAAAAGCATGAACATAGTGAGCATTTCCTTAGAATAGATTCCTAATGAGAATAACAAAAGTGCTTAGGTGGAGAGAGTAACAAAAAGAAAAACACTTAGTCAGATAGCATGAACAATACTTCAAAAGAGAGAGGAATTAATCTATTGACAAAAGTTGAGGACCAGATTTACATGGAGCCTGTCCCCCCTCCAAAAGGCTTTGTATTATGGTCTCTCCCATCAAGAGAGACATTTTACAATACAATTCTTTGTTTCCTTCAGTACTAGCTAGTGCAATGAGTATGGAAGCTTCAAGCACTAAGCAAAACACTTATAAAACACAACATCAATTCCCTCACGGTCTCAGATCCAAGACCTCACACACACCTTCGAAGATGGTGAGAGCTAAGCGGGTATGAGAGTAGATTGAGAGGAAGAAGGAGTAGTCTTACGAGAAAGATGTACATCTCCTCACATAATCATTTATATTAGCCTAGATTATCTTAGTAATTAGCATGGTAGAGGATATGAGAATGCATCGAAGCTTGGCTCTTTATTTAATTTGCATCACAAAGCCAAGATTTGTTGGTGTAGCCTCCCTTCTCACAAGCTTGGAGTAGGTGATAAGCTTTCCATTAAAGCTTGAGAAGGAGAGAGAGAGTCTTCTTGCTTTCACACATGAGTTTGTGTGAGTGTGTGTGGATAATGCCTTGAGAAAATCAGCCCCCTCTCTCTCTTGGTCGACCCCTCTTGCTATTTGCTCATGCTGCAACCCTATTGACCCTTTCCAGGCTTAGCCAATGAGTATTAAGAAGCATAGGTGATAGCCTTTTGACATATGTCCCCCTTTCCCCTTTTTTGAGAGCTTTAGGTAATTAATAAATGCAACTAAACTCTCACTGGACCCCTTTTCCTCCTCCTGCCAATAGGAATCAGGCAAGGCATTGGTTGTTGAATGCTCATTGGACCCCTTGGGAGACTGTCCAATAGTCTTCTTGAGAGATTAATTCTTATTGGTTATTTTATTAATTGTTATTAAATAAATTATTTACTCTAGCATGATTCTTATTGGTCCACCTCCATGGCCATCCAATAGGATTTGAGTACACCTTGTGGGCATCTGGGCTAGGGAGCTGACATGTGTCCCTCTTTCCCCTTGTGTAAAGGAAGCTTGTGAATGTGTGTGTTGTGTGTGTGTTTCTCTCTCCTCCCTACTTTCAGGGCTTGCCCCCCTCCTATGTAGGTCTTGTGAAGACTTTTGGGACACACACAAAGCATCCAATTTCCCTAGTGTTTGACCTTTGGACACAACCTTTGAATTTTGGAACCTTAGCATTTTGGAAGTCTTAATGGGCTGAACCTTAGGGTATTTTAAGCCCATTGTTGCACATTGCTCTTTTGCAGATGGCCCCCCCTTTGGATCCCTATTTTCCCTCCTTTGGATCCCTACTGTGGCTGGTCTGCCAGCTTAACCAATATTCTAGCTTTTTCTCCCTAGGTACTTTCCAATATTAAATGATTAGTTTAAAATGGGAAAATCATTTAGGAGAAGTACATATTAGTTATTATGACATCATTACACATTGGCTAACAATATGGATCTTAGATTGTAGGAACGCGAGTATTATTTGTATGTGCAAAGTAAGCATGCTAAACAATTTTTTAGAAAACATAGTTGGGGGTTTTTTCAAACCGATATCTTCAACTAAAAACTTATAGGCCCCTATCTTGTACAACAGGGTTGACACCTAAATACCTTAACTCCCATCCTTTCGTTTCTTCCCTGGTTTATGTTGTTTCCTTTAAGAAATTGCTAATCTCATGTGATAATCAAAGTTGTGTTTTGAATCAAACGATAAACACAAAATGCATGCTATTGTTGAAACATTCATCTAGATAGTGTTAAGCCATTGATTGTCACTATGTTGGTATCTAAATCAAAGGTATCAATGACGATAAAAACAACCATCAAAAAAGATTCTTGTGGCTTCCACTACTATTTTTGATCCCTATTATCTTCAGCAATGATCTTTTATGTAACTGAAATATGTACTTTCAACAGTGTCTAATGAAGTACAAAACATCTGCTCTTTGATAGTTGAAGTAGTTTGTCAAGTTGTAGTACATGTTTATCTATACTGCTTTGATGGCATGTGATAGCATTGTTGGCCTGTGACAACATTTAAATCCTTTTCCCATAGTAGATCCTTTTCAAAAAAATTGCAGGGAAAATGAAAAATACCGCTGAAGAAGATGGCGAGACAAAACTAAGAGTGGTGGATGTGTCAAGTTGTGCAACACTAGTTAGTGAGGGTGAAGATGATGCAAGAGTAGTTGAAGATGGCATAGACAAGCAAGAGAAATCTCTCTAAGACATGGCTCAAGATGCGTTGGAGGTGAAGGATTAAATGCAAGGTTACACCACCCTCTCATAGTAATGCAATATTTAGTCCATGGGTACCCCACTTCTTTGTACCTCAATATTTGTCCATTATAATTGATGTGTCTTCCATGTATTGATCGTCATGCTGGTAGGATATCCAAAAAGATTTGGTCTTTAATGGCACCACGCAATGGACCCTTATTTAAATTAGACACTTTGGATTCTCTCCCAACTGGTTCGAAAGTCTGACATCTTTAGGCCTCACCTCTACCTATCCCTCAAGCTCCCCACTACATTCTGGTGTGATATGAACAAATACAATAGTAGCCCATTTTACACCCTCAGAATCTGGCTTACTATGTTTGTTTGAGGTTCAATTGATATGGAGTATTAGAAATTGATCTTAGTCCATCATAGGGACCCCCTCCGTAAAGTCAGTCCAGAGAAATATTTAAGTCTGGACTATGCTATTGAGAAGACCCCCAAATCTACATATATGGTCCAACAAAAGCTATAAGACCATATTAGGTATTTGGTAAAAATCTCACATTATGGGAATTCTCCAAATCGACTAATTCATGTAATTTGGGAATTTTCACTTAAAGTGGGAAAAATGAGGTTGTGTGGTTAGTAAATAAAGTGAAAATCTCATAGGATTGTGGTGTTGATAAACACCAAAAGTCAAGAGGATGTACAACACATGGATTTGAATAATAACTATAAATTACATAAAACAAAAGGAAGATAAAAAAAGATTTTGTTTACAAATTGACTAGTATAGTCACAATAGAAGCTCCACATAATTCTACTCCACATTTGATACCATATCTGAGCTTTGATCCAAGTGTGGTTGATGTGCACGAGTGAGGCCTTCTTTGGCTTTTAGAGCATGCCTTTCTAGAATCTTTATTCTAGAAAATGGTCCTTCTTTGTTGGGTCTCCAGGACCAAACAATTGCATCTACAGTTTCCCACACTTGTGGGTCCTTATAGTTGACAGCCGAATAACCCTTCCAACAATTCTGTAAGCTTGAGTATCTGTCATCCCACTTTTTCTCGCGCAAGGTGCCCAATATGAATCAAGAGTTTTCTGTAGTTTGGTGATGTAGGCTCATTATCAATGTCAGATAAAGCCATTGCAAGCCACATGGATAGATTTCTGTGTCACTCGGAACAAGCATAAGAAAGTCACCTTGGTGCACATCAGACATAGGGTCAAACTCTTCCCTTGGCCTATCTCGTTGAGGCCCACAAAAATGATCGTTCAACTCTTCAAGGCCTAGGAATCTTTTGCTCCTTGTTGCAAATTCATTGTAGTGCTTTGTAGGTGAGAATATTCTTGAGTTTTTGGCCAAAACATTTCATACAAGACTCCCTCTGATATGATTGCTTTTCCAATCTCTTCAATTACCTTACTCCAATAATCTATCACGGGTCTATAATATCGCGGAATACTTGAACCATTCCCTAAATTTTTCCAAAATTTTATATAGTTCTTTAGCCCCAAAATGACTTCTTCATGGGCCTTGACATACTCCGCCATTTGTACTAGAGGTGGATCTCCATGTGGTAACATTGGCTTGCCTTCTGTGTCTGTTTTCCAAAGGCGAATACTTCCACTCCAACTTGATACACCTACATGTGCCTTATATTGCATCATTGGTGTCTCATCCTGCATAAAGAACCTGAACTGAAGCGGTTTGGAATGTCCAACAAGTATGTCTTGTCCATCACAAAGATAGCCATCACAATATTGCTTGAAATCGGGGATCTTTGTGAGAAAAAAAATGGAGCTGGAGATGAAGATGAGCTGTTTCGTAATGTATCCATCAAATGTGGCAAAGTATAGGTTTGTGTAACTCTCAGCTTCTCTGAAAACCTACTAAACATGGCGTCTATGTCCTCATGTGTATGCCCAACCATTAAAATCCCAGCTGGATGGTTTTGAAAACACCCCTTGCAACAAGCATTGACAAATAGGCAAATAAGTATCGATTTTTGTTTTCCCCTGCACAATTATCCAATTGTAGCAACAAGTTCTCTGGCAATCTGCGAAATGTTGACCCCAATTCCTCTTCTGCAATTTCTGACGACTGCACAATGGGCTCTTTTCTATCACTCAAGTTATGGTAGTCCAAAGCATCCCTTGAGTTCAAAGCATGTAGTAGTGAAATATTGCTCCTTGGAAGTCCATTTGTTACTAGATCACCAAGAGGATGCTTATCTATCCTCTCTAGGTTATGTAAACAATTAGCAATTGAGCCAATTGTAAGATTTGGATCAGCTGGCCACAAACCATTCAAGACAAAGTGTCCGTAATGACCTTCTCCATGTCCACTGAGTGATCATGCCAATCAATGCCACCTGCAGATTATATCCTGAATCCACACCCTTGGGAACAATGCGTAATCTAGGAATGGCAGTCTTCTTTTGATCCATCTTATCATGGATTATGCATACATATTTTTGTGGTTGAGTTTCTGAATACGTGCGCCATGCATAATATAGGCTTCTGCAACTCTTTTGTTGTGCCATGTGAACTTCTCTCTCCCTCAAGAGAAGAGCTCTCTCTTCAAGAGAAGGTTTAGCTTCTAACCTTGCCTTGATTGAGCTACAAATATTGCACTTAGAGAACTCACTCGTCTTTGTTAAAGTGACATGTGGGTACTCTTTGTTCCAAATTCTACCAAAAGAATATGGGATAGCTTCTTCTCATAGCCCATTTGGTCAAGTGTCGTGTTGATTTCACATAAAATATCCACTTGTTTGTATGTTGATGGAATCACCAATTGAGTCTCTCTTGAGCCATCTAGCAGTGTTCTACTTCTATGTGGCATCTTCTCAGAGTTGTTTTCCACAAATCTCATTTAGTAGTGCTCTTGCTAAACTAGTATGTTGAAGTCCCCTTCTCAATGTACATGTGTTCCCATGTACATATTGGCGCACACCATTTTCAAAGTTCTCCTTGTATCGAAAATGATGTCTTTGGTATTCCATGTAGCTCATACCATGCTCTACAACAAACAATAGAGCCATTTAGCCTGAATTGGTATCGTGACTTCTCATCTTTCTGATAACATATAGAAAGAACATCATAAACATAATTAGTGCGTGATTTTTGAGACTCTCCCCAAAACTGTTGTCGTAACCTTGTCACCATATCACGATCTGCAAACTGGAAACATTTTTGTGCACAACAATCAATGCATGATACCCTTTGAATTGATTTGTTTGAAAGGTAAAAAGTCAAAGCTGGTGCTGCTTTTGATTTTTGAAGTCCTTGCTATCTCTGATGGTGAAATACATAGTGTATCGTCTCTTCCTTGACAACTGGACAACATTACTCCCATCAAGTTTTTTTCCAACATTATCATCGTTGGATACATCCTCATATGTAGCATGCATGCCATCAACAGGAACAAATCGTTGTAATGGGCTCCCATTCAACATTGTTGTCTGCTTGATGGGCCACTTTAGCAAAGTGATGCTACCCACTTCAACCACATCATCAATGCTTGCATTTTCTCTTTCAATACCCACACCCACACAATCAGGACCAAGTTCCTGAAAGTTGACATAATCATGTGGAAATACATATAAGATGGTCCCTTCATTCATGGTTTGCATCATTGTGTCATCTTTTAAAAGGACCCTCTGATTTCTCCAAGACTCTCGAATCATTGCTTCAAATTCTGGGCTTGTCATAGGTATTGCATCTGTAACTAGAGGATCAGAATGATCATGTTCTTCATCACCATTGTAGCTTTCCTGTGGATCAATTGAGTTCCCATTTAATACAAAATATTGCAAAAGAAGCTTTGACCATCGAACAACACTCCATAATGAGCCTTGGAGAGATGAAGTATCCATTGTAGGAAAAGGTAGGACCACATCCTTCAAGCATTCCTCCACTAGTATGGAGACATTTCCTTGCCCTATCTTTGTACCCCCACAAGTGGAATCTGGATCTGTTCTCACACACAGCCAATACCAACAATTTCATTTTCAAGTATCATATGTACTTTCTCCCAGATTCAAAGTCCATCCTGTAAGTGAAAAAGATTACATTGGTTAATCCATAGTTATAGAAAAATACTCTTCAAACAAAAAATCATGCTACAACATGGAAAAGGTTTGCATAGGTTGGACAAGTGGTGAACCTTGAGACCAAATCCTCCTTGCTATATTAATGGAAGCAAGGTTGGAAATTATGGTGGATCTTGAAACCAAAGCATCCTTGCTATATTAGAGCATAGGTTGGACAAGTGGTGGACCTAGTTGTAATACCCACTGCCACCTATCAACTACTATAGGACTATGCTTTCCAATGTTCAAGTATCCCTTGAGGCTTTCAAGGTTGAACACGTGGTGGACCTTGAAACGAAAATCCCCTTTCTATATCAGAGCATAGCTTGGACAAGTGGTGGACCTAGTTATAATGCCCAATATCCAAGGTGAAATACCTTAGGACCTTGCTACTTGCTTGCCAATGTTTACGTAGCCCTCATTTATTTAATGGAAGTAAGGTTGGACAAGTGGTGGACCTTGAAACCAAAGCCTCTTTGCTATATGAGAGCATAGGTTGGACCTAGTTGTAATACCCACTGCCACCTATCAACTACTATAGAACTATGCTTTCAATGTCCAAGTATCCCTTGAGTCTTGCAAGGTTGAACACGTGGTGGACCTTGAAATGAAAATCCCCTTTCTATATCAGAGCATAGCTTGGACAAGTGGTGGACCTAGTTATAATGCCCAATATCCAAGGTGAAATACCTTAGGACCTTTCTACCTTGCTTGCAATGTTTACGTAGCCCTCATTTCTTTAATGGAAGCAAGGTTGGACAAGTGGTGGACCTTGAAACCAAAGCCTCTTTGCTATATGAGAGCATAGGTTGGACCTAGTTGTTATACCCACTGCCACCTATCAACTACTATAGGACTATGCTTTCCAATGTCCAAGTATCCCTTGAGTCTTGCAAGGTTGAACACGTGGTGGATTATTGAAACCAAAATCCTCTTTCTATATCAGAGCATATCTTGGACAATTGGTGGACCTAGTTTATAATGCCCCTCCTTTCTTTAATGGAAGAAAGGTTGGAAAAGTGGTGAATCTTGAAACCCAAACCCTTGGCTATATAAGAGGATAGCTTGGACAAGTGGTGGGCTTAGTTGTAGTATCCAATGTCCAAGGTCCAAGGTTGAACTATGTAAAGACCTTACTTCCAAAAACAAAGTCATACAAGTGGTTCTCCTTCAAACCAAAACGTCCTTAGTGTATTAGAACATAGCTTGGAGAAGTTGTGGACTTAGTTGTAATGGTGAATGTCCAAAGCAAACTATTATAGGACCTTGCTTCCCAAATCAAGTTTGGACAAGTGGTGGATCTTGAAAACAAAAACCCCCTTACTGTATTAGAGCATAGCTTAGATAAGTGGTGGAGCTAGCTGCCATGGAAAATGTTCAATGTGAACTGCTACAGGACCTTGCTATTAAATGTCTAAGTAGAGCTAGCTTCTTTAATGGAATCAAGGTTGGGAAAGTGGTGCATCTTGAAACAAAAGCCCTTTATTGTATTAGAGCATAGCTTGGACAAGTGAGGGACCTAGTTTTAATGTGTGATGTCCAAAGAAAAGTATTACAAGACCTTGCTTTCCAATATTTGAATTGGTCAAGTGGTTAAAACTAAGTATAAAACTTTGACCATTTTCTTCTCGAATTGCCAAAAGGCTAGTTTTAGACACCCCTAAATGAAAATGGTTTAGGGTGGCCTTAAGCAACGTTTTTTCAAAGACTTGAACAAAAGGGTTGCCGAAGAGTAATGAAAATTTATTATGGCTTGAAGTGCCTGAGTATGTGAAAACAAGCCTAGGTTTTCCACGAGGCAAAAGGTGACATAATAAGAACATTGGAAACTTAGGATTGACCATGTGGCCTAAACTTTGGCAAGTGAAGTGGTGGCCAAGTTTTGTGGCACAGTGTGCACTTGGTCCTATATGTGTTGACCACTTGGCCTAAATCTAGGACCATAAGGCCAAACCTTTGGCACCTTAAATATAGTATGGGACATAATCTAGAACTGCTATAGTAAATTAGTAGTATAGTTAATATGTTAATATTTGTATTATATTTAAGTATATGCTAAATATAATTTATGTTCAAAATTTCACTAATGAAGAATGTTCCCATTTAGCATCCAGATGCGGGGTCTTAGGGCAATGCACAATGGGGTGACAAGGCAGCGCTTCCACGTGAGGTTTGGGGGTAGCGCTCTTGATGGGGATGTGGAATATAGCGCTCTCGATGGTGGGGCTTGGGAGGCTGATTTTGGGATATTGTTCGGGCGGGGTCCTGGGGAAGCGCCACAGGCGGGGTCCGGGGCAGCGCCCGGGCGTGGTCAAGGGGCGGCCCAAGGGAGCCCGGGCGGGGTCAAAGTGAATTCATAGTATAGAGTTACGCATGTTTTGCATATTTTCAACCATGATTTCTTTAATTTTGGCTGTGTGAATTGGTTAATGTTTTATATTGCTTTTGTTTTTTTTAATCCTATGATAAAACATGGACTTGTAGCATACGTGGCATTCTAATAAACCCTATCAAGATTAGGCACAGAGAGAGCGCACGAGCAACGCACACAGAGAAAGCAGGCGAGCAGCAAACACACAGAAAACGCACACGGATCGTACACAGTTGGAGTATACGCGCACATAGAGGAGCAAGCCTGGCATCGTACACAACACACAGGTGGAGCGCACAGGATTGAAAGTTCGCGCACAAGATAAAGAAACAGCAGCGTACGCAACGCTTTCCAGAAGGGCAGGATCGGGCATAGCTTCTTCTCAGGAGACATTGCACACCTCACGAATAGAGAAAAAAACAGGTATTTCTCTCTCTCTCACTCTCTGTCTTTCTCATATAGAGAAGATGGTTCTCTGTAACTCTTCTTGCACACACACTCTCTCGTCAAAAGACAGAGATACGTAGTTTAAAATATCCCCGCACACATACACATATTCCTACACATCGTCTTCCTCTCTTCCACATACATAACCACAGTGAAATCTGTTATCTTGTTGTCTCTCTCTTGAAAATACATGCACATATTCCACACATCGTCTTCCTCACTTCCACATACATAACCACAGTGAAATCTGTTATCTTGTTGTCTCTCTCTTGAAAATACGTGCACATATTCCCATACATCGTCTTCCTCTCTTCCACATACATAAACACAGTGAAATCTGTTATCTTTCTCTCTCTCTTCTCTCTAGAAAACAGGTATTCTCTCTCTCTCTCTCTATCTATCTATCTCTGTATCTTGCTATCTCTCTCTTGAAAATACATGCTCATGTATGTGTGCGTCTGTGTTATCTATGTATGTATGTATATTTGTGTTATTTCATTGTAATACTCATACATAATGCAGATACACAATTACACTTAATTACGATATGCACACATAGTATATATACATACATAAATATCACAAATAACTAACACATTGTAATACTAGTAAACTTGAATGGAAGACTTACTTGCGTGATCTGTTAAAGTCGATTCTTGTAGCGAGTTCTGGATGTATGCTGAGCTGATTTTCCTAAACCATTTGTAGATATGATTGTAACTTCTGTTTCTCAAAAATAGTAGTGTTGTTTAGTGATACACCTAATGGACATAAATGGTTGAAACTAGGACATGTAGACCAAAAATACGTGTATTTCTTTGGATGAATATATACACTTTTGGTGACCCTTACCACAAGTGGTGGACCTTGAGACCGTGGACTATAAGGACCTCCCAAACAATACCTTGTACACTCAATCCTTCTTGGTATCTAGGTTGGACAAGTGGTGGACCTTGTTCAAATTCTCTAACCACTCTCTCTAACATGGTGACATAATTTAGGTGTGATAAATTCATATCTATGCAAACTAATATCAGTTTAGGCTTGTTAATTTCAATTTGTTTGAATTTATGTACAATATAATGATTTGAGGTTTGCATATTTGAATTTAGGTGGTATAATGATATCTTTTTGTGGGTAAACTTGAATTTAAAATCATTTTGCATGGAATATTTTAAATTTAAGTGGTAAAATTTAAATTTTTTTAAAAAAGTTTGAATTTTAAAATTTGGGCGGGATATTTTAAATTTAGGCGGGATATTTAAAATTTGGAGGGATATTTTAAAATTTAGGCAATTAGATTTTGAATTTTAAATTTAGGCGGAAGGTTTTAAATTTATAGCGAGATCTCCCTTACATAAGAGAGTATAGGTTGGACAAGTGGTGGACCTTAAAGCTACAGCATCCATGCTACTGGACATGATAGGTAGGGAATCTAGTTGAATATTGTATGTATAAATATATATGTAATAGATCTAGCTTGGACAAGTGGTGGACCTTGGAGCAAAAACCCATGTAAAACATATCATGCACATTCCAAGTGGTGAGAAAAAATATCATTTAATATATAGCCTTATAGGTTGGACAAGTGGTGGACCTTAACACCAAGATATTCTTAATGTAATGACATAGAGTGGAAAACTGCATGGTGAATCTTGAGACCAAACCATGCTACTAGCGATAATAGCTTGGACAAGTGGTGGACCTTGAAAGTAATCCCCCATCTAGAAATATCGTGGGTTTAAGGTATTTTGATGGAGCCTAGCATCTTGGAGACATGGTGCAGCTTGCTTCTTTCTTGTTTCAATGGAGCCTATCTTGGACAAATGGTGGAGCATCCTTCTCTCCATGTTTCAATGGAGCCTAGCTTGGACAAGTGGTGGACCTTTGCTTCTCTCTATGCTTCAAGTGGTGGACCTTGGAACCAAACCCCCATGTAAAACCTATCATGGTCACTCCAGTGGTGAGAAAGAATAACCTTTAAGATATAGCCTTATAGGTTGGACAAGTGGTGGACCTTAACACCCAAATATTCTTATTATAATGACATAGAGTGAAAAAGTGGTGAATCTTGAGACAAAACCACTCATGCTACTAGCGATAATATCTTGGACAACTGGTGGACCTTGAACGTAAACCCCTCATGTTTCGACAAATGGTGGAGCATCGTTCTCTCCATGTTTCAATGGAGCCTAGCTTGGACAAGTGGTGGACGTTTGTTTCTCTCTATGTTTCAATAGAGTTAGCTTGGACAAGTGGTGGACCTTGGAACCAAACCCCCATGTAAAACCTATCATGGTCACTCCAAGTGGTGAGAAAGAATAACCTTAATGATATATCCCTATAGGTTGGACAAGTGGTGGACCTTAACACCCACATATTCTTAATAATGGATCATAGAGTGGAAAAGTGGTGAATCTTGAGACCAAACCACTCAGGCTACTACCAATAATAGCTTGGAAAGTGTTGGGACCTTGAATGTAAACCCTCATCTATGACATATCGTGGGTTTAATGTTTTTCGATGGAGCCTAGCATCTTGGAGACATGGTGCAGATTGCTTCTCGTCATGTTTCAATGGAGCTTCTTGGACAAATGGTGGAGCATCCTTCTCTCCATGTTTCAATGGAGCCTAGCTTGGACAAGTGGTGGACCTTTGCTTCTCTCTCTGTTTCAATAGATTTAGCTTGGACAAGTGGTGGACCTTGGAACCAAAACCCCATGTAAAACCTATCATGGTCACTCCAAGTGGTAAGAGAGAATAACCTTTAAGATATAGATTATAAGTTGGACAAGTGGTGGACCTTAACACCTATATTCTTAATTTAATGACATAGAGTGGAAAAGTGGTGAATCTTGAGAAAAAACCACTCATGCTACTAGCGATTAGCTTGGACAAGTGGTGGTACTTGAATGTAAACCCCCATGTACAAAATATCGTGGGTTTAAGGTATTTCGATGAAGCCTAGCATCTTGGAGACATGGTGCAGCTTGCTTCTCTTCATGTTTCAATGGAGTCTATCTTGGACAAATAGTGGAGCATCCTTTTCTCCATGTTTCAATGGACCGTAGCTTGGACAAGTGGTGGACCTTTGCTATCTCTATGATTCAATAGAGGTTAGCTTGGACAAGTGGTGGACCTTGGAACCAAACCCCATGTAAAACCATCATGGTCACTCCAGTGGTGAGAAAGAATAACCTTTAAGATATAGCTTATAGGTTGGACACAGTGGTGGACCTTAATACCCACATATTCTTAAATATAATGACATAGAGTGAAAAAGTGGTGAATCTTGAGATAAAAACCACTCATGCTACTAGCGATAATAGCTTGGACATGGGTGGACCTTGAACGTAAACCCCCATGTTCAATAGACTTAGCTTCGACAAATGGTGGAGCATCGTTCTCTCCATGTTTTCAATGGAGCCTAGCTTGGACAAGTGGTCGACCTTTGTTTCTCTCTATGTTTCAATAGAGTTATCTTGGACAAGTGGTGGAACTTGGAACCAAACCCCCATGTAAAACCTATCATGGTCACTCCAAGTGGGAAGAAAGAATAACCTTTAAGATGTAGCCTTATAGGTTGGACAAGTGGTGGGCCCTTAACACCCACATATTATTAATATAAGTGGTGAATCTTGAGACCAAACCACTCAGGCTACTAGCAATAATAGCTTAGACAAGTGGTGGACTTTGAATGTAAACCCCTCATCTATGAAATATCGTGGGTTTAATGTATTTCGATGGAGCGTAGCATTTGGAGATATGGTGCAGCTTTCTTCTTGTATGTTTCAATGGAGTCTATCTTGGACAAATGGTGGAGCATCCTTCTCTCCATGTTTCAATGGACCCTAGCTTGGACAAGTGGTGGACCTTTGCTTCTCTCTCTGTTTCAATAGAGTTAGCTTGGACAAGTGGTGGAGCTTGGAACTAAACCCCCATATAAAACCTATCATGGTCACTCCAAGTGGTAAGAAAATAATAACCTTTAAGATATAGATTATAGGTTGGACAAGTGGTGGACCTTGAATGTAAACCCCTCATCTATGAAATATGGTGGGTTTAAGGTATTTCGATGGAGCCTAGCATCTTGGAGACATGGTGCACATTGCTTCTCTTCATGTTTCAATGGAGCTTATCTTGGACAAATGGTGGAGCATCCTTCTCTCCATGTTTCAATGGACCCTAGCTTGGACAACTGGTGGACCTTTGCTTTCTCTCTGTTTCAATAGAGTTAGCTTGGACAAGTGGTGGACCTTGGAACCAAACCCCCATGTAAAACCTATCATGGTCACTCCAAGTGGTAAGAAAACAATAACCTTTAAGATATAGACTTATAGGTTGGACAAGTGGTGGACCTTAACACCCACATATTCTTAATATAATGAAATAGAGTGGAAAAGTGGTGAATCTTGAGACAAAGCCACTCATGCTACTAGCGATAATAGCTTGGACAAGTGTCGGCCTTGAATGTAAACCCCCATGTACAAAATATCGTGGGTTTAAGGTATTTCGATGAAGCTAGCATCTTGGAGACATGGTGCAGCTTGCTTCTCTTAATTTTCAATGGAGCCTATCTTGGACAAATGGTGGAGCATCCTTCTCTCCATGTTTCAATGGACCCTAGCTTGGACAAGTGGTGACCTTTGCTTCTCTCTATGATTCAATAGAGTTTGCTTGGACAAGTGGTGGACCTTGGAACCAAACCCCATGTAAAACCTATCATGGTCACTCCAAGTGGTGAGAAAGAATAACCTTTAAGATATAGGCTTATAGGTTGGACAAGTGGTGGACCTTGACACCCAAATATTCTTAATATAATGACATAGAGTGAAAAAGTGGTGAATCTTGAGACAAAACCACTCATGCTACTAGCGATAATAGCTTGGACAAGTGGTGGAACTTGAACGTAAACCCCCATGTTCAATAGACTTAGCTTCGACAAATGGTGGATCATCGTTCTCTCCATGTTTCAATGGAGCCTAGCTTGGACAAGCAGTGGACCTTTGTTTCTCTCTATGTTTCAATAGAGTTAGCTTGGACAAGTGGTGGACCTTGGAACCAAACCCCCATGTAAAACCTATCATGTTCACTCCAAGTGGTGAGAAAGAATAACCTTAATGATATATCCTTATAGGTGGGACAAGTGGTGGACCTTAACACCCAGATATTTTTAATATAATGGCATAGAGTGGAAAAGTGGTAAATCTTGAAAGCAAAATACTCATGCTACTAGCGATAGTAGGTTGGACAAGTGGTGGACCTTGAATGTAAACCCCCATCTACGAATATGTCGTGGGTTTAAGGTATTTAGATGGAGCCTAGCATCTTGGAGACATGGTGCATCTTGCTTCTCTTCATGTTTCAATGGAGCCTATCTTGGACAAATGGTGGAGCATCCTTCTCTCCATGTTTCAATGGACCCTAGCTTGGACAAGTGGTGGACCTTTGCTTCTCTCTATGTTTCAATAGAGTTAGCTTGGACAAGTGGTGGACCTTGGAACCAACCCCCATGTAAAACCTATCATGGTCACTCCAATTCATGAGAAAGAATAACCTTTAAGATATAGCCTTATAGGTTGGACAAGTGGTGGACCTTAACACCCAGTTTTCTTAATATAATGACATAGAGTGAAAAGTGGTGAATCTTGAGACAAACCACTCAGGTACTACAATAATAGCTTGGACAAGTGTGGACCTTGAATGTAAATCCCTCATCTACGACATATCGTGGGTTTAATGTTTTTCGATGGAGCCTAGCATCTTGGAGACATGGTGCAGCTTGCTTCTCGTCATGTTTCAATGGAGCCTATCTTGGACAAATGGTGGAGCATCCTTCTCTCCATGTTGCAATGGACCCTAGCTTGGACAAGTGGTGGACCTTTGCTCCTCTCTCTGTTTCAATAGAGTTAGCTTGGACAAGTGGTGGAGCTTGGAACAAAACCCCCATATAAAACCTATCATGGTCACTCCAAGTGTAAGAAAGAATAACCTTTAAGATATAGACTTAATAGGTTGGACAAGTGGTGACTTGAATGTAAACCCCCATCTACGAAATATGGTGGGGGTTTAAGGTATTTTGATGGAGCCTAGCATCTTGGAGACATGGTGCACCTTGCTTCTCTTCATGTTTCAATGGAGCCTATCTTGGACAAATGGTGGAGCATCTTCTCTCCATGTTTCAATGGACCCTAGCTTGGACAAGTGGTGGACCTTTGCTTCTCTCTCTGTTTCAATAGAGTTAGCTTGGACAAGTGGTGGAGCTTGGAACCAAACCCCATGTAAAACCTATCATGGTCACTCCAAGTGGTGAGAAAGAATAATCTTTAAAATATAGGCTTATAGGTTGGACAAGTGGTGGACCTTTACACCCAAATATTCTTAATATAATTACATAGAGTGAAAAAGTGGTGAATCTTGAGACAAAACCACTCATGCTACTAGCGATAATAGCTTGGACAAGTGGTGGAACTTGAACGTAAACCCCCCATTTTTCAATAGACTTAGCTTCGGACAAATGGTGGATCATCGTTCTCTCCATCTTTCAATGGCCTAGCTTGGACAAGTGGTGGACCTTTGTTTCTCTCTAGGTTTCAATAGAGTTAGCTTGGACAAGTGGTGGACCTTGGAACCAAACCCCCATGTAAAACCTATCATGTTCACTCCAAGTGGTGAGAAAGAATAACCTTAATGATATATCCTTATAGGTGGGACAAGTGGTGGACCTTAACACCAGATATTTTTAATATAATGGCAGAGTGGAAAAAGTGGTGAATCTTGAGAAAGCAAACTACTCATGCTACTAGCGATAATAGGTTGGACAAGTGGTGGACCTTGAATGTAAACCCCCCATCTACGAATATCGTGGGTTCAGGTATTTAGATGGAGCCTAGCATCTTGGAGACATGGTGCACCTTGCTTCTCTTCATGTTTCAATGGAGCCTATCTTGGACAAATGGTGGAGCATCCTTCTCTCCATGTTTCAATGGACCCTAGCTTGCACAAGTGGTGGACCTTTGCTTCTCTCTATGTTTCAATAGAGTTAGCTTGGACAAGTGGTGGACCTTGGAACCAAACCCCAATGTAAAACCTATCATGGTCACTCCAAGTCGTGAGAAAGAATAACCTTTAAGATATAGCCTTATAGGTTGGACAAGTGGTGGACCTTAACACCCAGATATTCTTAATATAATGACATAGAGTGATAAAGTGGTGAATCTTGAGACCAAACCACTCAGGCTACTACCATAATAGCTTGGACAAGTGTTGGACTTGAATGTTAATCCCTCATCTACGACATATCATGGGGTTTAATGTTTTTCAATGGAGCCTAGCATCTTGGGACATGGTGCAGTTTGCTTCTCTTCATGTTTCAATGGAGCCTATCTTGGACAAATGGTGGAGCATCCTTCTCTCCATGTTTCAAAGGACCCTAGCTGGGACAAGTGGTGGACCTTTGCTCTCTCTATGTTTCAATAGAGTTAGCTTGGACAAGTGGTGGACCTTGGAACAAAACCCCATATAAAACCTATCATGGTCACTCCAAGTGGTAAGAAAGAATAACTTTAAGATATAGACTTATAGGTTGGACAAGTGGTGGACCTTGAATGTAAACCCCCCATCTACGAAATAGGGGGGTTTAAGGTTTTAGATGGAGCCTAGCATCTTGGAGACATGGTGCACCTTGCTTCTCTTCATGTTTCAATGGATCCTATCTTGGACAAATGGTGGAGCATCCTTCTCTCCATGTTTCAATGGACCCTAGCTTGGACAAGTGGTGGACCTTTGCTTTCTCTCTGTTTCAATAGAGTTAGCTTAACAAGTGGTGGAGCTTGGAACCAAACCCCATATAAAACTATCATGGTCACTCCAAGTGGTAAGAAAGAATACCCTTTAAGATATAGACTTATAGGTTGGACAAGTGGTGGACCTTAACACCGACATATTCTTAATATAATGACATAGAGTGGAAAAAGTGGTGAATCTTGAGACAAAACCACTCATGCTACTAGCGATAATAGCTTGGACAAGTGGTGGCCTTGAATGTAAACCCCCATGTACAAAATATCCTGGGTTTAAGGTATTCGATGAGCCTAGCATCTTGGAGACATGGTGCAGCTTGCTTCTCTTCATGTTTCGATGGAGCCTATCTTCCCCAATGGGGGATCATCCTTCTCTAATGTTTAATGGAGCCTAGCTTGGACAAGTGGTGGACCTTTGCTTCTCTCTATGTTTCAATAGAGTTAGCTTGGACAAGTGGTGGACCTTGGAACCAAACCCCATGTAAAACCATCATGGTCATTCCAAGTGGTGAGAAAGAATAACCTTTAAGATGTAGCCTTATAGGTTGGACAAGTGGTGGACCTTACAAATAGATCTTCTTAATATAATGACATAGAGTGGAAAAGTGGTGAATCTTGAGACCAAACCACTCATGCTACTAAGGATAATAGGTTGGACAAGTGGTGGACCTTGAATGTAACCCCCCATGTACGAAATATCATGGGTTTAAGGTTTTTCATGGAGCCTAGCATCTTGGAGACATGGTGCAGCTTGCTTCTCTTCATGTTTCAATGGAGCTATCTTTGACAAATGGTGGAGCATCCTTCTCTCCATGTTTCAATGGAGCCTAGCTTGGACAAGTGGTGGACCTTTGCTTCTCTCTATGTTTCAATAGAGTTAGCTTGGACAAGTGGTGGGCCTTGAAACCAAACTCCCATGTAAAACCTATCATGGTCACTCCAAGTGGTGAGAAAGAATAAAGTTTAAGATATAGCCTTATAGGTGGACAAGTGGTGGACCTTAGCACCCAGATATTCTTAATATAATGACATAGAGTGGAAAAGTGGTGAATCTTGAGACCAAACCACTCATGCTACTAGAGGTAATAGCTTGGACAAGTGGTGGACCTTGAATGTAAACCCCCCATCTACGAAATATCATGGGTTTAAGGTATTTCAATGGAGCTTAGCATCTTGGAGACATGGTGCAGCTTGGTTCTCTTCATGTTTCAATGGAGCGTATCTTGGACAAATGGTGGAGCATCCTTCTCTCCATGTTTCAATGGACCCTAGCTTGGACAAGTGGTGGACCTTTGCTTCTCTCTCTGTTTCAATAGAGTTAGCTTGGACAAGTGGTGGACCTTGGAACCAAACCCCCATGTAAACCTATCATGGTCACTCCAAGTGGTAAGAAAGAATACCTTTAAGATATAGACTTATAGGTTGACAAGTGGTGGACCTTAACACCGACATATTCTTAATATAATGACATAGAGTGGAAAAGTGGTGAATCTTGAGACCAAACCACTCGTGCTACTAGCGATAATAGCTTGGACAAGTGGTGTCCCTTGAATGTAACCCCCCATGTACAAAATATCCTGGGTTTAAGGTATTTCGATGAAGCCTAGCATCTTGGAGACATGGTGCAGCTTGCTTCTCTTCATGTTTCGATGGAGCCTATCTTCCACCAATGGGGGATCATCCTTCTCTAAATGTTTAATGGAGCCTAGCTTGGACAAGTGGTGGACCTTTGCTTCTCTCTATGTTTCATAGAGTTAGCTTGGACAAGTGGTGGACCTTGGAACCAAACCCCCATGTAAAACATATCATGGTCATTCCAAGTGGTGAGAAATAATACCTTTAAGATATAGCCTATAGGTTGGACAAGTGGTCGACCTTAAAACCTAGATCTTCTTAATATAACGACATAGAGTGGAAAAGTGGTGAATCTTGGGACCAAAACCACTCATGCTACTAAGGATAATAGGTTGGACAAGTGGTGGACCTTGAATGTATACCCCCCATGTACGAAATATCATGGGTTTAAGGTATTTCAATGGAGCCTAGCATCTTGGAGACATGGTGCAGCTTGCTTCTCTTCATGTTTCAATGGAGCTATCTTTGACAAATGGTGGAGCATCCTTCTCTCCATGTTTCAATGGAGCCTAGCTTGGACAAGTGGTGGACCTTTGCTTCTCTCTATGTTTCAATAGATTTAGCTTGGACAAGTGGTGGGCCTTGTAACCAAACTCCCATGTAAAACCTATCATGATAACTCCAGTGGTGAGAAAGAATAAATTTTAAGATATAGCCTTATAGGTTGGACAAGTGGTGGACCTTAGCACCCAGATATTCTTAATATAATGACATAGAGTGGAAAAGTGGTGAATCTTGAGACCAAACCACTCATGCTACTAGAGATAATAGGTTGGACAAGTGGTGGACCTTGAATGTAAACCCCCCATGTACGAAATATCATGGGTTTAAGGTATTTCAATGGAGATTAGCATCTTGGAGACATTGGTGTAGCTTGCTTCTCTTCATGTTTCAATGGAGCGTATCTTGGAAAAATTGGTGGAGCATCCTTCTCTCCATGTTTCAATGGACCCTAGCTTGGACAAGTGGTGGACCTTTGCTTCTCTCTCTGTTTCATAGAGTTATCTTGGACAAGTGGTGGACCTTGGAACCAAACCCCCATGTAAAACCTATCATGGTCACTCCAAGTGGTGAGAAAGAATAACCCTTAAGATATAGCCTTATAGGTTGGACAAGTGGTGGACCTTCACACTAGGTTGGTAACCTAGCAGGACATTAAAGTGTCCTTTCAGGGTTTTGAAAAAACTCCTAAACCATAGAGATCCATCTTTTGTAAAATCTTTCATGAGGTTATAGTTCAAAGCCTACTAACATGGAAAAAATAGAAAACTTGTAAAATTTCTCATCTTTTGGTCACACCAAGCCTCCAAGTTGATGGACAAGTACATTTTATCAAAACAGTCATTTCTTAAGTTTTGTTGCATAAAAATGGATAGGGATTTTGTAGGATGAGATAAATTCTCTAGTTAACTTCAATGGGTGGTGATCTGAACATATGATTGCTTCTCACTCAGTTTTTTTGTTGTCAAAAGCAATAGGTACAAAAAAGTTGATTTTTGTCATTCTGCAACCTATCTCAAAGTTCTATATCCACACTCAATACAATTAATATATGCATGTTTTTTTAGTTCCCTTTGTCCTTTAGGTTCATAAGGAGCCTGGAGCATGTCAAAATAATAATACATCTCTTACCAAGAATCTTGGGGACAAAGATGAAGTGCTAATAAGCAAACATGCAAAAACTTGGGTTCAACATTTGAGTTGTAGAATCCCATAGAAACTATTCAATATTAGCAAATTTGATCCTTATGATAGATATGTACCTACAAAAGCATGTAGTTCTATAAGAAACTAACAATTGAAAAAGCGTGTACTTGATATACTAGAATGTTCGTTTTCTTCTATAATTGAAAAATCACCATCGTTGTTACTATGCAAAATTAGGGTATTAGGTAAAACTTCAAGGAATATTAGCTTTTGGTTACAAATGCGACATAGAAAATCAAAACTGCATTTGGATATCATGAAAGCACCAATAAAATCATGAAGAGTAAATTGGCTATGAAACAGGATGTTTGGACAATTCTTGTATTTGGTCATAGTTACAATCTAACATTTATTTCTCCCTAGAAGCATAGGACATGTTGAGGACATTAAAGATAGTTCTCTCATTAAAGACCTCATAAACAGGAATTCTAGAGTGGTTAGTTGCAAAAAGTTGAAAAAAGTCAAAAAAGGACCGTTTTTTCACACAGTTTAGGTTGTGAAATGTTGTGCAAGGACATGGTTAAGATGGAATTGATATTCCAAAAAAATGTCGAGTTTTTTCAGCTATGAGACAATTTCTAGACAGATAGCACCTCAAAATCCATTTTGAAACTATGACATAATTCAAGGAAATGGTCACTTAACAGGAATAAAAAGTTGTCAACCACCTAGTGTTAACACCCAGATATTCTAATATAATGACATAGAGTGGAAAAAGTGGTGAATTGAGACCAACCACTCATGCTACTAGCTTTAATAGGTTGGACAGTGGTGGAAACTTGAATGTAACCCCCCCATGTTTCAATAGAGTTAGCTTGGACAAATGGTGGAGCATCCTTCTCTCCATGTTTCAATGGAGCTTGGACAAGTGGTGGACCTTGGAACCAAACCCCCATGTAAAACATATCATGGACATTTCAAGTGGTGAGAAATAATACCCTTTAAGATATACCTTATAGGTTGGACAAGTGGTCGACCTTAACACACAGATCTTCTTAACGTAATGACATAGAGTGGAAAAGTGGTGAATCTTGAAAGCAAACCACTCATGCTACTAGAGATAATAGGTTGGACAAGTGGTGGACCTTGAATGTAAACTCCCCATGTACAAAATATCGTGGGTGTAAGGTATTTCAATGGATCTTAGCATCTTGGAGACATGGTGCAGCTTGCTTCTCTTCATGTTTCAATGGAGCCTATCTTGGACAAATGGTGGAGCATCCTTCTCTCCATGTTTCAATGGACCCTAGCTTAGACAAGTGGTGGACCTTTGCTTCTCTCTATGTTTCAATAGAGTTATCTTGGACAGTGGTGGACCTTGGAACCAAACCCCCATGTAAAACCTATCATGGTCATTCCAAGTGGTCAGAAAATAATACCCTTTAAGATATACTTATAGGTTGGACAAGTGGTGGACCTTAACACCCAGATCTTCTTAATATAATGACATAGAGTTGAAAAGTGGTGAATCTTGAGACCAAACCACTCATGCTACTAGTGATAATAGGTTGGACAAGTGGTGGACCTTGAATGTAAACCCCCCATGTACGAAATATCATGGGTTTAAGATATTTCAATGGAGCCTAGCATTTTGGAGACATGGTGCAGCTTGCTTCTCTTCATGTTTCAATCGAACCTGGCTTGGACAAATGGTGGAGCATCCTTCTCTCCATGTTTCAATGGAGCCTAGCTTGGACAAGTGGTGGACCTTTGATTCTCTCTATGTTTCAATAGAGTTAGCTTGGACAAGTGGTGGACCTTGGAACCAGACCCCTATGTAAAACCTATCATGTGCATTCCAAGTGGTGGTAAATAATACCATTTTAGATATAGCCTTATAGGTTGGACAAGTGGTGGACCTTAACACCCAGATCTTCTTAATATAATGACATAGAGTGGAAAAGTGGTGAATCTTGAGACCAAACCACTCATGCTACTAGGGAGAATAGGTTGGACAAGTGGTGGACCTTGAATTTAAACCCCACATATACAAAATATCGTGGGTTTAAGGTATTTCAATGGAGCCTAGCATCTCGAAGACATGGTGCATATTGCTTCTCTTCATGTTTCAATGGAGCCTATTTTGGACAAATGGTGGAGCATCCTTCTCTCCATGTTTCAATGGACCCTAGATTGGAAAAGTGGTGGACCTTTGCTTCTCTCTATGTTTCATATAGTTAGCCTATATTAGACAATTAGTAGACCTCGAATCTCTCCATGTTGTCTAGAGCTGAGCTTGGACAAGTGGTGGACCTTACTTCTCCCTTCCCTTAGTTTACTAGCTTAAAGATTACTATGTATACTTGCTTAGATCTAACTTGAACAAGTGGTGGACTTGTATTCACACAAACTTAATTCATTACAAAAAGTATATGCTAAAATAACATTTGGTTTTTTTTGTTTCAGGAAAGATGGCTCCAAAAAAAACAGGTTGCAAGGGTTGTTGTCTCAGTTGACTATACTTGCAATGATGTTAGGAAATGGTATTTGGACATACATGGTATAGAGGGTGCACAATTTCATAAGGTGCATCTATTTATTGCCAAAAAGGAGAATGAAATTTGTTTGAAGATGTTGGACAAGTTGTGGAAGCATCTGTCTCTGTAGTTGATAGTCATCCGGAGGTGGAATGCATTGACATTCTAGTTCCAATGAATCTAGAATTTCAACTATCTCCAGGAGCATATGCATTGGAGCGCATGTCTAGAAACAAAGAAGAGACAATGTTTTCTCGAGGATGGAAGTTTGCAGAATCAAATCCAAACATCACAGCAGATCAACTTCAAAGCTCCATCATTGCCACACTACAACGAAAAAAGGTGAAAGCTTCACGACCACCATCCACAAAGAAGCAAGCAAAAGTGCAAAAAGTAGCAGCTAAGCGAACTAGTTCCATTTTGGATGTAGACAAGGCATCTTTGGCATCCTCATCAACAGAGGGTTCAATGTCAAAGATGAGAATTGTGGATCCAGATGTTTTAGAAGCTGAGGCCATGAAAGGACAAGAAAAAGATACAGGTGGAATGAATAAGTACATAAATTATTTTCCTTTCCAATATAGGGAATTTGATATCCCTATTCAAAATTGTTGGCTCCTGATCACTATAATGCACGTATTATGGATAAAAAACACGCTGAAAGTGTGTTATTTGGATTTTCACGAGTAGTACCAAGCCTGCAGCATGTGCATATTTGATGCCTGTTCGAAATGCAAAATCAAAGAAGGGGACTCCTTTGGCAGTAGAAGAGGTAGAGGAGCAAAAAATTAAAGATTATCATTATTGGATTCTTGATGGGCAGCATTCAATCTATGCTGCAAAAGTTTTGCTTCACAATGAACAAAACAACAAAGAGATATTTGAAAGACTGATTAGCGTGTATAAATTTAGAAAGGCTCGCATTGTTGTGAATGCTCCTCCATTTGTTGCAACTACTATATCTGCCATTACAAATGAGGAGGCTCAGGGATTGTATGTCAAGCAACCTTACAGCCAAATATTGAGACATTTACGGAGTCAATGGATCTTCTCAGGAGGACCACCAAAGGCAGCAAGTGGAATTGCAGAGGGACATGCATCTCGTGCCGGATGGGATGTAAGTTATTTTCTTTGTCTTTTTGATAGTGTTTAATTAACAAATCTTGGTCAATAGTTTAATTATTTCTCTATTTCTTTTTAGGCTTTTCTTCGATTGGCAAGAATGAGTGCAGCAGCAAGTTGGATTGCTAAACAGGCACACATGATCACGTACTCTGATTTAGTTTATGATTGCTGGATAGAAATCATTGAAAAGCTAGAAGAGGAGAATAAGAAACCCCCAACAACTATATTTAGGTACCTTTGTGGCCTTGAGGAATCAGAGGTAAAGACTATTCAAGAAGAGATTAGAGATGAGAAGATTTTACTGTCAAAGAGTGCAAAGGATGGTGATGCAACTGACATGTATGATCGAATCAAGCAGTTGAAGCAAGACAAATTGATTCAAGATGCACTTCTTGAAGGATTCAACAATTTGAATGAGTCTTCACCATGTAAAGACTGGGAGGAGGTGGTCAAAATGTATAACATCAATGATGTTGTTTATAAAACAATTTTAATGCTATGCGAGGAATGGATCAAATCTAGTTTGACGCGTGGAACAAAGAAAATGGCTTTTCCAGATGGAGCAATAAAATACATGCAATGGGCAATTCACCTTCAAAAGGAGAAAACTGAGCCTAGAGATTTGCCATGGTCAATCTATGTGGTGAGCCTACAAATGGAAGGCAATCTCTACTTGATGCGCCACTTCAATAATAAAGTGCCTATTGGCTTATGTGTTTTAGATATGACAAAAAACGTTGGAGGCAATTTGAAGTGGAGTGAGGAGACATTTAACAATGCTTTGGATGGGATCTTGGCTATTGCTGGAGGGTCAACAGATCCTGGATTTGTCTTTCTTGCATTTGTGGATTTCACTAACTTCACAAAATTGCAATGTGCCTTTCACGCCATGGGAGATAATCTGAGCTACCATTGTTGTGGTGCATTGCATCACTTTCCATCAGCTCCTTGCAAAGGAGCAATTCAATTCCTAACAGTTATTGCCTTCTTGGGACAAGGCAATGCATTTGAAGACCTGAGAAGAAGATCAGAGGAACATCCCATGCCAATTGATTGTTCTCTTCTTCAAGTAGCAGATAACGATATGTCAGATTTGCAATATTTGGAGGCCAAAAAAAGAGCTTTGTTCAAGCACTACATTCGTACATATTGTTTTGAAGACCGCAAGCTTGTTGATGTTTTTGGTGATGGCTCCTTGGTTGCACAAGAAGGAATACAACAGAAAAAAGAAGTTATATGCTTAATTGATAGTGTGGAGGAGGCAAAAAACGTGGAGACCATGCTGCTAGACTTTGCGAAGTCTCATGAAGATATAGAAAAATGGGCTGGACTTCAACAATCCACTTCGCAATCAGATGACATTGTGCCTGTTACAGAGGAGTGCTCTCCACAAACAGAAGAAGAAGAACAAAAACAACATCCTCTGTCAATGGAGGACTTTTTGGAAATGGAGACACGTATGTTTTGAGTTTCTTGTGCATGTTAGTGTTTCTTGTTACTGATTTGATACTCTTAATGTTAGATTTTGCTTTATATAGTATTGATTGAGTTTGTATTTTTTATCTCAAGCATTCAAGGTTTGAATGTAAATAATAAATTACTTGAGTTTTTGAATGGTGGATCTTTAGACTAAAACTATAACATTTATACTCACAAAGACTTAATTACTTAAGAGCTTGAACTCAATAAGTTTTGGACCTTTTATCAATACCCCCTTGATATGATACATTAGATCGTAGCATGGTTAAATGGTGATGCTTCATAAATTGAACCTAGCTTAGACAGGTGTTGGAGCCTAAATTTAAACTAACCTTGCTAGAAGGGAGCTTATGTTTGGACTTTGAGAACTAGCATAAGTAATCAATTAGAGCATAGATTAGACATGTGGTGGTGGCCTTAGAGACCAAAATCTTAATGAGCTTGGAAAGGTATTTAAGTACTGCAATTTACTTAGTTTTAGTACTCACTAAAGGCATAGCTTGACAAAAGGTGGACCTTACATGGATCCTAATTTCAAGAGGTGTGGTAGACCTTCAAACCAAGATCATATAGCTTGGACATGTGGTGGACCTTGCATGGAGACTAGTTTAGACAAGTGTGGTACACCTTGTAACCAACACCCATTTGTTATATTAGCTTGGACAAGTGGTGGACCTTGCTTTTATGTTTCAATGGAGCATATTTTGGACAGGTGGTAGACCTTGTTTCTCTCCATGCTTCAATGGAGAGAAAACATTAGCTTGGACAAGTGGTGGACCTTGCTTTTATGTTTTAAAGGAGCATATTTCGGACAAGTGGTAGACATTGTTTCTCTCCATGGTTCAATGGAACCCACCTTAGACAAGTGAAGTACCTTGAAACCAAACCCCCATAATACAACCTACTAAATAGGTTGGAAAATTGGTGGTATATGAAACCATCCATGATAGAGCATAGTATAGGTGAAAATAGTGGTCCTTATATCAATTACCCATGCATAGCTTGGACAAGTGGTGGACCTTGATTCTCTCTATGTTTCAATGGATCCTATCTTGGACTATAGATATATCTTACTTATTTCCATGCTTCAATGGATTGTAGCTTGGATAAGGAGTGGACCTTCAAACAAAAACTCCACAGCATAGCATATATTAACAATTCATGGGTTTTATAGAGATTTTCTTGCCTATTTTGGAGAGTTGGTACACCTTTATTCTCCATTCTTCAATGGATCTGAGGCTGGACAAGCGGAGCTGGAGAAGTGGTCAACCTTAAAATGAAACCTCCCATGCTACAACCCATCATAGATCGTATATGTAGTGGACCTTGAAACTCTTTTATGTCCCTAGCTTAGAGAAGCATTTCACTCTTTATTATCTCCATACATGAAGGCAAGGTTGGACAAGTGGTGGACCTTCAAACCAGAATCTCTATGCAATAATAGGCAAGTGGTGGAGCTTGTTTTCTCCATGTTCCAATGGAGCCTAGTTTGGAATACAATGGAGCTTTCTTCTCTCCATGTTTCAATGGATCCTAGCTTAGAAAAGTGGTGGAGCTTTGATTCTCTCCATGTTCCAATGGACCATAGCTTAGACAAGTGGTAGACCGTGAAAAAAACCCCCCGTATACAACATATTATGGGGTTTTCATGTTTCAATGGCACCTAGCTTGGAAAATGGTAGAGCTTGCTTCTCTTTATGTTTCAATGGATCCAATCTTAGCCAAGTGGTGGACCTTGAAACAAGAATCCCCCCCCCCCATGTACAACGTATTATGGGTTTTGAAAGCACTGGGAGAAAATAATAGCTTTGATAAGTGGTGGACCTTGCTTCTCTCCATGCTTCAATGGAGCCGAGGTTGGACACATGTTGGAGAGAAGATGGTTGCCCATGAAATAAGACCATGCATGCTATAATCAATCATATGTTGTACACATGGTGGACCTTGCAATTGTTATATATGCCTAACTTGGACAAGTGGAGGACCCTTGATTACCTCTAGATATCAACAACAAGCCAAGTTTGCACAAGTGTAGTACACCAACCAAAATCTACTATGCTACAATAGAGTATAGGTAGGACACGCAGTGATGAACCTTGATATCAAACCATCCATGCTACTAGAGATGATAGGTTTCACATGTGGTGGAACCTTGTATCAATGTTCTATGTGTAGTTTTTGACTAGTGATAGACCTTGAAACTAATCCCTCTAGGCTACAAGAAAAAAGAGATGGATGAGGAGGCTAGACTAATTTTGTTGCATCAATGCATCCATGTTACCACATATACTATAGGGTTCTTGGATAAGTGTTGGATCTTGTGTCAATGCTCCATGTCTAGCTTGGACAAGTGGTGGACCTTGGTTCTCTCTATGCTTCAAATGGGCAATAGATTGGAGACACAGTGGCCTTTTTTTTCCAATGATTTTATTTTTTGGAAACCTTGGAGGCACCATGTAAGAGGCACTCTAAGTCTTCCATACAATAGACCTATTGGACTATAAAATAATGATATCTTTCTTTGATATTGTCATTATTTTATGCATAATATTTTCTTCTTTTTGCAGACACAAAGGAGTTAAGTGATATAAAAACTAGATGTATTTCACACTATGATTGGCATGAAGATCCTTTTGGGACACCAACTTTTCCTATTCCCAAAGATGTAATTTTCCATATTAACGGTGTGGATTTTGAAGTGCGACTTTCATGTATTGAAGGAGCTGGTTATGGGCTATTTGTGCATACTACCCTGGAAAGTGGTTTGACTATTCTAAACTATGGAGGGCATAAGTATAGATTTCAAGACTGGAAAAAGATATGCAAAATTTTTCCAAGAGCTTATAAATATTCTCTTCTAGAGGATCCAAACATAGAAGAAGAGAAGATCAATCATACATTATTGGTTGTGTAGAAGAAGGAACGTGTCGGGCTATATAAATAGTTCTCACAGTACAAATGTCTGTCCCAACGTACGCTATACATTTGATCCAAATTTGCCACCTTGGCATAAATGCACCTCTTCACACATCAAGTCAGAAGAATATGGCCATGTATGCATTGAGACTATTTGTCAAGTTGAAGCAGGAGAAGAGTTGTTTGCTGACTATAACTTTACTTGACATTGTAAAGTATTGTACATGGATGGAAATCTCAAGTACATGCATCATTTTCATTTTTCATGGATGAAATCTCAAGTGAATATAACATTTGATTATTGTTTAGTTTATGCTCAACGAGAATCTAGAGTGCTCTTATGCTTTGTGTGTGTTGTCTAACTTATTTGACTACCTTGGCCATAGAATCTTGATTCTACTCTAGATTTGTGATAAATCTTACCAAAATTTAATCAATGTCTAGGTTGGACAAGTGGTGGGCTTCAAACATTACTGTCTTAAACAAGTGGAGTTATCTTACTTGAATAAGTGGTGGCCTTTGAATCCAAATCTAAGCCAAATCTCTAATTGTTTGCTTGTAGTCTAGGTTGGACATTTGGTGGACCTTGTATCCATGTTTCCTCAACAAGGGTGGCTTTTAGTTTTCACTTTAAGTACTCATCTTTAATAAAGTGTAGGATGGAAAATGTTGAGTTAGTAGATTGTATTTTAGACAAGTGGGTGTTTGGTGTACGAATGCTGAAAATGGTTGCAAGGATTCTAACAACGACTTTACCTTAAATAAATTTCTTACTAGGAGTTCTACATATAAATATGGTGAATAAAATTCTAGTGGTTTTGAGATACCATTTGTGTGTGTGTTTTCTTAGATTCACAAACTGGGATGGATAATGCTCCTATGGTTCAGTCAACAACTATAGAATCCATAGATTCTATGGTTTCTAAAGTGCCCAAGATGGATGATTTTCTATACTAGAGTCTAGTGTTGTGCAACTTGAGCAAGCTTCCAATAATGAGAACCAAGAAATCGATGCTTCAAAAATGCAACATACATCAAAAGAGACTGAAAAGTCCACTCACGAGCTATTGCCAATTGGTACTACGTCATGTAGCGTAGATGTTGAGAAATCCATGCTTACAATTATATTGGATTTAAATGGTCTATTGTTGAAACGTTCCCTCAACCATCCTCACACCACAACTCAGTGCAAATGGATTCAAAAAGATATATTATACTCAGGCCAGGTTGCATCCAATTCTTGAAGACTATTTTACAGAGGTTTAATGTTGCAATTTGGTCGACAGCTACTAGGAATAATGTGTATCAAATCCTTGCAGCACTAAACAACTTAGCTGAGGATACATTGCCTTTCTTGCAATTTGGTCGCAAGATGTTTGCTACACGCTCAAACTCAAAAAATTGTTTAGACCCGACAATCCAAACGTTGAGGCAATGTTCAAGCCTCTAGCCAAAATTGCCATGGGGTTTGAATGTGATCCACAAAAACAGTGCTTATTGATGACTCTCCTTACAAGGGATGTATTTCACCAGCAAAACATTGCATTTTTCCCACCACAATTTGATGCTGAGAAGATGGTTGACATATGCTCTTGGAGGAGCTACTGCCATACTTGATTCAGCTTGATGAGAGAAGGGATGTGCGTGATTTAATTGCTTCTAATCGTTATGGACAACCTATAGTGACAAATGATAGTGAATACAAACAAATCATGGAGTATTGGAAGCAGAAAATGATGTTTGGTCAGCTAAGGTGTTCTTTACAAGAAGAATACCACCTGCAAAAGGTGACAGGGATGAAACTATCATTGAAAATGCAAGTGACACAAGCCACCGCAATGAAATGAGAAGAGCCCAAATACAAGAGATCTTAGCAAAGGAGCGTACACCCATTGAAAGCATGAAGGCGTCACAATTGACCACTTTAGCTAGGCAATTGGGTTGTAACACAAAAGGAGTTTTGAAGGCAACCACAGCAAAGGCTTATATAAATAGGTGAAAGCTGAGAACAATCTTCTAAGGCTGGATAGAAAGCAACCCTAAGGTACTAGTGACATGTCATATATTCTTGATACACATACTTGAACACTCATGTGCATGGTATCTAACAAATCTTTCTTTTTATTCCTTCCTGCAGGATCTTACAAAGGATACTACTAGATGGAGCTCAATCAATAGAGATTTTGATATGTTTGCTCAAAATAATGAAGCAGTCACCTACATTTTTTGTTTATCAATTTCTTGAGAGACTTTCTTTTAGTTTGTAATCATCAAATGAAATGAAAAGTATCCTTCTTATAAGATTGCTGATTTTTTCTCGTTCAAAACTTTCAATTGTGATTTATAGTTTTGTTAGCATGAGATTGTGCTTTTTTAGTTTGAAAAAAACTGTCAAAGATCCAAGTCTTTTTGGCTTTACTTAAGTTATTAATTGTGAAAGATCCAAGTCTTTTTGCTTTACTTAAGTTATTGATTGTCTATGTAATAGTCCTTAAAACAATATCGGATGGCTTTCTTGCTCCCATGTCTCACATTGGTCTTTAGGTAAGACAAGTGGTGACCTTGAAAGTATGGTCTCATATCTCGATCAAGTGAGAGACATGAAGCTTAAATATCACTACTATGTATCTAGTGTTAAACTCCATCAAGACAAGATACTAGAGTGCCAAATTGCAGTCTAGTTTAAGTGAAAATCCATTTGAGCTAAGGTAAAACTTATAGTGCCTCATTTTTCTAGGATTCTACCCCATCAAGGAAGTTAGAATCTAGCACAAACCAATTAAGACTCTTTTGGAGCCTAGATAGGACAATTTGTGGAACTTAAGAGACTTATTATTGAGTTAGAGTCTAGTTTAGATAAGCAAAAGATCTTCAAACCAGCACTTGACTTTCTTACTATTCAATATTCAAAGTCCCTTGAGGCTAACAAATTACATACCTACTTGTAACCTAACTAATGAGTAATTATATAGATCTAAGCAAGTATATATAATGAGTCTTCAAACTAATAAACCAAGGGAAGAGAGTAGCAAGGTCCACTACTTGTCCAAGCTCAGCTCTAGACAACATAGAAAGATGCTAGTTCTACTAATTGTCTAATTATAGGCATGGAGAAATGATAGAAGGTTGAACACTTGTCCAACCTATCATCTCTAGTAAGATGGGAGGTTTGGCCTTAAGATTCACCATGTAACCAACCTATACATCATTGTATTATGAAGAGTAGAAAAGAAAAGCTCCACCACTTGTCCAAGCTAGTTCTAAAATCCACATGGAGATAAGAAAGCTCCACCATTTGTCAAATCTCTCTTCCATTAAAACATGAAAAAACTCAGCTATGTTGTACAGGGGGACTTTTTTCCAAGTTCCACCACTTGTCCAAGCTAGGATCCATTAAAACATGGAAATAAACAAAGCTCCACCACTCGTCCAACCTTTAGAGTTGCAAAGTGTATGGGTTGTCTCAACTAGGTATGGGAAAATAATTGAAGGTCCACCACTTGAAACATGGAGCGAAGCAAGCTCCACCATGTCTCCAATATGCTAGACTCCATTGAAACACCCTAAACCCATGATATTTTGTACATAGGGGATGTACATTCAAGATCCACCACTTGTCCAAACTAGTATCCCTAGTAGCTTGATAGCTTTGGTCTCAAGATTCACCACTTGTCCACTCTATGTCATTGTATTAAAAAGGATTGGGTGTTAAGGTCCACCACTTGTCCAACCTATAAGGTTATATTTTAAATGGTTTTTTTTCTCACAACTTGAACTACCCATGATATGTTTTACATGGGAGTTTTGTTTCAATGTCCACCACTTGTCCAAGCTAACTCTATTGAAACATAGAGAGAACCAAAGATCCACCACTTGTCCAGGCTAAGCTATATTGAAACATGGAGAGAAGGATGCTCCACCATTTCTCCAAGATAGGCTTCATTGAAACATGGAGAGAAGAAAGCTCCACCATGTCTCCAAGCTAGGATCCATTTAAATGCCCTAAACCCATTTTATTTTGTACATGGGGGGTTTTATTTCAAGGCCCACCACTTGTCTAACCTATTATCCCTAGTAGCACGAGTGGTTTGGTCTCAAGATACACCACTTGTACACTCTATGTCATTATATTAGGAAGAACTATGTATTAAGGTCCACCACTTGTCCAACCTATAAGGTTATATCTTAAATGGTATCCTTTCTCACCACTTGAAATGCCCATGATATGTTTTACATGGGGGTTTCATTCCAAGGTCCACCACTTGTTCAAGCTAACTCTATTCAAACATAGAGAGAAGCAAAGGTCCACCACTTGTCCAAGCTAACTCTATTCAAACATAGAGAGACGCAAAGGTTCACCACTTGTCAAAGCTAGGCTCCATTGAAGCATGGAGAGAAGTAACCTCCATCATTTTTCCAAGATAGGTTCCATTCAAACATGGAAAGAATCAAGATCTACCATGTCTCCAAGATTCTAGGCTGCATTGAAACACCCTAAAACCATGATATTTTGTACATGGGGTGTTTACATTCAAGGTCTACCACTTCTCTAACATATTATACCTAGTAGCATGAGTGGTTTGGTCTTAAGATTCACCACTTATCCACTCTCTGTCATTATATTAAGAATAACTGGGTGTTAAGGTCCACCACTTGTCCAACCTATAAGGGTATATCTTAAATGGTATCCTTCACCACTTTTCAAGGTCCATCACCACTTTTCCAACCTGTAAGGTTATATCTTGAATGATATTTTTCCTTATCACTTGTAATTTCCATGCTATGTTTTACAAAGGGGTTTTGTTCCAACACCCACCACTTGTCCAAGCTAGCTCTATTGAAACATAGAGAGAAGAAAAGGTCCACCACTTGTCCAAGGTAGGCTCCATTGAAACATGGAGAGAAGGATGATCCACCATTTCTCCAAGATAGGTTCCATTGAAACATTGAGAGAAGCAATCTCCACCATGTCTCCAAGCTAGGCTCCATTGAAATACCCTAAACCCATAATTTTGTACATGAGGGGTTTACATTCAAGGTCCACCACTTGTCCAACCTATTATCCCTAGTAGCACAAGTGGTTTGGTCTCAAGATTCACCACTTGTACACTCTATGTCATTATATTAAGAAGAACTATGTGTTAAGGTCCACCACTTCTCCAACCTATAAGGTTATATTTTAAATGGTATCCTTTCTCACCACTTGAAATGCCCATGATATGTTTTACATGGGGGTTTCATTCCAAGGTCCACCACTTGTCCAAGCTAACTCTATTAAAACATATAGAGAAAGAAAGGTCCTCCACTTGTCCAAGCTAGGCTCATTGAAACATGGAGAGAAGGAACCTCCACTGTTTCTCCTAGATAGGCTCCATTGAAACATGGAGAGAAATAAGCTCCACCATGTCTCCAAGTTGCTAGGCTCCATTGAAATACCCAATACCCATAATATTTTGTACATGGGGGGTTTACATTCAAGGTTCACCACTTGTCCAACATATTATCCCTAGTAAGTTTGGTCTCATGATTCACCACTTGTCCACTCTATGTCATTATATTAAGAGGAATTGGGTGTTAAGGTCCACCACTTGTCCAACCTATAATGTTATAGCTTGAATGGTATTTTCTCTCACCACTTGTAATGCCCATGACATGATTTACATGGGGGTTTTGTTCCAAGGTCCACCACTTGTCCAAGCTAAATCTATTGAAACATAGAGAGAAACAAAGGTCCACCACTTTTCCAAGCTAGGCTGCATTGAAACATGGTCCTTAATACCAAATTATTTCTAGTAGCATGAGTGATATTTTGTACATGGGGGGTTTACATTCAAGGTCCACCACTTGTCGAACCTATTTCCCTAGTAGGTTTGGTCCCAAGTTCACCACTTATCCACTCTATGTCATTATATTAAGAATAATTGGGTGTTAAGGTCCACCACTTGTCCAACCTATAAGGTTATATATTAAATGGTATTTTTTCTCACCACTTGTAATGCCCATGATATGTTTTACATGGGGGTTTTGTTCCAAGGTCCACCACTTTTCCAAGATAACTCTATTCAAATGTAGAGAGAAATAAAGGTCCACCACTTGTCCAAGCTAGGCTCCATTGAAACATGGAGAGAATGATGCTCCACCATTTATCCAAGATAGGCTGCATTGAAACATGGAGAGAAGCAAGCTTTACCATGTTTCCAAGCTAGGCTCCATTGAAACACTCTAGGGGGTTTTATTTCAAGGCCCACCACTTGTTTAACCTATTATCCCTAGTAGCATGAGTGGTTTGGTTTCAAGATTCACCACTTGTACACTCTATGTCATTATATTGTGTTAAGGTCCACCACTTGTCCAACCTATAAGGTTATATCTTAAATGGTATCCTTTCTCGCCACTTGAAATGCCCATGATATGTTTTACATGGGAGTTTCATTCCAAGATCCACCACTTGTCCAAGCTAACCATATTTAAACATAGAGAGAAACAAAGGTCCACGACTTGTCCAAGCTAGGCTCCATTGAAACATGGAGAGAAGGAACCTCCACCATTTCTCCTAGATAGGCTCCATTAAAACATGGACATAAGTAAGTTCCACCATGTCTCCTAGATGCTAGGCTCCATTGAAATACGCAAAACCCATGATATTTTGTACATGGGTGATTTACATTCAAGGTCAACCATTTGTCCACCCTATTATCCCTAGTAGGTTTGGTCTCACAATTCACCACTTTTCCACTCTATGTCATTATAATAAGAGGAATTGGGTGCTAAGGTCCACCACTTGTCCAGCCTATAAGGTTATACCTTGAATGGTATTTTTTCTCACCACTTGTAATGCCCATGACATGCTTTACATGGGGGTTTTGTTCCAAGGTTCACCACTTGTCCAAGCTAATTCTATTGAAACATAGAGAGAAACAAAGGTCCACCACTTTTCCAAGCTAGGCTCCATTGAAACATGGATCTTAATACCAAATTATTCCTAGTAGCATGAGTGATATTTTGTACATGGGGGGTTTGCAATCAAGGTCCACCATTTGTCCAACCTACTTTTCCTAGTAGGTTTGGTCGCAAGATTCACCACTTGTCCACTCTATGTCATTATATTAATAATAATTGGGTGTTAAGGTCCACCACTTGTCCAACCTATAAGGTTATATATTGAATGGTATTTTTTCTCACCACTTGTAATGTCCATGATATGTTTTACATGGGGATTTTGTTCCAAGGTCCACCACTTGTCCAAGCTAAATCTGTTCAAACATAGAGAGAAACAAACGTCCACCACTTGTCCAAGCTAGGCTCCATTGAAACATGGAGAGAATGATGCTCCACCATTTATCCAAGATAGACTCCATTGAAACATGGAGAGAAGTAAGCTCCACCATGTCTCGAAGATGCTAGAGTCGATTGAAATACACAAAACCCCTGATACTTTGTACATGGGGGGTTTACATTCAAGGTCCACCACTTGTCCAACCTATTATCCCTAGTAGCATGAGTGGTTTGGTCTCAGGATTCACCACTTGTCCACTCTATATCATTATATTAAGAAAATTTGGGTTTCCATATCTAAATGGATCTTTGCTTGGATAAGTGGTAGACCTTGAGACCTAAATACCCATTCTACACTAGAGCATTGGTTAATCCTTATGCACTTCAAGCATACCTTTAACAACAAGTAGTAGTTATTAGTTGACTTAAGTCTAGTTGACCTCAATGGTATTGAGACTAAGAGAGAGTGTAGCATAAAAAAGAGTCAGGATTTTAATTTGACTTTCTTTCTATTAATGAGTAGATCATAGATGGATTTTGGTATCTAATAAAACCTTAGGGTAGACAATGTAAAACTCATGTCTGTTGTTGTGTTTGCATTAAGTGTTCTTGTTCTTTAATTTCAGAACCATTACAGAAAAATGGATTGGCTATATGCTGGCATAAATTGAAGAAAACTATTGAATTACCCATCCAACCTCCTCCAAGACCTTGTCCAAGGAATAAATCACCTCCTCATCACCTACCACTTGCTTTCAAGGACATCAAAAGAGTACTTATCTTGGATCTAGAGGGGTTACTTCTCAAGACAATTGAAATGAAACATGGAGATTCTATGCCATCTTGGGCTCAACACATGCGACTTGTGGAGGATATTAAAGATGAAGTTTATCATGTGGTGTGACCAGACACACAAAGTTTTTTGGATTTTTGTGCTGAATACTTTGAGCTATGGATATGGAGTTGCTATAACTTAACAAGGGTGCAACGCATCACACAAAAATGTTTTCCTGAGCAGTATACCAAGTTCAAGGTGTTTATGAGTAACAAAAATTGCCAAAATCCAAATATTATGTTAGGATTTACAAGGGTTTATCACAAAAATTTGAGTGATATTTGGAAGATATTTGAGGATTTGGATGCAAACAATACCTTAATTTTTGATGACACTCCATATAGGGTGATGTGGAACATGCCAGGGACATATCTTATATTTCCAAAGATGTGGAGGCAAACTTCCGAGCAACTTCAAAACTTCTTGCAGAGAACCATAATTCCATGGTTGGTAGGATGGTTGTATGCAAGAGATAAGAGAGTCTATACATACAACACAATTGTAAATCAGTATAGTGATTCTGAGACAAATTATGTCCTTGGTGTGTACTTGTCAACACGAAAGAATTGAATAAATATGGCACCCTACTCTAAGGGGACTTCAATGTACTATTGGAGTGCATCCTATTGTAAGGGGACTCTGATGTATTGCTAGAGTGCACCCAAATTTTTGGAGACTCATGCTTTATTTGATTGGGGCCTATGTTGGGTCATATAGTAAAAGAAATTCATTTTTTGTCAATTCATATCGAGGTTGCATTTATTTGTAACTATGAGAGAATTGATGTTTGATGTCAAAATAAAACTTGTAAGTATGGATCAGAGAATTCATGGACTTTAAATATGTGAGAGGGATCTTTTTCTTGGGCACAAATGTTTGCTTCAAGAATTTTGTCATTACATACTTTACGTGAAAGAGTTTTAGAACCTAAAAGACTTTGAAAACAAAACTATGGAATCTAAGTGCATGTATTCTTGAATGGCTTGAAAGTTGATGTATACATGCATGTCGCCTTGATGAAGATTTAGATCTGACAAGATGCAAAGCTAGAATTCTTGGACGTTACCTTTGTCAATTTGGTAATAACATATTTAACTTTCTTTTATTATGGGTGGAAAATATATTATTATGTGCATTTGGAACCTAATTGCTTGACCTTCAAACCAAGATTCCTATGTTATTTTTTCATATACTTTTTTGTAATGAATTAAGATTGTGGATACAAGGTCCACCACTTGTTCAAGCTAGATCTAAGAAAGTATATATACTGAGTCTTCAAACTAGTAAACCAAGGGAAGAGAGAAGCAGGGTCCATCACTTGTCCAAGCTTATCTCTAGACAACATAGAGAGATGTTAGGTCTACTAATTGTCCAATATAGTCATGGAGAAATAATAGAAGGTTGATCCACTTGTCCAACCTATCATCTCTAGTAAAATGGGAGGTTTGGCCTTAAGATTCACCATGTAACCAACCTATACTTCATTGTATTATGAAGAGTAGAAAAGCAAAGCTCCACCACTTGTCTAAGGTAGTTCCAAAATCAACATGGAGAGAATCAAGCTTCACCATTTGTCCAAGATAGGTTCCATTAAAACATGGAAGACCTCATATATGTTGTACATGGAAGCTTTTTTCCAAGGTCCACCACTTGTCCAGGCTAAGATCCATTAAAACATGGATAGAAACAAGGCTCCACAACTCGTCCAATCTTTATAGCTGCAAAGTGTACCGGTAGTCTAAACTAGGCATGGGAAAATAATAGAAGGTCCACCACTTATCCCATATATTATCTCTAATAGCATGGGAGGTTTGGTCTCAAGATTTAGGAATTGGCTAACCTGTATTTCATTGTATTATGATGAATTTGGTTTTAAAGTCAACTACTTATCCAAGCTATAAGTTTATATCTTGAATGGTATTCCTTCCCATCACTTAGAAAACCAATGATATGTTGTACATGGGGGGGTTTGTTACAAGGTCCACCACTTGTGATAGCTAGTTTCATTGAAACATGGATGAAGACAAGCTCCACCATTTGTTAAATCTAGACTCCATTGAAATCTAGAAAATCCATTCTATGTTGTACATGGGGTTTTTGTTTTAAGGTCCAACACTTGTCCAAGCTAAGATCCATTGAAACATGGAGTAGAGAAACACTCCACCACTTGTCCAAGCTAGGAAACATTGATAGTAGTTGGCTTAGTTTGAAGATCCACCATGTGTCTAAGCTAACTCTATTGAAACATAGAGAGAAGCAAAGGTCCACCAACTGTTCAAGCTAGGCTCCATCGAAACATGGACAGAAGCAAGCTCCACCATTTCTCCAAGATAGGCTCCATTGAAACATGGAGAGAATCAAAGGTCCACCATTTATCCAAGCCAAGATCCATTTGTCCAACCTATAAGGTTATATCTTAAATGGTAATCTTTCTAATCACTTGGAATACCCATGATATGTTTTTGTTGTGGGTTAGGTCAACACATGAACATCATACACAGCAAGAATAACCATCTACTCCACCATACTTCATCAACAACAATTCAGACACAGTAAACATAACTACTCAAAGAATATCAGAGTAAGCAGAGACAATACACTGAATAGTTGTTGCACTGCACCATCATCATCACATTCATATCAGAGAACAGATACATCGTGCGCAGATACATTCCCCACTTATATAGATAAATCCGACTTAACTACCCAGTCACAAGACATTCAGCAGACTGCAAATGAAAGACAGTTACATCCGACTTAGCAAAATACAGCTCAGTAAATATCCGATAAGTCAAAATCCGACTTAGCTATTCAGAGTCAGTTTCTAACATGTGCCTCTCAACACATGGCACGTCCCGGTGGTAGATTTCGCAGAAATCTGACCCGGATCCACAGATCCCTTGATCAGGAATCCACCCTCTGCTGCACAGCTTCTTCCTTACTCTGGTCCTCAGTATTCACTTTATGATCCACCAACTCTGCTTCCTTTACTGCATCTGACTCTGCTGCATCAGCTTTTCCCATTTCCACCTCTTGTGCTATATCTGCAATCACAGTATCAATCTGCTCTTCTGCAACTTTCTCCTCAGCTACATCCTGCATCAAAAAACTATTAGTAAAATTCTCCTCTTTCTTTTCTGCCTCTGCAAGCTGCTGTCTCTGATTCTCTTCCATCTGCTGAACTTGTTGCTTCAAACAGTCTCTCTCCTTTTGCAATTCCTCCACTTCCTTCAACAATTGTGCTTCTACCTCATGCACTAACCCTGCCTTTATCACCTCATATGGATACTTAATGACAAATCTCATTCTCTCCTTGGTCTTTTGCCACATCTCCTGTGCAACCAAAGCTAACTGCTGCTTGAGGATAGACACTTCTCCTTCTTTCATTAATACTGCACTCAAGCTAATTTCCTCCTGTGCCAACATCTGTTGCTCTAGTACCTGCAAAGGTTCCAATCTCAACCTCTGTATCTCCACAGTGACCTGTAACTCTGCATTCCTCTTTGCCATGTCTTCCAACTCCAAAGCAACAGCTGCCTCCACTTTCTCAGTCCATTGCTTAAACTCCCCCAATGATCTCTTCACTTTTGCTAACTCCATCTTCTGTTTCCCCACTGTTTCCTCCATATCCTGCTCATACTTTACTTTCATCATAGCTATCTGCTCTTCAAACTCTTTCACCTGTGACACCTGTCCTTTAAACTCCATCAACTTTTCTGCATTCCTTTCAGCTTGCATACTCTAAACCTTCAGCATATTATTCTGCTGCCTCACAAATTCCTGCACCTGCTGCAACATCTGAACTACTTTATCACTGTCCAATTTCCCAGTATCTACTGATACTCCAGAGACTTCCTCAGCACTAAAGTCTAATCTGGAAAACACTCTGCTGACTGGTTCAGACTTCTTCCTCTTGTTGGATAATGTGAAAGCCTTACCAAGCTTTATTGGTGTTTCCTCTGCTTTTACCTGCATTGGTGAATCAACATCCATGGTGCCAAAATCTGCAAACTGCATTTTTGCTGTGATTTCTTCAAAGGCCTCTCCTGGAGTATATTTGGCTTTCACCAAATCCTCATAAGCCTCCATATGCTTAGCATTAAACTTCACAAATCCTATCTTTTCAGACTGCACCATGATAGGCTGCTCAATCAGAACTGGCTGCTGCTTCTCCTGCACCAGTTTTTCTGCTTTCACAAGCCACCTTGCTTCACCACTCTGTACTCTCTGTGCAAAAAAGAACAATGCTGACAAGTAACCACATAACCTACTATTTGCCTATGTCTTCCTTTTGTCTGAAGAATGAATCTCTGCTGCCAACTTTTCATACACCCAGTGAGCCCAGCTCACTTCTCCTCCTTGCTCTGCATAGCTCAATGGAGCAAAGTTTTCTTTTGACATATAGTCAAACTTCACAATAAAGCATAGCCTCTCCAAGTACCACTTAAGCTGCTCTCTCCTAGCATATGCCACATTCTTTAACATGTAATACTGCCTGCCTCCTTCTCTTGGACCAAACTCCTTTTTCAGTGCTTCCTCTGAACACTTTGGAATAGGTGTATTAGGATGCAAAGGCAGCTTGAACACCTCAGACACCAACTCCACACTGAGTATCACATGCGATGACACTCTCCCCTTAGTCTTCCTAAGTATTTCCAACTGAGACTTTGCATATACATTGTTTCTACATTCTTCCCAAGGCAGAATCGCAAACTCATACAATCCTACCTGCTGCAACCATATGGCGTTGCGCTCTGCCTGACAATCTATGTCAACTTTGAAGTCCATAAAAGGGTCCATTAATGCTTGCATCACCTTACCTTCTGACACAGGAGTCGGCGTTGGCGTTTCCTCTTCTGCAGAGTCACTGTTTTCGTCTGCACTGCTTACGTCAAGCCGCATTGGCAGAGCTTTGCTTCTCAAACGTCGCCCCGAACCTTCGGTCTGCTCCTCATCAGGCTGTGGTTGCATGACCACCAATTGATTTGCTTTCGGCATGGCAGGACTGAATAAGGCTTCTTCAAGCGAAAACCCGAATCCTCTGTGCTACTGCATGTGAACTGGACGTACTGAACTTTTGTTGCATGTATGATTATACTCGCTGCACCATGCACACATATCTCCACCCGGTATCCTTGAAGTGCTACGAAACTTCTTTTCAGCACGCTCCCCGAGGCTATTAATCGGGCCTAATAATTTCTTATTAAAAATTCCGACTTGGTCAGTTCCGACACAGGTACTCTTCCAACATCTGCAATGCTGAATCGGATGTGCACTTTGGAACTGCCTGCTTCCTCCAACCTGTGAATTATATGGGATACTATGAAAAGACCTCCTAAAATCCATGCAAGCCAGCATTTTGCCTTTTCCTTTTGCTGATTCTGAATCTCCTGGCTGTAGGGGTATTACAGTCATACAGGCTACACTTGGCCAGTCCAAATGAGGTGGCTTTCCCTGAAATTTCTTCAACCTGAAACCATTAACTGCCTTTTCCACTCTTGTACCAAACACATCAACTATGATGAATGTCCCTTGTCCTTTATCCTGCACAATCTGATATGGTCCCTGATATCTCAATGACAATTTACCAGGATGTGGTCCCAGCTTAGAGTTGTACAACATTACCCAATCTCCAACCTGAAAGATCTTGAACTTCACATTCTTGGTCACCCATGCTTGTCTTCTTCTTTGTATGACTTCAGTAATGTAAGAGCTTACCAACCTATCCTCCTCCAGCTGCATCAGATATTTGTTCCTGTGTAGTACTGACAACTTTGGAGACTGCTTCTCTGCTGAGACTCTTAAACTTGGTACCACAAACTCCATAGACACCATAGCTTCCAGCCCATACACCATCTTGAATGGTGTCATACCAGTAGTGACTTTGAAAGCTGTTCTGAAGGACCATAAGGCAGAATCCAACTTATCATCCCAATCCTTCTGATTCTCTGTCACGATCTTTTTCAAAATCCTTATCAGTGTTTTGTTGGAGCTCTCAGCCTAACCATTAGCCTGTGGATGATATGCTATAGACTTCTTGTGCATAATCATATGTGTCCTTGTTAGCTCTGAAATTACTTCATTCAGAAAATGAGTTCCTCTGTCACTTACCAGCTCCACTGGACACCCAAACCTGGTCATAATGTTATGATAAAGAAATCTGGCCACACTTGAAGCTTTATTACCCTTCAATGCTACTGCTTCTACCCACTTAGTGCAATAGTCTGTAGCCACTAAAATGTATCTGCATCCCCTCTTGGAAGTTGGTTTAACAGGTCCTACAAAGTCCAAACCCCACTTTTGAAAAGGTTCCAAAGGCAAAATAGGATGATCCCCCATCCTATCCCTGTTTGAATCAGGTTGACCTGTTTTCTGACAAATTACACATCTTTTGGCATAATCATGTGCATCCTTTAAAACTGTGGGCCACCATAATCCAGCCTGCAAAATCTTCTTCCCTGTAATATCTCCAGAGAAATGCCCTCCTACTGTGCCTGAATGTGCTTCCTACAAGACTGCACTTTGCTCAAATTCTGGCACACATCTTCTTATCACTTGATCAATTCCTTTCTTATATAGTGCCCCTGCAATAACTAAATAGGGTCTGGTTTTCAGTGCAAATTTTCTTCTCTGATCAGCATTGAACTCCCTTGGTATAGTTCCATCAGTCAAAAACATCAGCAACTGATCATACCAAGAATCAGTCACAGCAGTCTGCACATCAAACAGCTGAGCATCAGGAAGTGCATCATCTACCCCAGTAGGTGCTTCACCTGTTTCAATCCTGCTTAGATAATCTGCAATTACATGCTCCTTCCCAGGAGTATGCTCAATCTGAAAGTCAAACTCCTGCAACAACAACATCCATCTTGCAAGCCTTCCAGTAAGAAGTGGCTTCTTGATCAAATACAACAAGGCCTGATGATCAACATGAAAAACTATCTTGTTCCCCAACAAGTAATGCATGAACTTATTCAATGCATATACCATCCCTAAAGCTTCTCTTTCTGTCACAGGATAGTTTCTTTCTGCACCTGTGAGAACCCTACTTGCATAATACACAGGTCTGAACCATCCCTTCTCCTTCTCCTGCATCAGTACAGCTCCTATTGCTATATCCGAGGCATCAACAAACACATGAAAAGGCAATGACCAATCAGGTGGCTGCAAAATTGGTGCTACTGATATCATTTTCTTCAACATCTGAAATGATTTCTGTTGAGGCTCATCCCATACAAATGCCACATCCTTCTTTGTTAATTGAGTTAATGGCAAGCATACATTAGACAAATACCTCAAATATCTGGAGTGCCACTTTGTCTGTCCAACAAACCTCATTAATTCTTTAATATTGGTAGGAACTGGTGCTGCTTGAATGGCTTCTATTTTCTTGACATCTATGGCCATTCCTGCTTTTGACACCACATGTCCTAAAAGTATTCCACTCCTCACAGCAATTACACTTTTATAAGGGTTCAGAGCCATCCTGAATTGTCTGCATCTTTCAAAACAGAGCTTCAGATGTAGCAGATGTTTATCCTTCTTTCCAAACACTGAGAAATCATCCACAAAGACTCTCATAAAGTCCTGTAAGTAAGGTTCAAACACCTTATGAGCAACAAAATTAAATGAAGGTGGTCCATTGGTTAACCCAAAACTCATCACTGTGTAGGCAAAGGCTCCCCATTCAGTTATAAAAGCTGTTTTATACTGATCCGACTCAGCAACACTAATCTAATTATAGCCAGAAAAACCATCCAAAAAGCTGTACATTTCATAACCAGCTAATGCATCCAACACAGCATCACAAAATAGCATAGGAAAGGGATCAGTAATGGTTGCTGCATTCAATTTTCTATAATCCACACATACTCTTAAGGCTCCATTTTTCTTTGGCACAACCAGCATAGGAGACAACCATGATACTTCATGTACAGGTTTAATGAACCCTACTGCCAGGAGCTTATCAAGCTCCTCCTTCACCTGTTTGGCAAAGTTAGGATTCATTCTATATCTTTGCTGCACAATTGGTTTTGCACCCTCTTTCAAATTAATCCTATGCTGATGTAGTGCTGGGTCAATGCCTCTCACCTGAGAATAATCCCAAGCAAACACATCCTTATAATCAACCAATAATTGCAACAGCTGTGCCAGAAATTCCTCTTGAATGTGTGCACTCACTTTGACCATTCTTGGTTCTACCTCTGTTCCTAAATTCAACTCCTGAAGTTCATCCTTTTCTACCCTGCTAGATGCCCCAAACTTCTTTTCATAAATTTTCTCAGCCATATCCCTGGCCTCCTTTTCTTCCTGCTGAATCTGCTCCTTATCAGAGATAGCATATTTCTGGTCCACCAACTGTAACAGTTCCTTACCCTGCACTGTCTCTCCTGGTGCTAAACCTGTATCTGGCTCATCCTGTCCCTTACCTTGCTGTAACATGCTTTCCACATCTACTTCAAACACAGGTACAACAGTTGGATTGGCCTTCAAGAACTCTTCCTCTTGGTCATCTGTGACCTCATCAGCAAAATTAATAGTCTAAGCAAACAGTGGTTTCTCACTTAATGGAACCATCTTCCTTCCCCTCATAGGTATGGTTACTTTCTTCTTCCCTTTCTTCAATATGACAACATTTTCTCCCCAGTCCTGTCTTACTTTAGCCAATCTGAACCAAGGTCTTCCTAACAGCATTTCATATGCAGCTGCTGAGTCTGACATTCTGAGTACAACAAAATTAACAAAAAAGGATAATCCTGACACCTGAATTTCCTGTGCTTTGAGAATTCCCAAAGGTTGTACCCTAGATTGGTCTGCCATTTTCACCTGAAAAGGTGCTGGAGCCAGAGCTCCCAACTCCATTCTTTTGTACACTGCCTCTAGTAAAATATTCACCCCAGAGCCTCCATCCAATAACACATCATCAAAATTTTCTCCAAGAAAGTGTACTTTAATAACTGGTACCACAAAGTCCACATCTGTTGGATTAATTCTATTTGCTACTGCTGGAGACAACTGCCTGTCCATTGTGCCAAGTCCATTCAGGTTCTGCAGCTTTCTGAACAATCTGTCTTTGAAAGCTGGAACGAATTGCAACAACTGATCCAAAGATAATTGAAGAGGTGAGCTAATAAGTATTTCAAACCAGTCCTTATCCTGTTTATTCTCCACCTCCTTACTCCCATTATTCTGCTCTTGCTTCTCATTTGGGTCATCCTCAACATCCACCTGCTTTGCCTGGTGTTTAGCAATCCTTTTTGTAACCTGATCTCTTACCCCTTTTTGCTACTTCCAATCCAAAGGTGCTTTATCCTTAGACCTAGTCACTGCTAGAACTTCAACATGACCCTCCTGCACACATTGGTTACAGTCACAAGCCCATTGATGTTCCTCTTCATTCCCTTGCTGCTCCTGTTCTTGGTCAGTATCTTGAATCTGCTCATCCTGAGAAAACACATCAAACAAGATTACATTTGCCTGAGCTGCTGGCTGATTTTGCTGTTGCTGCTATTGCTGTTGCTGCTGTTGCTGATTTCCAGGTTGATTGGGCTGATTATATCTCACAATGGGCATTCCCCTTTCTTCCCTATGCTTCACCCATAAAGCACAATTGGGACCTACCTAGTGATCTGGTACACCACAGTACACATAGGGTCTCCTATTATTATTGTTCTCCTGCTCTCTCCAAGGAGGTCTAGGAGGTCTTGCCCTCTGAAATGGTGGTCTTCCCCTAAATGGTACTGCTTGATTGGCTCCAACTTCTGGTCTTCCTCTTCCTATGTTAGGTGCTGTCTGCCCTCTATTCTTTGGATAGTACCAACAGCTAGCAGTGTTATGTCCATCCCTTTCACAAATGTGACAATACACTTTTTCTTTAGGTGCTACAACAGAATAACCAAACTTTTTAAGTTTGCCTACCAAATCTTGCTCAATGCTCTGCTTTTGCTTGACTTTCTTCTTCTTACTGCTCTGTTTCTTCTTTCTTTTTTCTGTTTCCTCATCACTGTCTGATGGTGAGTCTGAATCTGAGTTCCCACTGGAATCTGTGTCTTCAGATGCTTCTTCTGAATCTGAGTCATTTTCTTCTTTTCCTTTTGCCTTGGTCATGCCAAGTCTCTTCTCCACCCTTGCAGCAGCAGTAACAAGGTCATCCAGACCTCCAACAATATCAATGCTAGCTACTGCTCCCTTTAAGCTGCTTCTCAATCCTTTCAAAAAATAACCTGCTAACATTTCATTAGTGGGTCTTTCATTCCCCTGCAATCTTTCTACTAAAATTCTGAACTTCTGTGCATAGTCTTCAACCAGCATCTTATTTTTCTTAATGTCTCTGAGTTTTCTCAGGACATCAGTCGGAGTCTTCTCCTTTCTAAATCTCTACAGAAATGCCTGCTTCAAAGCATTATAAGTAGCAAAATGTGCAATGCCATATTGGCTGAACCAACTCATGGCCTTTCCTTCCAATGTGGCAGCAAACTGTTCCATCTTAACTCCATCAGCATACATCACCTGATAGCCACTTGCCTGCCACTTAGTTTCAAACTGTGCCACATGACAGTCAGCATCTTCCTTACTCCCTGCTCTAAACTTGGCTGCCTTGACCTTTGGGTTGGGTGGTCGTTGAGCCATTGGAATGGGTTGTGGTGGTCTCCTAGGTCTTTGCTTGGTAGCCCCCTGAAGTGGGTCAAACTGGATCCTTCTCCTGGTGGTTCTTCCTACCAGGAATAAAGCTCCAATAAATTGCCTCACTCTCTCTTCTCCTGCTGCTCCTGATCCTACCCCTCCTTGGTCTACAGGTTGCTGCCCCTGAGCATCGGGTGATTGCTGATTGTCATGATCATAGTTAAATGGATCAATGTTTCCAGCCTGTGCTTGAGCCCTTGTGTAGTACACTCTTCCTACTCTCCTGTCTCCCTCTGACATACATCATTACTTGAAAATAAACGTTAACCCAGCGGATCGCCAAATGTGTTGTGGGTTAGGTCAAAACATGAACATCATACACAGCAAGAATAACCATCTACTCCACCATACTTCATCAACAACAATTCAGACACAGTAAACATAACTACTCAAAGAATATCAGAGTAAGCAGAGACAATACACTGAATAGTTGCTGCACTGCACCATCATCATCACATTCATATCAGAGAACAAATACATCATGCGCAGATACATTCCCCACTTATATAGATAAATCCGACTTAACTACCCAGTCACAAGACATTCAGCAGACTGCAACTGAAAGACAGTTACATCCGACTTAGCAAAATACAGCTCAGTAAATATCCGATAAGTCAAAATCCGACTTAGCTATTCAGAGTCAGTTTCTAACATGTGCCTCTCAACAGTTTTACATGGGGGTTTTGTTCCAAGATCACCACTTGTCCAAGCTAACTCTATTGAAACATAGAGAGAAGCAAAGGTCCACCACTTGTCCAAGCTAGTCTCCATTGAAACAAGGAGAGAAGCAAGCTCCATCATTTCTCCAAGATAGGCTAGCATGGATAAGTGCGCCTTGAAACCAACCTTCCTATGAGGCAATAGAGCATATGCTACATATTTTATGTATGCCCCATGCCTCAAATTAAGAAGTGGACCTTGCTTGAATGTCACATGCAATAAATTAAGGAAATATAGCCAAGTGGATTGTATTCCTCAATGGATCCTTGCTTTCACAAGTTGTGAACCTTGAGTCACTTTTACATTAACTTGGACAAGTGGTGGACCTAGAAACCAAGATCTCCATGTTGAGATAAGTTGTAGGTAGGACAGTAGAACATAGACAACGATAATGGATGCAATATACTCGTCTCCTAATAATCCAATTGATTGAAACCATGGTATTTTAATTGTTTTCATTGTGTATTGTATGTGCATAAAGTGGAATGAGACCTTAAGAAAACTCAAATTTTTGACAAAATCTCTATATTTTGTACATGATATATTGAAAGTTGTCCAACCTGGGAATTGGGATTTTCCCACTTTACCTAATATGGTCTTCTATTTTTATATTAGGTTTCTTAGGGTCGAGCTTCAAGTTGTATAACAAGACCAACTCTCCTTTCTTGAATTTTCAAACCTTCAACTTACTATCATGCCAAAATTTCCTTCTTTGCTGGACCAATTCCTATTCCAACATTGAGCTCTATCTTATCTCATCTAGCTTCAATAACTCATCTATCCCATTTTTTAGAGTTGAATTAAAATCCATGTCATATTTGATACCATCCTGAGCTTGTGAGTTGTGTAGTCCCACAATGCCGTCTGAAGCTTCTTATCCCAGTTATGCGGTTCCTTCTGGACAATTTTAGTCAAAATGTTCTTGTTTGTTTTGTTACTACTTTCAGCTTGTCCATATAGTAAGGTGTTGATTTTTTATGCTTGATTGAAAAGATTTTAGCTAGGATTTGAATTGTTTCATTGATGAAGTGAGTTCCTAGTCTCAAACTATCTCGATCGAACGACCGAATTGGCAAACTATATGTTCATACAACAAACCTTGTTGTTGACTTTGCACTATTGTTGGGCAATGCTTTGGCATCTACCCATTTAGTAACATAGCATGTGGCCCATCACAATATATCTATTTTTCCTTGGGGCGACCTTCTTGAATGGACCCATAAAGTTCACACCCCACTTCAAACAATACTCCCAAATGATTGATGTGTTTAAGGATTTTCTATTACGTTTAAGAATGGACTTTGTTTCATTATTTATTTCAAACTCATGGAAGGGTAGTTTTATTTGATGGTGAAAGCTTTCCAATGGAAACATATTGCTTTTATCCAATTTATTGGTTTTTTGGATCTTGGCTTGACTCCATTTTCATCATTCTGGTAGTTTTATGTCATAAAATACCTACGTTAGTAAAGCGTTATGAGAAAGATGAGACTATAGGTTGGAGATGGTGATGTTTACTAGAATTTAATCTTAATTTTTCATTACTTTTGATTGGTTCTTACTTTGGCTGAATATGGAGAGGCTAGCCTGTGATGCTAAAGACCTGTTTAAGCTTTGACCTAAAACTCTTGGTTGTGTTCCAAAATCTCCTTAAATAATCCTTGATTTAGTAAAGGATGTTTGATAAGATTTTATAGGGAAATTAGCTTGGTTCATACCTTGCTAGCCTAGTTTTCTCCCCATTAATTTTGGTTTCCTTGAATTAAACGGAAGGGAACCAAGCTAGCAAGGTATGACACAAGCTAATTTAGTAAAGGATGTTTGCTTAGATTTTTGAATACCAGTCTTGACATTTATGACTTTCTCGTGCTTGCATGTTGGCCCCACTTAACCTGGTTAGATTGAAGTTTTCCCTTTCCTACCTTGAGACTCCCAGTTTGACTAATCTTAATACTTTAAAAACTTTGGGTTTTGATTAGTCTACTGACACTAGTATTTTAAATCTACATAGTTGGATTATTATGGGTTTTAGCTCTTGGCCTGGAACACCATAGCAATACTAAGGCTTTTTGAGCTTTTATTGATGATTGGTTGGGTACTAGTTTACTAGCTGAAAATTGTTTCTTTTACTTATGATTCTTTACTTAGAGAAGTCTATTTTTCTCAACTTGAAATTTTCTCCCATCTAGCTATTGTATCTTAATCTCATCTAGTGAATTTGGCTGGTTGTGAATCCTTAAATTCTTGGGATGCTGTGCATTACTTTTTAGAAGAAGAAAGTGAAAGAATTGGAAACATGATATTGTTGTGACTACATGGATTGCCCATGGAATTTATGGAAGGGTCTTCCTCTCAGGTGGAATCCTTGATACACCAATGTAAAAATGTTGTTACATTTCTTTGTGGCTATGATGTACTATAGTGCTACTAAAGAGCAGTTTCTAAAGTAGTATGTACCTAGTGTTGTTCTTGTTTACAGAAAGAATTTACCTAAGGTCTCCTATTGATGGCTGGCTTGAGTACTTGTTTTTAACTAAACTAGCTTTGATTTGTTGGTTCTGAGATATTTAGTTATGGTAGTATTCTCTTATAAATTTGTCGTTTTGGTTTCAACTTTCTATAAATGGAAAGCCTTGCATAAATAGGGCCTATGAATTTCATGAGTTTCTAACATAATTTTTCTCTTTCATAACTAATCTTAATACAAAGTATGATGCCTAGAGGAAATCTCAATAAGAATGGCTTATTAGTCACTATTTTTTGTTATAAAGGATTAGTAGACGGACCTTGAAACTTTATTATTGGGAGTACTTGTTGATTCATTTACATTAGATGGGTTGTATTATCCTCCTATGTTTGTCTAGCTTTGATGATGGTCCCTTGGACGGAAGTCTCACTTAGCTAGGCTACCTTGCAATTTGATCATAAACTTATAAGTTTTTTACAAATTCTATATAGAGTTTTGTGAATATTAATTTCTAAACTTCTAAAATTAATTTACAACATAAATTGGCCACTTAAGTCCAAGGAAAATATAAAGAGAACAAGTGAAATTGGTTAAGTGCTAATGGAACAACCCGGTCAAGGCTTTGGCCTAGAAGGGTAAAGTCCATAAAAGAGAAAGGGTAATTGCTAACTAGTTATCGCAGTCATAGGTTAATGCAAGGAAGGAAAATTGTATCATGTGCAGCCTTGATCAAAGGTACATGACAAAGGAGATGATCAAGAGTAATTATAGGAATCTAAAGATAGAAAGTAATCATGCTAAGCTCAAGTCATTAGAATAACTCTTTAGAATCCAATTATGAGGTCTAGAAAGTCTTAGGATGGAATTCTAACTTGCCACAAAATGTCTAAATTTAGCAGGTCTAAATTTAGTAGGTTTTGGGAGCAGCTTGATGGCACCTCCAAAGCATTGAGCTAAGGTTTTACAAAAGAGGTGAAATTCTCAAATCCCAAAGGTTGAGTTTTATCCTAATTTAGTAAATCCTAAATTAGTAGGTAGGCTGCAGCCTCGGGTCAGCTTCATAAGCCTCCAAGGTTTGTGCAAAGCTCTTGGAGCCAACTTAATTAATTAAAAGATAAGATTATGATTTTAATTAAATAAAAGAGAAAAGATAAAAACCAAGGTTAGATAAGCCCTTCATTTAGTAAATTTACTCTAGTCTTTGTTTACTAAGCTTGAATAGGCCACATGTCCAAGGTAGCACATTCTTGCTTTGTGTGAAACAAGTATGTGTGGTTGTGTGTGGTATCTCCACTTGCCAAGATGAGTCCCAAGGGGGAAGGGGGTAGGGGGGGGATCTAGCATGCAAGGCAAGAGGGACAAGTGTTGGAGCATGCTTGAGTTGCATTAGGAGGTGTTTGCACATCATTGGTCAAGTGTGAAGCATTATAAGTTAAGACTAGTTGCACTCTTACATAGCTATATAAGAGAGGGGTCGTTGAATTTTTGAGACTCTTTATCCTCTCTCACACTCTCTCAAGCTCTCAAGATTGGTAAAGAAATCTAGCTCGCTCGCTCTCTCTCTCTCTCCCTCTCTCTCATGGGAGCTCTAGAGATGGACTCTATGCTCAAGATCTTGTCTATGGATGCAAATCCAAGCCAATGAAATCTCCTCTTCTCCATCTCTACCATGCTATTTTGTGTATGTTTAAAGGGTTTTTAGTGTGTATTTATGTAAAGAAATCAACGCAACATAGCCTATGTTCTCCTTACTATCTCTCCCTCTTAAGTAAAACTCTCTTCTTTCATAGTTAGTAATTCTTGCTGAATCTAAAAGTAAGTATTAGATTGTCTGACACTGAGTCTTGGATACAAATTCCTATTTTGAATCCACCCTATGGCAGGACCTTGTTATGAACCTATGTTTGGAAAACAATATTTATCACTAAATGGAGAGCATTCTGCTCTATTTGGTTTATATAGTGCTCCAACTATATTTCAAAGATGAATCATTGGAATATTCAATGAGTTCTTGCATAAGTTTATGAAAATCTTCATGGATGACTTCACCATATATTCATATGAAGAAATGTATGTCCTATTTTTGAGAATGGTATTTGAGAGATGCAGAGAAAAGAGGATTTTCATGAACCTCTTTAAATCAGTATTCATGGTATAGAAGGGATAGTTTTTAGATTATGTTGTCTCAAGAAATGATATTGAGATGTATGAAGACAAGATCTAAAGTGTCCACTAGGACAAAGCCCACCAATGTGTTTGAAATTAGCTTTTTGTAGGGATATATTAACTTTTATTGGAGATTTATTCATATATTTGTAGCCAAGGATCTTCTGTTATATGAATTGACCTAGAATGGTGTTAAATTTATATGGTCCATTAAGTGAGAAAAAATCTATCAATCTTTGAAAGAGGCCATCAGTACAAAACAATTCATTTTTCAACCAAACTAAAATGTCATTTTCCATGTGCATGTTGATTCCTCTAGAATGGTGATAGGTGTTATCCTAACATATGGATGCGCCAATTATTTAATATACTTTTCCAACCTCAAATTTAGACACTAATTGCTAGGAAAGTTATTCTACAATCAGCTTTTGTTAAAAAATTATAAGTTTTGGATAATGAAGCATACATCACTGTCTTTGAGCTCTATGTACTCTTCCTTTTTCTTTGAATGCCCATATCTACCTCGTGGATTTTCCGTTTGAAGTGTTGTTTTCTTTAACATGTTCATAGGTTAAAGCTCTCCATAATATAGTAAGTTTAATCATGCAATGGTTCTCGAAATCTTATGCTACCAATCCTCTTGCTAATCAGCTCATACCTCAATATTTAAGGATAAAACCTACATTTTAGAATGGATATCGAGGCATCAATGCTAAGCTTCTAGGTGCATTCTAAACTGAAATTGGCTAGTTTAAATTTGTCCTACTGATAATAAGCATTTTTTTCAAGTGGTCAAAAAGTGTACTTGAGATCCTTGGCATGTGTGTTTAGGCTTTGTCTACTTGTCCTTTAAGTTTGTTTCAGTTTGGAGCTCGTTTTCTTGGTGAACTGTTAAGATATACTTGCCGATGTGATGATTGGCTTTTGTTGTTTAACATACAATTGAGTGTTGCATCAAGTGAGTTGGGATTGAGAATATTTTGCGAGAGATTGACAAACTCTTGTAGACTCCATGCACTAGTCATGTCAGCTATATCCCATAGATTGAAATTTATGCACGCGTTCTTGCTATGTCTACAATAAGATAGAGTGAGGCTTGGTAGCCCACCCATACAAGTATGCTTGCCACTACACAAGCCATGGGGAGGATAAAAGCATCCAAGGATATGAGAGTGATTCTAGAAGCACAAGAAGTTGCAAAAGAAGAGAAGCCTACAATTATAAAAGAGCCAACCTCTATCAAAGAGACTATGACTGATCCAAAGTAGAAAGAAGCAATGCACTCAAAGTATGATAGTATAACAAAGAACAACACATCAAAAATAGTGGATCAACCACCAAAGAAGAAGGTCACTTGCACCAAATGGGTTTACAAAGTCAAATACGTACAAGGGCATGGCTCAGCAAAAAAGTACATAGCAAGGTTCGTAGCATAAGGTTTTTCACAAATCTAAGGATTTGACGTTGTCGGGGGATATTTCTTCGAAACGTGAGCCGAGAAGGCACGGGGCCTGGCTATGAGAGATGTGAAAGAGAGAGAAAAATAGACACTGACACCTTTAGCAATCGCCCTAATCATCAATAAATAGAGTAAATCTTTAGGTACAACCTAATCGATAGCCAAGGCGGCCTGTTAGCAGCATCGTCAATTGGATTATCTGAAAACTAGGAGTTTAAGCTCCCTTAACAAGATTAAGCGGGCCATTAGCGGCTCCGCGACTTATCAAGTGCGGATGAATTTTGAGATCTATAGAGCCGGTCTCAGGCTACGTTTTGATATAAAAACTTTTCCGATCCGATACCGTTTGTGAAAGTTATAGCCAAAACAGTGAAATGCATTTTAGACTGGTCAAAATGAGTCCAAATTCAATTTTAAAAGAATATTTGGGATCTCTGTGACACTGTGAACACTTCTATCTGGTCAAAAGTAAAGTTGGACCCTAAAACTGGCCTAGAGACATCCTACGCGTAGTATGTTTATATGCTCAGAATTTAACAAAATTTGGTCTAGAGACTCCCCTTAAGTCTAGCAACACAATGGTATGCTCAGAATTTCATTTGGATTTAAAAATGGCCTTGAGACATCCTACGCGTAGGATGTCTTTTTGCTCAGAATGACTTGAAATTATCACCCCAGCTTCTCCTTGATGTGTTGATCACAGTGGTGTGCTCATAGGTTGGTTTGGAGTCCTAAATCAAGCTGGAGACATCCTACGGGTAGGATGTCTAACTGCTCAGATTTTGTCCAAACTTGATCCCAAGACTCTCCTAGTGCTCAACAACCCAATGATATGCTCAAAATTGAATTTGGATGCCAATAGGTCAAGATTTAGGCTGCAAGAGCTTCTAGTGCACTCCAAGAGTAGGATGTCTGACAATTCTTGTCTTTGCTTGGTAAATAGGTCAAACAAAGTCCAAAATCACTTTTGAAAAAAGTTCTGGAATCCTTGAGACACTTAGAACCTCCCTATATGGCCAAAGTAGAATTTTGACCACTTTATGACCCTGGAGACATCCTACGCATAGGATGTCTTTTTGCTCTGTTTCAGCTCAAACTTGCACTGTAGCTTCCCCTTGATGTGCTGATCTCACAGCTCTTTTTACTTTTTGATTCTGACACCTATAGGTTGGTCAAATGATCAAGAATCTATTCCAAAATCCTGATGTCTGTTCTGATGAATTTCTAAGTCAAATCAACTCCAAATTGGACCAAAATTGCCTAGGAGTCTTGCCTAAGGCTATATGACATCATGGTATGGTCACAGTAGAATTGCCTAGGAGGCTTGCCTAAGGCTATATGACAGCATGGTATGGTCACAATAGAATTTTGGTTTCAGAATTATGCAGTAGACATCCTACGCATAGGATGTCTTTTTGCTCAGAATGAACCCAAACTTGAACCAGAGACTCTCCTTAAGGTGCTGATCATTATGGTATGCTCAGAGGTTGATTTGGAGTGCTAAATCATGGTGAAGACATCCTACGCGTAGGATGTCTAAGTGCTTAGAAAATCCCCAAATTTGAGCCACAGCTTTCCCTTGATTTCAGCAACCCAATGGTATGCTTAGATTTGAGTTTGGATGTCAAAAGACCCCAAAACTAGCTATCCTTGCCTTTTTCAGTAAAAAATGCTAAAGTCTGCTTTGAACCCAATTTTCTCACCCAAATGAGCTGAAAACTCTCACATGCACTCAAAAAATCAAGTATAACATGCACATGAAGTCACCCTATGGTTTGGTCTCAAAATTAGGCCTTGGACACAATTTGGGTAGGATGTCTGGAAATTCTCGTCTTTTGGCTTTGATCTGTCAAAATTTGGTCAAATTTCCACTTTCTAGGTGAAAATAGGGCAAAACCTACCTTCTAAACACACTGGTAACCTCAGATTTTCAAAAAAATGCACAGATCACCCTGTAGACATCCTACGCGTAGGATGTCTACTGCTGATTTTTTCAGACTGAAGTGTCCCTGATGCTTCCCTATGCTCTCAGCAAGTGCAAGTATGCTTCACAATTGCAAAAACATGCAAAAATCACTTAATTTAAGCCTTTTCTGAAATTTTACGTTTTCAAACTCCGCCTTTTGACTTTTGGTCAACAAAAATAGGGAAAAACACCAAGTCAATACGTTACTAGGGTAAAACCTACCCTCTGAAGCCACTGGTGCAGTCAGAATTTTCAAATTTGTTCTCTAGAACCCCCTTGAGACATCCTACGCGTAGGATGTCTATGTTTACAGAATTGCAGGTTTTCTTCACAGAACCCTTGCAAATGCTCTTTTATATGCACAGCATCAGTCAGTCATACAAAAATATCCACAAAAGCTTGTTTAATGCATTTTTACCCTCAAAAGCACACTTTTTCAGTGATTTCAAATGCAATCAAGCACTTTAGCAAATAATTCAGTGCTGAATAGCTCTAGATCAGAATTGGATCACTTACCTAAATCTACTCCTACAAATCATATGGGTTTTTGCATCTATGAGTAGAAAAACGCTTCACTGTCACACACGGACTAGTAAACGCTTTTATCACCTCACAAATCACTCGACCACCAAAAACTACTTTAATCCATAGATCCTAACTAAACCTATCTAGTCGCAGACCCTCGGCAAGACACACGCTTCCTGGATATCCACTTGATCATGGAATATCCTCTTCCGGATCCACTTAAGAAAATCGCTTTCTTTAGCCGAAACTAAATCAAGCAACCATCACACGAGTGTTAGTAGGAAACCTACTTAGGTCCTTGTGTCCCCGGCATCGGCGCCAATGTTGGAGGGGTACGACTCACACACCCATGAAGTACATGCAAACACTACCTAGATCAACATAATGTCTATCAAGGACACAGATGACACAATAGGCACAAGGAGGAAATCTCTTTAGCTTGTCATGCTGAGACCATCCTACACATACAACACTCTGGAAGGCCAACTATACCACAATCAAGAACCTCACTGCTCTCAACTACAGAGGAAATCCATACACCGAGCGTGTTATTTTTCGAGCGAAATTGAAAAGAATTAATACACAAACTGCCTTATTAATAAAGCCATGCCATTATCCAAAGTTTAAGCAGCACAACAAAATGGTCAATCCGGAGAGGATTGAAAACTTCGACGCATGAAGGTGATTGCTGCTACGATTGTCATCATGCTGACTAGGGAGGCCATGATTGTATGTATGAGAAGAGTGAGCTCCAAGGCATGTTCACACCGCAAACCACGTCCTTGAAGATCAGCACATGGAGTTGCATCTCACGGAGTTGTCTAGGTGTGAACACTACCATGGGCTATTCTTGTTGTTGCTGCAACATTGCCGCTCCACCTCCTTGGTTCGTCTCTCTATACCCGCTGAGAAGCATTGTTGGGGGTGCATGTTAGAAGACTCGCACAAGAAAACCATGTTTTATATTAGAGCTGAGTTTTGCATACAATCAAGACATTTAGGGAGATATAAAGTGTTTATTTTTTGTCACATGGCCATGCTACTTTTTGAAATTCGAAACCCATTGGTTGCGATCTTCACTTCCCTTGAAAAAGGATTAAGAGCACATCTGCACAGCCGGGGTTGAACCCTAGCCTGCACACGTCAACCAAAACCCTGCTCTCAAACCTCAACTCTGCCAATTTTTGCAAAGTTGGAAAATCACTTCTTCTATCGACCGTCCGGTTGAGAACGTGCAGTTATTCAAGTGCATCTACTATGAAAGCATTTAAGAATGTAGTCCAATTTTGTTAACGTTTGGCTAGGGTAGAACTTCATCTGTGTGAATCCGCCTTAAGGACCTTCACTTTTTCTTTTTCATTCTTGTTCGTTAGTCGTCAGCTAATACTCACAAAATGCATGGTATTTGTAAGATTTCTAGAATAATGAGCATTGTCTCCTAAATATTTCTAATATCAAGGTAAAAAAACGGGACCATGCCACTAGAATGCAAAATTTAATAAATACCACCAATGCCCCTAGTAGTCTATGGGTCTAGGCTCTTAAACATGCAGGGTAGTAAGATAAATTAAATGCGCTTTAATATTTCTCTTTTCTCTCTCTCTCTCTCTCTCTCTCTCTCTCTCTCTCTCTCTCTCTCTCTCTCTCTGTCTCTCTCTCTCTCTTTCCATACATACATATATATTTATATTTATTCACACGTGAAGACTTGCATGATAGAACCTATTAGGGCTCTCAAGCCAGAAATCAAGGACTCGTTCCTGAGCAAGCGAGCATCAGTCACATGCGGTTGGAGTCTCCACTGATTAAGAGGGAATGGTTGTTCACTCTGGAGGAGGCAGGTGTAGTGGAGCTATAGGAGCTATAGCTCAGCCTACAATTAGGAAGGCCACTGGTAGAGTTACAGTGAACAAGGGACCCTTGGAGATCTTGGTTCAAAAACTGCTCTCTGAAGGGGAAAGCATCCATTCGAGCAATCTTCCAACTAGAATTTGAGCCTGCGAGAACATCTGCACCGGACAATCAGACTGGAGCTTGAGCCTTAGAATCCATGAGCATAAGATAAAGGAGGATCTAGCCTTCTTACTCTAAACTACATTCCCATTGAAAAAATCTTAGCTTTCATGTCAGTACAACTGAGTGAGGGCATACCATGGGGGAGAGAGAGAGAGAGAGAGAGAGAGAGAGAGAGAGAGAGAGAGAGAGAGAGAGAGAGAGAGAGAGAGAGAGAGAGAGAGAGAGAGAAGGGGACAACGAATGTGGGAGAAAAAAAAAACATGTGCTGAGATTATACTAGTCTAGCGATGGTAAGCAAAAGATTTTCCTTGAAGGAGTTGGGATGATGCAGTGCTGATGCAGGTGCTCCTCATAGTGTGGAGAGATGCTATGAAAAGCAAGGTAAAGCGGTGTGCACGACAGTGGCCAGGGCCCTCTCCATTTCTCTTAGTCTCTCTCATTCTCTCTCTTTAAAATCTTTATTTGGGCCTCAAGCTGCAGCAACTCCAAAGGGTTTGCATCGTTAATATTCTGGCAGGGCATAGCCCTAGTCCATACCGCATCAGCACAGGACATTTAGGGCAAGAGACATGAGCTATAAATTACTAATGACTGTGTCTTAATATTCTCCCTAATTATTAATGACTGCGCTTAACTATTCTCCAGGATCAATATAGGAGTTGTAGTGATAATTTCATCTTCCTCGGCCGCTGATCAGGTAGAGCCTGGGAGAGCCGGGGCTTACCTTCATGATCGCAGTTATTATTATGGGAACTCTGGAAGGTGTCGAAGTGTAGCGTGCTTATATCCAGGACGATCCCCTAACCAGTACCGCGCCGGAGCGAGAGGGTTAGGGGCGAGAATTTGGAATGTTCTCTCTTAGTGTGTATTAACCAATTAGTGAAAGGATTATAGTGTGGTTGCCTCTATATATCTGGGACGTGCCCCTAAACAGTACCGCGCCGACGCGGGAGGGTAAAGGGCAGTAAACTTCTCTCTTAGTGTGTGATAAACAATTAGTGAAAGCTTTGAAAGCATTGCAGTGTGCCTGTCTCTATATATCCGGGATGTGCCCCTAATTAGTACCGCGCCGACGCGGGAGGGTAAAGGGCAGGAAACATTCTCTCTTAGTGTGTAAGCAATTAGTGAAAAATTGAAAGGCGTAACCTTCTTTCTGCTCTTGAATGTGTATTTAGCTTTTAAATTTAGAATATAAGTGTAAAATTTAAAGAAAGTCTCTTACCTCATGAAGTTATCAGTGAAACAAACAAAACTAGCAGTGCCTTTGGAGCAGAGAAGCAAACCAAGCATTCAGTATCGCATCAGCGCAGGAAGGATAAGAATGAAAAACATGCAATCTTGCATCAAGCCGGTCATAGATAAGGGCTGATTTAGAGCAGGTCAAGGGTTGATTTACACCAGCTTTGGATGTGTCAAATTGGATGAGTAGCTAGAGTGCAAGCTAATTGAGAACATAGTTTGAAACTCAAAGTAAGACACATTGAGGGTACATCCACCAGTTATCAACATAAGTGGCTCCTTAGTACGTTGCTAGTCACTATGCTACACACTCTTTGACTAGCTTTACTTAGTTAGATCATGTGAGACCTAAATTTTATATGTAAGATAGGGGTATGATAGTTTTCTTTATTGATTGTCGTATAAGCGTAGAAAGGGGGGTCATATTCCCTAATATGAGTCGTATATAGGGGTTTTATCAAAGTTGTTCGCTTGCAGGTGGCGTCTCGTTTTGTATATAGAGTGAATCCCCCGGGTAGAGAGCGCACTTGAATGGGTACTAACCTCTAATGACAAACTAGCTAATCCACACTGGCAGCGATAGTCTACTGCAGATTGTCATTCCCTAGCCATCAAATTAGAGCTCCTACTGGGGAACAGGCCAAATGAAAGACGTCATAAGTCAATTGAAAGAAGTTTTACTACAAATGCAAATTGCCAGGGGAGTTTTGAATCAGAGGGTACAAGCTATTATTGAAGATCAAGCTACCACCAATAAGGGGCCTCCGACTCAAATGACAGTAGGAGAACAAGCAACTGCTCTCTGAAGACTATTTCAGCTAGTCAAAGTAACTAGAAAGATGATGCAGCAAGAGAACCAGACTGTCCTTAATTTTTTGGAGTTTGTATCGAATTCCCCAATCCTCCTGTATGCTTTACCAGCTAGAGAAGCTGAGCTGCCTAGGTTTTTCCCAGCACTGTATCCTCAACATCCAGAGCCAGTAGATCGGCTCACATACTATAATATTACTGATGATCTTTAGGATTGGTATGGGTGATCCAGTGTAGAATGGAAAACTTGGCAAACACTTCTCAATGATGCTCTTCAATTAAATGATCTTGGGGAACTAAAGGAGGAGATACAGAGGATTAAGCTGTGTATGTGACAATGGAAAATCCATCTTAGAGGTCTCACCAAGATCAGAAACCAGTTGTTGCAACTTACTCTGGAGTGCTCTAAAATCCCTAAAAAGGATGTTACGGCTAAACCAGGCATGGGACCACAGTACATGATTCTCTTTGAAGCTAGGATTAAAACAAATCAGCCTCTTCCAGAAGGATGGATCCATACAGCTTCGCATTGTCATAAATTGGCTAGAACTCGTCTAACAAAAGGAAAACACATGCTCTATGATCCCGACACCAAAACCTATCATCCTCTCACGCCTTATGAATCAGAAATGACCACAGAAAGGCGGGATCATCTTGAGTAGGAGGCCATTTACAACTTATCCAGAAGGACAATGCTTGAACTGGGACTTCTAAACACCAACACGATCGAAAGGCAAGAGGAAGCGGGTTCAATGGAAGGATACTGGGTAGTTCGATCTCAGAATCCGATGGTGGATTTTTCCAGCCGTTCCTAGAATCAGACGATGAATTTTTCCAGCCAATTTCAGAATCAAACGGTGGATTTTCCCTGGAAGGTGCTGAAATTTCTTTGACTGGACACCCTTGGAATTACAATTATAGGGGTGTCAAGCACTCAACAAGCATGAATTATGGTATAAAGTTAGCAATACCAATAGAGTTAGCAACTTCACAAGAGTACTATCATGAGGAACATAGGCCAACCCATGAGGAACATTGACCCACCCAACAAGCAGGCAAAGAGGTTCCTCAACACCTTAGAAGAATTAGACGGTGGATGTTTTTTAGAAGTTTTGGAGTCATACCAAAATTCAAGAAGGGAGGGAAGGATGTAGATAGCGAAGACAGTCTCAATAGGCGGAAACTGTCTCCTGGAAGCCGAACAATGGATCAGTCAGTAATTACCACGGTAGTTACCACAGTAACTTCGAGAGGCTATAAATAGGACCCATTACATTGTAATTGGGCTCCTTGTATTTTGACTTCTTACTCCTAGTCTCTTGGTTTTAGTCTCTGAAGCTATTCTTGAGTTACAATCTCTTCACTTGTAATTCTACTCTTTAATCATTACTATAGTAGTCTATTGGGCTTTAGTCTGTTATACCTTGTACTCATTCTTCATAAACTCTAAATTTGAATGTGAAACGCTTTTCCAGTCATTCAGTCTCTTTCTAGTCCCAGTAGAGTATTTCGGTTAGTTAACTATTCCAGTTCAGTTTCCATATTCTATTCCAATTTCATTGACTAACTGATGACTTTCGGTAGCTATATTAAGTTCTAACACTGGAATCAGCTATCTAAAGAGATCAGCTCCAATTCCACTCGCCATCGCTGGCTCACGACCTCGCTCTCGACCTCAAGGAGGAGGATCCCTCTTTCTCTCTCTCCCTCTCTCGGCCATAATCAAGAGAGGAGACACAAGCAAACAAGAGGGGGCATAAGTAAGTATTCGAAGGAAGAGAGAGGAGTGGAAGCAAGAAAAGAACCAAGGCTCTTTCTCTCTAGCTCTTAAAGCTCAAGGAGGACTCTCTCTTGGTCTCTCTGTCTCTCGATATTCAACAAGAGATTCAGACAATCAACCAAAGAGGAAGCGCATGCAAAAGTAGGGTATTAAAGAGGAGATACTGAACAGGAGGTGTTGCTTGAACAAGGAAGTACAAAGGGCAATTAGAGCCTGAAGACAATTAAAGTATCTGGGGCTTATTGTTGGTAACTAAGGCAGTAGGACAGAGAAAGCTCTTGAGGGCTATTAAAGCAGGGAAAGATCAACACAAAAAGAGAGGATTTGCAAAATTTAAGAAAGAAAAAAGATTGACATGGAGATAAGGAAAATTATCACCGTAATCTACTTAAAATTGATTAATCATCTTGATAAGCCTCGGAGCCGCTAACAGCCCGCTTAATCTTGTTAAGGGAGTTTAAACTCCTAGTTTTCAGATAATCCGAGTGACGGTGCTGCTAACAAGCCGCCTTGGCTATTGATTAAGTTGTACCTAAAGATTTACTCAATTTATTGATGATTACGGTGATTGCCAAAGGTGTAAGTGTCTATTTTTCTCTCTCTTTTACATCTCTCACAGCTAGAGGCCCTGTGCCTTCTTGGCTCACGTTTCAAACACATATCCCCTGACATCTTTGGTGAATCCGATGCGAAACGAGGCGGGGTGGGAGTTAAAGATGGAGAATTTAGAGCAGATGATGAAGATGATTGCAGAGTTAAGTGCAAATGGCTTTGCAATGATAAGTCAAATGTTCCAGATTTTTTGAAGATGCTTCAACTGGTTCAAGGATCTGTGCTTGACATGGAGACCGCAAAGAAGAAGAAACAAATGGATGAAGCTTTGGATGCATCTTTAGATGCGATATATGATGAGAGGCGAGTCTTTGATGGATACGATCCAGAGGGCTACCTAGAGTGCTATGAGTTGGAAACCAAGGTAAGATAGATACCAGAAGAGTTAACGATCAGATTTTTTGAGTAGTTAGTGAGTTCAAATTTGAAGGAGCAGATTCAAGAGGTTACCAAAGACTGAAACAACAATTGGGAATATTTCAAAGGAGCTATTGTACAAGTAAGTTATGAGCATTATGAGAGCTATCAAGAATAGATTCCAAGTCTTTTAAACTACACAGATATTTGAGGACAAGTACGATCAAAATTAGAAGCTATGATTGATCAGTGTATTGTACAAGATACTACCTTCTTACACACTAATGGCGAAGACATAGTTAGAGCTACGTATGAAAATTTGGGTTTTACAGATGTTGTACATAAAGTAGAAGTCTTTGAGGGTGAGGCTTTACAGCTTCAGGATACACATAATGAATTTTGTAGAGAACCTATGCATGCAGTACATGTGAGAAAAAGAAATCAAGGGATCAAAACAATGAAGTGATTAAATCTGAAGAAGAAATTGTGGAGGTGAATGAGTGCAGCCATATTCAAGTAGACATGCATGAAGATTTGGTTAAAACTAATACTTTTGCTACTGACTCAGAATTAGAGCAAAATTTGTCTGGTACAGATTCTACCATAGAGTTGAATGATGATACTGGTACAGATTCTACCATAGAGTTGATTGATGGTACAATTGCTATAGGTCAAAGCAAGGATGTTGCTGTTGAGAGTAGCATGATCATGGATTTGGGTATACCAAATTCATCAAATTTGGATGTACCAGATTTTGAGGACTTGGTTAAGCAAGAGTATGTGCCTGAAGATTTGCAAAATGTTGATTCAAAGGGGGTCCATACTCCTTAATTGACAAGTTGTTGTGAAGACAAGCTACCAAGTGGAAAATTGATCTCGAATGTGATGATGACTCCTTCTTTGACAAGTTTCTGTGACCTAGAGCTACCAATGTGGCAAACTGATCTTGAATTTGCTGAGGATTTAGAAAGGGAGCAGACCTCTTCTCTATCAAGAATTTGTGACACAGAGCTCACACAATGGCAGAATGATCATGAACTTGATGATACTGATTTAGAGGGGGTGCATAGTGAAGTGCAATCTCTTGGTGTTGAATATGATTGGTTCCATTGTGCCGATGATACAGAAAGGGCAATAGATGAAATTTTCAATGTGCATGCTGAACTTTGTGCTACAGAAGTGCAAAGATATTTGGATGAGGGTGAAATAATTGAGGAGCATTCTACATCATATGTATTTAGTATGCATGTCATATGTGGAAATCTTAATTTACAGCAGCCTGAGATGTGCAGGATGGAGGAACCTTCTAAAGCGGTAGACCTAGATCTTATGTGCTTATTGGACATGGACGAATCTTTGGATGGATTCTTAGATACAGATGCTAAGGATACCAATCAATCTAGATTCATGGATGAGAAAGTTTGTTCAGATGTAGCTGATGAGGACCTTATGCAGTTGTTGGATGATTCTCTACTTGAGTTTAAGCCTCTACAAGATAGAGAATTTTTTTCTAATGCATCTTGCGAGCCTAATGAAGAGAGTTTTGTCAGAGACGTGATGTATTTGGATATGCATGATTGGAATTCCAATACTAGTGAGAGTGAAGGTGCACTACCAATGCTTTTACCTATGATTGATGATCAAAAATTGGATGAGCTAGTTGCACAGGGGATATGGCAGTATCTAGTGCTACCTGATGCTATATAGGATCTGATGTTACCCTATGATGTAGGAGATATTGAGCTAGCTTTTGACCAAAGAGGTGACATATATGTGCATGGTCCGGGGAAATTGACTTATATGCCATATGATCCACGCGGTTTTCATAAAGATTTGTGGATTAATTTATGCTTATACTCTATTGATTGAAAATTCTTGTATTCTTCCTATGATCCTGGAGGATGGTGCAAATTTTTTAAAGGAATGCTCACAATGGGGCAAATGATTGGTTTCCCATTTGATCCTAGGGGCTACTAAAGTGCAAAGTTTCAGATTTGAAGAGTACCAGTTATCTAGTGTAGCAGGTTGTATGGTACAAGGTTTTGGTTTCTAGATTATGCTAAGCCAGAAGAGTTTTTGGTTATGCGCTCAATAAGATTACATGGCTGGATTCTAGTTGACTTCTTTGGATGATTGATGAAGTATCTTCACATCTTTTAAGTTGATTTTGCTACCAAAACTTGAAGTAAGGACTTGACGGCCATTCTGTGTGCAGACAGATTAAGGCATACTTGATCTTGACAGGGTTAATGGTCAAGCTTTGTGCATCATTAACTGGAGCACTTGAGTCTGGTGGGGTTCACTAAACAAGTTTTTCATAATTGAATGGTTTGGAGATACGACACATATGTTCAAAGATTTTTGATGGGCAACTACTTAATGGTTAAGCTAGAACAATGATGATAGGGTATAAGGCTTACTTTCTTTTTCATATGTTTACCAGTTATGTGAGTCTGATGATGGCAAAGAGCTTAAGGTACACGTAGCAGATGCAGATTGAAGTGTTGTTGGCATAGACTAGAGGCTGCGTAGGTTCAGAGGGGGTGGATGTCGTGTAGCTCCACTCCCATGCTAATAAAGTTTCCATAAAAATGCACATCAAGCTTATTTGAAGCTTACCTGATTAATGATCAATGTTTAGGGCTTGTTAACATGCCAAGTTTAATGCTTGATATGCCAGATGCGGCTTTAAAGGGCCAACAAATGCCTTAATGATGCTAAAAAGGAGTCTACTTGAATTGAGCACATATGGGAGATTATGATCTAGAATTGTAGTGCTTAAAGTGCTCTACTGGCCTGTATTTACGACTCATCGATTAAAGCTACGGTGAGGAAGTTATGGCACGAAGCTGACTCGACTAGTGCATAGAGGCTACACGAGGTTATTAATCTCTCAAAAAACAACTAACAACTTGAATATAACTCAAGCTACACTCAAATTTCTATCGCTTCTTTTGCTTTCCTTGCCGCTCCTTGGGCTTCTCTCAGCTTCAAGGCTTCTACTTCGTGATACATCTTTTCCAGTGATTCCGTGGGATCTTCAACCTATTTCCTGGTATGATGCTTAGTTCCTAGTCCTTTAAGCTCAATGGGTACCCACTTTGCTAGGTCCTTGCCTTGTGCTTAGTGACTGCGTTCGTAATATTGCTTCTCTCTTTCAAATCGAGCCTGTTTTTGTACAGGTTCCTCCTAGTGTTCTGCCACGGCTTTTCTCTTCATTTCTTCAATTCAAGCTCTCCTTTCTTCATTATCCGAGCTTTCACTGTTGTGCCGTTCTGGCGAGCTCTTAGTAGACTCTTTATCAGATTTGTATGATCTCTTGGAAGATCTTGTAGCTCATGGAGAAGGTTGTGCTGACACTATCCAAGTGTTCTGATCTGGAGCAGGCGGCAAGTTGTTGGCCATGTTGATGGCATGGTAAGCAATACTGGTCAAAACCTCTGGTGCTCCCAAGTATGTGATTTTCCCTTCTTTATTTGTCCCTTTCAATGTGGAAAAAACATACTGTGCATGGTCAATTGGTTGCCTGGTTGTTGATTTGAAGACTTGTGTAAAGGTTGTGGTAACCGCATGATTTGATGTTGTATAACTTGGTGGTCTTTTGGCAAGAAAGTGGAAATGCTGGTGGTACAACCTTGCGGGCTCTTCCACCTGTTTATGGATGAGGTCAGCAAATGTCACAGCGGTGGTTTCCTTGGTGAAAGTACCTTCCGTCTTTCTATCTCTTGCCCTCATTGTCATTCCCTCTATTGGCAGTTTGAGTGCCTCTACCACTATCTCCTTAGTAATCACCACTTCAACTTTTATCCGTTGTGGGTTAGAGATTTGAGTGGTTCCATCTTCTTCGATCATGGATAGAAGCTCATAAGCTTTTTGGAAGTCCACTTCTAAAATTCTCTGAGACCAAGCATTCTGTTGGCTTCTTTGGTCTAGGGCTTTGCAACAACATCATAAACTTATTTTGGTAGAAGTTGCAGCTCTACCTGGTGTCCCTCTTCGCTCTTCAATCTTCCTATGAAAACTGTGGTGTTATGCTCTTCAAGCTGTTCTCTTGACAGATAGGTTGCTTTGGCGGTTTTGACTGAATCGGGATCCAGTTGGTATGATGGTAGCTCTTGCAACTTTTCTTTTTGATTGAGGTTCTTCTTGGCCTTCTCTGTTGCTTGCATGGCTCTAGATGAGTGAATAGAGTGTCAAAGTTAGCAAATTTAATAGATATTTCTTTGAAAGGTCCTTCAGTCTGAAATACTGACAAATTTGGTCCAATTTGCTTCAAATCAATTTTTAAGCATGCATAGATGCATAAAAACATGTAAAGATTAAATTCATAAAGTCAATACAAAAATTTATAACAAAAGTAAATAATCACGATTATTTACAGCTAAGTAATTTTTTCAACTTTTTGCAAATTTGGCATTATAGGCTTAAAAGTATGTATATACCAAATACATACTCTGAGTGAAATATGGGCTCATTTGGATGCATAGGATGAGAATGGTGCCAGATTTAGGTTTTAGGTCTCTGAAATAGTAGATGTGAAGAAATTTTGAGATTTTGAGCTCCAAATTGGTTCAAACTTGGCTAGCGAGCTTAGGACACCATGTACTTTGTCCAATGACGGCAAAATTGTAACTTTCTCCCATTTTGGCCAAAAAGTAAATAATCGAGACTATTAACTTTTCTACCAAAATAAACCTTTATTGGTACAACTTGGTTCTAGGCATTATATAGACCTTGTATATGTGATATGAGGTGATTTGGATCAGAAAATGTGGCTCATAACTCAAAACTTGGCATGCAAGGACTTCTTTGCGTTTTTTGGCAATTTTCCAAGTTATATGTGATCATTTTGGCTCATACTTGAATTTTGGCATGTATTAGGTGTGTACAAGTGATAGGTGACGTGATGATGCAACTTTCAAGCCAAAATGATGCAAAAGTAAAGAATCATGATTATTTATAGAGCAGTCACATTTTTCTTGCGAAACTTAATTTTTTTGACATAAAGACATTCTATACACCTAAAGCAAGTCCTAAATTGATTTTGGTAAAGTTTGGTCTTACCGGCATCACTTTATGCTTTGTCGACTCTGAAATCTTTGATTTTTGTGACTACTCTGCCTGTTAAGTTGGTTAATCACTTTTAAGGCTATGGACTTATCTACAACATAGTCGTGAAGCAACTCATCCAATTTTGGCCCATTTGGAGTCAGTTTGACCCCGTATGTCGAATTTGACGCTTTGTAGCCTTTCAACCGTTTTTTGCTTAATTGATTTCTCAAAACCAATCATATACATTGTATATAGACCTCGTAGGTAAGCAGTCTGTGGAGTCAAAACCCAATTCTAGCTTCCGCCAAAAACCTAACTTTTTTACTTGGGCCCCCCTCGACCTTTGCCGAATGGTCAACTGTTGATATAGAGGTGCTCTTATGTTGGGGCGTGCTACAGTTCAAATCTCATTGGATTTGGTTGAGCTGACAGGCCGCTATGGTCGATTTTTGGTCGTAGGTTTTCGTGCACTGCTTGGATTCTAGGTTTTTTCTAGGGGTTTAGACTAGCTACCGGCCGTACAAAACGGATCATTGATGAGTAAAGAACTTACCCCTCATGTCTCATGGGAGACGGCAATGAAAACGGACAACTGTAGACTCCGGAAAGTACATACGAAGAAGTTGAAATGCTCTCTCTCCCAAGGCAACAAGTGTAAATGAGGTAATTTTAGCCTACCTTGGGTATCTATACTGGGACTTTCCGAACCATTTTTTCCCCAGATTCACCCGTTAGTCCTATCAGGCCGTGAAATCTATGTTAAACTCAAAAATTTCCTCAATCGGATTCTTGTAGCTCATTCTGCAAGAATTTTGCAAAAGTAGGTCTGATCGCCTAATTTAGGCTTCCCGCTTCCATCTTTTGATTTGATTGAAATTTTTTTGTGCTTGTTCGCCTTGACTTTCTGATCACCAATGGTGTCTTTAATTTTTCTGTCTGAGTTCCTTTGCTATTTCTTATTAATTTTTGACCCGTTTATTGGAAAAATCAAAGAAAATAACAAATGCGCTAAAAATGCGAAGTGAAAATCCAATAATTAAGAAAAATCATTGAAAAACACAGCTTTATTGTTTTATGTTTGATTTCTTCATTTTTAAGTTTCAATATCCAAAAAAATGATTAAAAATAATAAAAAAGACTATTTTTTGATGATTTTCTAATAGTATATACATTATTTACACTCATCGGGGAGATACCATCAGTTAAATTTCCCCTATTGATGATTTACAAAAGCATTATTAGGTAATTTTGCAAAAAATCACACGTTAACATCAAAATTTTTCCTCCCTCTTTGAACACTGCCCTTAATTACTTAGTGCTCTTCCACCCCTCCTAGATGGTGTACTCCGGGACGATTGTGTGCATGGGTTGAACAATCGTGTCTATGCATAGCGGTGGTTGGCTCTACCATGCTTTGAAGATCAATGCAGTTCAAACCATTATGTTGTGCAAGAGTTGGATCTTGAGTAATTAACTCAAGGGTTTCTGATGTCGAGGCTTTCTGATGCTGTCTTCCAAAGAGCAAACCGTGTAGCTCGTGTGCTCTTTGCTTGATTGTACCATCAGGATGCTTTAGCACGGTGATTTCCTGAGCAGTTGGAATCTCTTTCGACTGTTGTTGAGCTTTTACTCGCCATTGATACCTTGGTTTGCTTGGTGCAAAATGGTGTGCTGGAGTCTTCTGAGACTTAACTCTCCATTGGTTGATTGATTTTACGGTTTGCGGAGAAGATATGTGCTCCTTTTTCTCCCAAATCCATTTCATGTTAGTTCCTTGCTCAGAGATGCTCGTCTTTGTTGCTTGACCTTTAAAACCGTCTTTGGTATTGTGGATGATGTTTTGGGCACCCAGATTTGAATCGACTTGTCCTTCAGCTTTGCTTTTGGTACCCAAATTTTCTTGACTCCTTGCATGCTACTTGTAGCATTTGCTTGTCGATAGGATGGAGAAGATTGATTACTTCATGCTTTGCTTGGCTGATTGCTTCCTTTCCATTCCTCCTTGCTTGGTGCAATTGGAACAATGAGTTTTCTGCCTTTACGTGATAGCTTGAGCTGATTTGAATCTCAATCTGGTACTGCTTTGTATGCTCGGGGGGTTCACTGTGTGTAAAACTATTATATCACGTGCATTCAAGACACGTTTGTAAAACCCCTTATCTGTGAATTTTGCTAAGAATATAATGTACCCTTTTCTTTTAAAATTTGTAAGTTTTTTTCAAATTTGAAAAAATAATGCCCTTTTGTATATATATTTTTGTAAGTTTCAAGAACTTTAAATACCCTTCTGTTGAACTAACTTGATAGGCTACATTTTTATTAAGTGACCTCCCCGGGTTTGTACGTTCGCATTCATGGAACTCCAAGAATCAGTGTCTCGTTCATATGTTCATCTGGTAAGCATACAAACTGATGAGGGCATGAACATCCATGTACTATCATATTCAAGTTGACTACTCCTAATGTTGGTGTTGGGTTCTTGTTGCATCCTTTGATAGTCGCTATTCCTCTCGTCAATGCTTGACTTGTTGCTTTCTTGTACGTGGAATAACTGACTGCATTTACTCAAGCTCCTTTGTCAACCAAAGCATTTGTGCTATGATTGTTGAGCTGTACTTTGATGCAAAGGTCCATTCCATCTAACCATTCATCATCCTTTGACACTGCATCTTTCTGCAATTCCCATTGTCGATCATCTATTTCCAGTGTGTTGATGGGAATAGGTAGTTGTTGATTCTTGAGAGCATCTTTTCTTTTGAGTACTCGAAGCCGAGCTTCCTCCTCGGGTTCATCAATAACCTATTGTCGTTTTATCTTCCTTTGCTTGGATGCATTCATCCTTTCTAGCAATTCATTGGTTAGTGGAAGATTGTACTTCTTTAATCGACATCCACTAATCTAATTAGCCATCGGTTCACCATCTAGGGGGTGGACAACTTAACTGCTCCACTCGGAGATACACCTTCAATGATAAACGGTTTGTTTCCCTTTTTCTTAAACTTGGGAATGTGTTGCTTAAGGGAATTAACTACAACTAAATCCCCTTTTTTGAAGATTTTGGTAATTAGATGGGAATCAAAAAACTGTTTTTGTTTTTGCTTTTGTGCATAGATGTGAGCTACAACAGCTAGCCTTTTCTCATCTAGCTTCTCTAAAGCTTCAAGTCGTTCTAACAATTCATGTCCAGTCCAATCAAGGTCTTTAGCCACCCTTAATGTCGGCAATAGAAATTCCATTGGCAATATGGCATCAAGACCATAAACAAGGTTACAGGGTGTAGCATTTAAAGCTGTTTTGAATGAAACTCCATAAGCCCATACAGAAGCATGGAGATTCATTTCCCAATCTGTTCTTCTTGGACTAACCACTTTAGTCAACAGCGAGCTGGGAATTTTATTCGTATGCTCAGCTTGTCCGTTTGCTTGTGGGTGATAGGGAGCTGATTTGTTATGGATGACCATAAATTCATTAGCAAATACTCGATTACCTCATTGAGGATACGAGTTCCCCTATCACTGAAAATTTCTATTGGCAGTCCATATCTTGTGAATACATACCCATATAAGAATGCAGCAATGGTTTTGACATCATTCTTTTGAGTTGCTTTAGCTTCGGCTCACTTAGTCAAATAGTCCGTGGCTAGAATAATATATTGAGCTTGGGGTCTATAAGCAGGTGGCTCTAGCTCCCATCATTGTTCTTAAGGGCATGCTATCTATTCGTGTTGGAATTTTTGCTCGTTGACAAGAATCACACCCTCTAACATATTCTTTGGCATCTGCAAAAAGTGTTGGCCACCATGTGCCTGCCATTAAGGTTGCTCTTACTGTGGTCTCACTAGAAAAGTGCTCTAGCTAATCTAGCATGTGCTTGTTCTATAATCAGAATTTATTCGTCTTCATTTGCACAAAGAAGCAAATGTTGATCCTTACCTCTCCGATACAATTGGTTTCCAATAAGAGCATAGTCTCTTGCTTCAGTTTCAATTGCTCTTTGACAGCGTTTACTCATATTGTCAGGAAATGTTTGGCTCAATAAGTAAGTGACTAGATAGTTACTCCACTTAGGAACATGCGACATTTGAAACAATGTTACATGAGATATGGGTGTTTGTTTTTGACACTGAGGACAATCCTTTACGAAAGAGCAAACATCACTCCTCATAGTTGGCCAAAATACTCCAAGTCTCAAGACTCTTTGCATAGTTTGGTCTTCCGCAAAGTGAAGTCCTACTATGGTAATATGTGCTTGACTTAGGTATTGGGTTTTCTCTTCAGGATTAATGCATAAGAGAAATATTCCATCTCGGTTTCTTTTGTATAGCCTACCAGCTAGTAATTGATGCATAGCTGATTGCTTGATTAATCCAACTATAATAGGAAGTGGTATTTGGGAATCCACTTGAGCTATAGTCATGAAGGATATCATACCAATCTACTCCTTTAGGTGATTCCCCTAAAACAATCCTTGACAAATGATCAGCTCTTTGATAAGTAGTGCCCTTTTTTACAACCACAGTTAAATCAAATTCTAGAAGAATGATGAACCATCTCACTATTCTTCTTGTGCTGCATGGCTTGTTGACCAAGTACAATAAGGCTTGGTGGTCCACGAAGAACACAATTTTTTTGGCTAATAGGTAATGTCTATACTTTTTTACAGCATAGATGTTTCCTAATCCTTCCCTTTTAGTGGTGGTATAATTCCTTTCTACCATGTTCAAATGTCTTCTAGCATAAGAAATAGGAAAATCAATTTTCCTGTCTCTTGGTTGAGCTAGTATACACCCAATGGCAAAATTGGAAGCATCTACATGTATGTGGAATATCTTATTCCAATCTGGTGCTTTCAATATTGGAGCTGAAGTGAGAGCTTGCTTAAGCTTCGTGAAGGATTCTTCACACACCTTGATCCATTCAAAGCGTGTAATCATGCCATACATGGGTTTTGCAATTATAGCGTACATGTAAATGAACCGTCTGTAATATCCACAATGCCCCATGAAGGCTTGAACCGCCTTGATTGTTGTTGGTCTAGGCAAATCAGCAATGACGTGAATTTTATCCATATCCGTAGCTATGACATTTTTTGACACTATATGTCCAAGATTTTTCCTTGTCTTCCCATGAATGTGCACTTTTCAAGATTTATGCAAATCCTATAAAGTCTACATTTTTTGAATACCTTTTTGAGGTGTCCAAAATGATCAGTTCCTATTGATGAATGTACGCATTGATCATCCATGTATACTTCCAAGAATTTCCTTAGATATTCCTTAAAAGCATGGCTCATCAATCTTTGAAAGGTGGCAGGAGAATTAGTTAACCCAAAGGGCATAACCCAATAGGCAAAAATACCCCATTCCATTGCAAAAGCAGTTTTATGCTGATCTTTTGGGTCAACCAAAGTTAATTGTATCCCGAAAAGCCATCTAGGAAGCTGTAAGCTTCTTTCCCTGTAACTCGTTCTAACACATGCTCAGTGATTGGAAGAGGAAAGTTGTCTCTAATGGTAGGTGCATTCACTTTCTTGAGGTTGACACATACTCGTAATTTTCCATTTTTTTTGGGTACTACCACAATTGGAGACCCCAATGTGTGTGTTTAATTTCATAAATGAATTTGGCTTCCTTTAGTTTCTCAATCTCTTCTTTGATCTTCCTGGAAAATGTTTCATTGTATGTGTATGGTCTTTGTCTACTTGGTTTCGCATCATCTCTCATGGGTATGGTATGTTGACAGATTTCTATATCAACACCCTTGAGATCCTTGTAAGACCTGGCAAAAATATCTCGATATTCCTTTAGTAAGCTTAGTAAAAGCTCTTGTTCTTCTTCTGTTAGGTCATTTGCAATATAGCCAGGCCTAGGCTCTTCTCCTCGTTCAACCAAACCTATCTTTTTAGTGTTTTTAGGCCCTTCATAGGACTCGCCTTGTTTTTGTAGTTGTCTAACAGGTTGTCCTACTATGATATTTAGTTCTTAGAGAGTATATTTTTTGTAATGGGATCGAACACTCATTCCATCTTTGCCTTCCTCTTTTGTGGTTTCCATTTTGGTTGTATATATCTCCTTCATGGCTTTTTTCAACTCTTGATACTTCTTTTTCCGCTCAACTCGTGTCATGGTTGGATCCTTTTCCTGTTTGTTTGGTTTTGTTTGAGTATCCTTCCTCATTTTTCACGATGTTTTTGACATTTTTGGGTTTTCGTTTGAAGGATACCGGCCAGTGATTTTGTCCTTGACACAATCATGGGCATTTATCTGCATCAGGAACTGTGTTCTACTGGAGACATATGGCATAGGTCTAGCTTTCACGTTTCTGGTGTCTCTTTTTCGTCTATACCATTTTCGTCTTCTCGATTTTTGGTTAGGAAAGTCAAAAAACTTTTCCTCCCCTCCTTTCATGAGTAGCTTTGCTCTCACATGTTCTTTGTCTGACCCCGAATCTTTTGAGGTAGCTGAGTGTTCGTGAGTGTTCGTATAACTCATTTGTTGCACTAGTAGAGGTCTGAAAATACTTGTTGAGATTTCATTAAGTCCTTGAGTTCCTCAATTTCATCTTCAATTTGGAGGGTTGAAATCATTTGGATGGGAATTATGTCATAGCTGTCCTCATTGTAAAATTGAGTAGGCATAGACGTTGTCGAGAAATTTGTGGTCTTGCCGGGAAAGCACCAGGCTTATGGCTGTGAGAGAACTCAACAAAAACTATATGAAGGAGTTAAACCATAGATGCCATGAAGACTAGGGTTTGGAAAGAAGTGCAATCAAAGAAGACCCACTCTTTCTCTCTTGCACTCACACACACAAAGAAAGAACACAAAAGAGAATGTCAAAAAAACACAAAGATGAAAACATCAAGTCTATGGTCATATCGTATCATGGGCAGTATGAAAGGGTTAATAGATGAGTTAATGGCATTCAATCTTGGCTGACCAAATAGGCTACGAATTGTTCTTTGGAATTGTAGCTTTGTGCTTACCATAATATATATATTTTGTCTAGTGATTGGGATTAATTGTGTATACAAATCCTCTTGGTTCATAGCAAGATAACTACGCTTACGTCAAAAGAAAAGTTATAGTCTATGAGAGGTAGTATAATGGGATCCGGTGATAGAAGTATTTCATTGAGCCTTTCTGGGCCAAAGAGAAACACTATACGTTGTTGAAAGTGTATTTTACGGCTAATCCATACGTTAATTCTAATAGATCGTATAGAGTAAAAGCGATAGAAATTATCATCATGTGGGTTATTCATCTAGGATAGTATGTGAGAAATGTAGATATGAGAGAAGTGAAGAGATGAGAAGTTTCCCTCCCAAGGCCTATTCTTGCCCGTAGGCAATAAGGATATTGCGGGGAGAGATGTACCTGTAGCAAAGAGAACCTAAAATTTGTAGAGAGGATGAATTACTAAGAGTGAGAGAGATAGGTTTGGTTAAGGAGATGATATTATATATATATATGTAGGATTAGAGATGAAAAAGAAACCAACAAGAAATCAAGAAAACATCAATGTAGAACACATCTTACTTGACAAACCCTTCGGCACCATTATTGATGGAGAGAGAAGAAGAGTGGATAATTCCACTTTGATTCATACACCAAGTGCAAGACCTTTTTTTATTAGAGTTGATCTTCCAAGGTTAGCTTGTTGCAAGAATGGCTAGTCTTCTTCTAGGAGAAAGTGTAGGCTTAGGTTTACGTTAATGACTAAGTACAATTTGGCATTACTACTCCCTCCCTCATGAATTCCTCTCATCAATGGCTTGAATGCTTAAGTTCCTTTCGAGGAAGAAGAGTCCCCTTTTATAGTTGAAGGGAACCCCCCAAGGGTTTACACAAGAAGAGAAGAGCCAGTGTGAACAGAAACTGGAAAAGCTGGAGATGAGTTGTCCCTGCATGATGTGGGCAGACTGGGGTCTAGTATTTTCATCATATCTCCTCAACCGTGGCTCTGAATAAAAAATTAAAAATATGGGCACAAACTTCAGCTCATTAGCTACGATTTTCATTTTAAAATAGGTTTCCAATTTGGATTAAAACCTTGTGTAAAAAATTCATCAAAATAGGGTCCATTTATGGCAGTAAAAGTCTTCCTGTGGTCCCCTTAGCGTAGACTTTCATTTGATTCCAAAGGACACCTCATGCCATATGAAAGCATGACATTGTTCCTTGACAAAGTTTTGTAATCATGCTTGCAATCATACATTAAAATAAGTGTATCTTTGAAATCATGCCACCTAGTGTCCCACTAGGATTTGATTCCCTCATAGTAGCTATTTAAAAAGAAATATAAGAAAAATATGAAAAATACATAGAATATGTATATATATTGGAGTTTACCCTAAATATAGGATCTAGCTAGGGTGTGAGATGATAATGAGATAGTAGAAATAAAGAATCAATGCTTTCTGCCCCAAGTTAAAAAGGCGGAGCTATTGATGCTTTTCCCATAGTATTTTCTGATGGTAAAGTAAGAATAGGTTACCCTTGAGAAAAAAAATAGGATGAGATAGAAGGCTTATTATTATACTTAAAAATGCATATTTAAATTATAAGAAAGATAATTATGTATCTAAAAAATTACAAGATAACTCTTGTAGCATGCGTTCCCACTATGTACGTATCACAGCACGACAGCGTATTCAGACATACATCCGCTGTCGCTAAAATTTGAGTCCACTCAAATGGCTCAAACAAATGTTTGGAAAGGGTTCAAGTACATATGATTTTTCTGTGTAATCCCTCCCTAAGATACATTCTTCTCGTTTTAAGCTCCCATTTTTTGAAGCTCCGCACATCCAAATAGGAGTGTCTTTGTTCAACCATGAGGGAAGCTTAGAATCAGCCTAAGAGACTGAATCAAATTCTTGTATGGGTGTTTTCATGACATCTGTATAAGTGTGATCTTTAAGATTAACCCTTGTTATAGATCCCACTTGCTTCAAGTATAGATAATTGTTTCTCTGATCTTGGATAAGTTGTACCTGTCGCATGAAAGGTCTCCCAATATGATTTCATAATTTAGTTTTTTCCCAAACTCTACTATGGAAAAAGTGTGTTGATATTCAATCCCACAAGAACTGACTATCACTTTTTCGAGCAGCCATAATGGTCTTTCAATGTGTCCGTCAGCCAATTACAATTTCATTCCAGTTTGTCTAATGGCTGGTTGTCCCCAGGATTCCCATCCTGCTTTCATGGCTATGGCTACGCCTGCTCCACTATCCAGTTTACCATGGTTTCAATGTCATTATATTTCATTGGAAGGGTGGTGTTTCCTTCTTCCCCTTCATAGTATTTTCGGACTTTGTTCATTGGAGCAGATCGAATCTCTTTGTTATCCATTTCGTGTTTCAATCTTCGTAAATTTTTTGCGATGAGTCCCGTTATCCCCACCTTCTCGAGGGTTTTTTGTAGATCATTCCATAGATATGGTCTGAGTTTTAACAGTTCTCCCAAAGTAAGAGTGCATTGGATGGGTGTAGACATGATTGAATGAATGTTGTCTACTTCTAGGGTCTGTTTCGCTCTTTTAACTTGAGTGGTCTTACACACTATAGATTCATCTTCGTTATCTCCCAAGTAAGAGGGTAATGTTTTCAAGGTCAATGGTTTAGACAATCCTGAAGCTTCAAATCCGCAGTCCTCATACAAGGATTGTATGTCCACATTCATATCAAAAGGTAGGTTGTCTAACCAAACTTCCTCTATAGGAGCTGACTTTAGAGTTAGGCTCTCATCATTGATCCCTCTAAATTTCTCCCATAAGTGTCCTTGCCAGTCTTCTTCTACGAATGGAATTCCGTCTAAGGCATCTTCGCTGTCCGGTACTATAAGATCTGGCTCTTTTTTTTCAAGGTGGGGTTCTACCACCACTTCGGACTTCTCTTGATTGTCTCTTACCACAAGCTCTTCCGGTTTTTCCATACTTTCAAGCTTGGGTTTTTGTTTTTGTAGCATTCCTTGCGTGATTCTTACAAAACTTTGATAAGCTTTAAGCTTAGCTGCTTCCATGTCTGGAGAAGGATAGTTTTTCCATTTGTTTTCCATGTTTTGGCCTGCTTTAAGTCCTGCTTGGTAGGCTTCCAAGGCTGCATTAATGGGCTCAAAAATTTTATCAGCCAAAATTGATGCTCTAGATTTCACGGTTGTTTCTTTGATTTCACTTCCAGTTTCTTTCACCTTTTCTTGGAATAGCTTATTTGCTTTCTCCTCAATTTCAGCCTTTTGTTTCTACCGTCTCATCTCATACCTTTTATTTTTACTTCTTTTGGTCTTTTAAGAGGCAATTTTTGTATTCTCCAAATCATCAGAGGAGTTATGTTTCCTTTTCTTAGCCTGGGCTGTGATTACCTTGATTGGAACAATCGGCTCACTCTTAGACGAGCTACTAGGTATCACTTGGACTACGTTTACTACTGTTTTACCCTTTTTTAAAGGATTTCTAGGACAATCTTTCGGAAAATGTCCTCCCTTTTTTCAGCATTGTATGCAATAAGCTTCAACTGGCTTGAGGTTTTTGCCAGGCTTTGGGAATTCATTTTTCCAATGATCATCTGCACCACAATTATGACAATTTCCCGTTCTTGGCTTAACCATGGGTCTTACCATAGGAGGTCTAACACCTTGATTAGCTACATAGTACATTGGTGCAAGATCTGGTGGAGCATAAGTCACAGGTTCTTCCATTGGTGGTGGATGTGAATTATACCGATTTCCTTCTACCATTACGGTAGATGGACTAGGCTCAGCATCTGGTGTAACAAGCACTAGTGCTTGTTCATCTATGACTCCATCTAGATGCATGTACTTTATAGGCACTACATTATGTCCTGGATACGGAGGTTGTTGACCCAACACGGGTTGAGGTCTTTCCATACCCATCAGTGGTCTTTGAGCTGGTGCCATGTTAGGCTGGTATCTGTACATGGGTTGTCCTTGTGGCCTCATGGGCACGTACTGAACATTCTCATCATACTTTGGTCGGTAGTAGCACTCAATGGTCTCATGGTTGGTCCATTTACCCTCGATTGCACTAATTGGTTGTCCTTGTTGAGGTATTCCTTGTCTTAGTCCCGCTATAGGTGCTTTTTGCATGTTCATCATTGAAGGAGTACGAGCGGAAGTGCGACGCGAGAGAGAGTGCGAGAAGAAGAGCACGATGATATGGTGAACTTGCTCTACTGTAATGTGTAGAGCATAGTGAGTTCTTATTAGGTTTTTACAAAAGAATATGTGTACATACCTGGCGGCCCGCCCACTTACCTGGGCGACCACATTGGACTTTATACCCCAACAACCTCCCACTTAAAGTCCAATGTGGTACTTTAAGTGTGAGAGAAGCTACTATACAAGCTAATATACAACAAATGTAGAGAAGTGATGTACTACCCTACACCTAAATGCTTGCGAAAATGCGCAAAGCTCTCTGAGGGAAGTCCTTTTGTAAGTAGATCAGTAGGATTTTCTGTGGTGTGAACTTTGACAAGCTGAAGTTGCTTATCCTCGAGCATTTCCTTGATGAAATGATACTTCACATCCACATGCTTTGTCTTTGAGTGATAAACTGGATTGCGAGCCAATTGTATAGCACTTTGACTATCACAATATAACACAAGCATCTCTTCTTTGATTCCCAAATCTGTTACTAGTCGATTAAGCCAAATTGATTCTTTGCATGCCTCTGATGCTGCAACATATTCAGCCTCTGTAGTAGACTGAGTAACACAATCTTGTAATCTAGAACGCCATGATACTGCTCCACCAGCCAATGTAAAGACATACCCTGACGTAGACCTTCAGTTGTCTAAGTCACCTGCATAATCTGAGTCTGTAAAACCCTTTACACTTAGCTCCTGACTCCCATAGCATATACGCATACTCTTTGTAGCTTTCAGGTATCTCAATATTCCTTTCACTGCCTCCCAATGTTTCTTGCCTGGGTTTGACATGTATCGACTTACTACTCCAACTGCAAATGCAATGTCTGGGCGAGTAGCAATCATTGCATACATCAAACTACCCACTGCAGACGCATATGGAATCTTATCCATTTCAGCCTGTTCTTCCTCAGACATAGGATAATCTTGTTTGCTAAGTTTCACATATGGTGGCAATGGAACACTCAATGCCTTTCCCTTCTCCATATTGAAACGTTGCAAAACCTTGTCAATATACTCTGTTTGAGATAACCAAATCAACTTCTTTGATCTGTCTCTCTCAATGCGCATACCAAGTATATGACTTGCCTCACCCATGTCTTTCATGTCAAACGATTTTGCCATCTTTGACTTCAAAGCTGAAATTTCTTCCAAGTGCTTGCCAGCAATCAACATGTCATCCACATACAAAATAAGGATCAGCCAACTGCCATCCTTAGCCTTCTTTGTATATAGACAGTGATCGAACTCACTACGTTTGTAGCCTTGAGAAAGCATAAACTTGTGGAATTTATGGTACCATGCCCTCGGTGATTGTTTTAAGCCATAAAGACTCTTTAACAACTGGCATACCCAATCTTCCTTGCCTTTCTCAACAAACCCTTCTGGCTCCTGCATGTAAATTTCCACATCTAAATCACCATGCAAGAACGCTGTCTTGACATCCATTTGGTGCAACACCAAATCTAATATGGCAACCAATGCAAGAAAGCATCTCAATGTAGTCATCTTGACCACCGGAGAGAAGACTTCATCAAAGTCAATACCTTGTTCTTGCTTAAAGCCCTTGGCAACAAGCCTTGCTTTGTACTTTGGCTGACTATCATGAGCGGTGATCTTATACCTGTAAACCCATTTACAGGGTAGAGCCTTTTTGCCCCGTGGTAATTTAACTAGCTTCCATGTCTGGTTTTTATGCAGAGCTGTCATCTCTGACTGCATGGCCAATTGCCAATTCCCGGAGTCCTTCATTTTCACTGCTTCCTTGTAACATGAAGGCTCATTGCAATCAGTCAACATGACATAATTCATAGATGGAACAAACCTATCAGGAGGTCGCGTGACACGTCCAGATCTACGCACAATAGGTGGCTCAGGCTCAGCCACAACCTGTGGTTCCACTCTATCCTGTCCTTGCTCCTCTTGAGCCCTGACATTTTGTCTTGCACGTGCAGGTCCATCTTCTTGGAAGACAACTCTTCTAATCTCCTCAACCCTCTCTGGTTTATAATGATATTTGGATTCATTAAAGTGAACATCATTGCTGCGGACAACCTTTCTGGATTCGGGATCCCAAAGTCTGTACCCCATCTCCCCAAAATTACCATAGCCTAGAAAGATGCACTTTCTACTCTTTGGCTCAAGTTTGTTCCTAAATTCCTTTGGAACGTGAGTATATGCCTCACAGCCAAAGACTCTGAGATGTTTGTATGAGGGCATTTTGCCTGACCATACCATCTCTGGCAATGAATCCTTTTGCAAAACCTTGCTAGGAGATCTATTTACAAGATGAGCAGCTGTTGATACAGCTTCAGCCCAAAACCCATTTGGCAGCTGTGCATTAGACAACATACTTCTGACCTTCTCTTGTATGGTCCTATTCATCCTCTCAGCAACACCATTTTGAGGAGGATTATAAGGAGCAGTAAGTTCACGTTTTATACCTTTTGACTCACAAAAGTCCTGAAAGGCCTTTGAAACATACTCTCCACCATTGTCAGTGCGTAAGCATTTAAGCTTCTTGCCACTCTGGTTCTCCACAAGTGTCACAAACGTTTTGAAAACACTAAACGCTTCATCCTTGTGCTTGAGAAAGTAAACCCATACTTTCCTCGAGTAATCATCTATAAATGTCATAAAGTAAGAAGCTCCCCCTAGAGATAGGTTAGGCATAGGTCCACACAAATCACTATGAACAAGTGCCAATTGTGTATCTCTTCTACTGCTTCTATGCTTATGTGGATGCTGTGTTTGCTTACCATACAGACAATGTTCACAGAATTCAAAATCATTAAATGAAAATCCAGGCAAATAACCAGAACGAGACAAGATTTCCATTCCCTTCTTGGACATATGTCCTAACCGGCTATGCCACAAAGAAACGTTTGGCTGCTCGGTTACATTGATTACATTTTTAGAGACATTTGATACATAAATCATGTAAAGTCCTCCAGACTTTACTCCATGTGCTACTGTCATAGAACCCTTGGATATCTTCCACATGTTTTGTCCAAAAATGGTGACGTAGCCAGCATCATCAAGTAAACCTGTGCTGATCAAGCTCTTTGTAATTGCGGGAACATGTGTCACATTCTTCAGCGTGAAAGAAGAGCCATTCTGGAACTTCAATTGAACATCTCCAACACCTAAGATCTCACATGTCTGCCCATTGCCTAGCCGAACATGATCTTTAGTGGTCACATAAGAAGTAAACCACTCCTTGTTTGGAGACACATGAAGTGATGCCCCTGAGTCTATAATCCAGTCACTCAGTGCATTTCCATCAGATGCTGTAAGAAGAGCTGAGTCCATTGTATTCTTCAAGAAGTAGATGTCTCCTGACACTAGACTGTCATCCTCTGCAACAGTGTTTGTCACATTTATTTCTTGAATCTTCACTGAGGACTTGTTCTTCTCACCATGGTCTTCAGCTTTCTCTTTGCCTTTTTCTGCTTTCCATTCTCTGCAGTCTCTTTTCATGTGACCCTTCTTGCCACAATGGTAGCATTCTATGTCACTCTTGCCTTTAGCACTGCAGGACTTGCTACGAGACTGATTCCTCTTTCCACCTTTGCACTTTTCTTTGGTCCTTCCCCTGACAACTAAGGTTGTTCCTTTGCCTTTGTCCATTGTCTTTCTATTGGTTTCTTCAGTAAGAAGACTTCCTTCTACACCTGCTATGTTCAAACCATCTGGAGGTGCAAAATTACTCAAAGCTGTGCGAAAAGTGTCCCAACTTTCCGGCAATGTGATCAACAGGAACATAGCTCTAACAGGTTCATCAAACTTGACACCTTGAGCTGACAACTGACTATAGATTGTGTTGAATTCATTCAGATGATTGGACATAGGTGTCCCTTCTTTCATCTTCAAGTCAACAAGATTCTTAAGCCAGTATACCTGTGAATCTGCACTCTGCTTCTCATAAAGATCACTCAGCTTTAACCATGCTTGATAAGCCGACATCTCGTCTGCTACATTGAAGTAAACGCTTTCTGCCAAAGTCAGCATAATGGTAGAAAGTGCTAATTCATCCATTTCGCTCCATTCATCTTCGTCCATATCTTCTGGTTTTATCCCCTTGAGCTTTATAGGTTTTATCTGCTTCTTTTGTACCAACACGTGCCAAATTTGCTTCTTCCACAATGGGAAATTGGTTCCATCCAGCTTCTTGATATTGTAAAGAGCAGTGTCCTGTGATCCAGCCATAGCTATGCTTCACAGTAGTTTACTTTCCTGGGAAAAATTCGACAGAGTTCTCCCTATAAATTGACCTCTGAACCAATATCAACCTGATGAACCACTGGATGTCGCCTACAGTGTGTGTGTGTAGATGCGCCCGTGTCGTATGTGACACGCCTCCAAGAACTGTGAGCCGTCCTTCGATGTGTAGACAGCCACAAATCAACACTCTGGGAGTGTCGATATCCTCAGCACCTACAGTCGTAGGCCGAAAACCCCAAATTTGCAGAGTCGGATATGCACCCGTCGAGACCACGTAGTCGAAAATGGCCTACACAGACCTTTGTCGAAGCCGAACGGTGGCCGAGATGACCTCAGAATGAAATTCTGACAACACCAAGCCCTGGTGAAATGTTTTGGAACCATGTTAATGCTTTTCCTTCTAGTGTCATTCCAAACCCTTCAAATTGAGTATGGAAATCAAATATACGTTCTGCTCTTAGCACTTGCTTAAAGCTTGCTAAGTGGTCGTATGGATCCCCTGATCCACTGTATTTTCTAACCCATTTTTGAAAATCAGCTGGTCTGACACGTCTATTTGGTTCCCAGTCTCCTGGCAGTTGGTCCTATTCCAAGTCCTTCAAACCTGTCTGTTGGGAATAGTGACTCATGTAGCCATGGACTGTTGGCCTTAGTGTCACTTGGTTTTCTTTGTGATGAGGTGGTTTCTGGTTTCTTAACATTACTCTCATATGATCTCTCACGGTGTTTGTCTCTTGGAATAGTCTTTGGTCCTTGGTTCAATATCCAATCTCTTATTGGAATATCCTTGGTATTTGGTTTGTTCTACCTCCTCGGGAGTCATCATAACAAAGTTGTTGTTATAACAATCCCTAAACATGTAGGTTGGTAGGTCTGTTGATCCCTTATTCTTGATCTTGAAGATATAGATGATCTACATGGCTGTTAGTTATCCTGATTTGGCATGCGAAGTCCACAAACGATCTTTGACATTTCTATCCTCTCAACAATAGACTCCAATCCTAGTATTATCAGTAATAAGCCGTTTCAAAGGCTTCAAATCAACTTGATCGTATCCCTTGAATTCTAAAGTTGGTGGTCCTTCTTTTGCTTCCATATCTGGAATCATGGTATTTACTTCTAAACCCCATTCGTCTATCATGTCAAGGTTTTCAACTTGTAAATACTGAGTTCCGTTTCTATCCATGTATATTTTTGCTTGTTTGTTTTCCCTAATTTCTTCTGTGAACTCAATACCATGGTCATCAATGCGAATAACACACTCTTGATTAGGATCCAGTTAAACCTGATCTCCATGGTGATTAGTCTTATAAAATGAGAGTATATGCTTATAGCGCACTGCCGTTCCGGTTTTTGAGTGAGTCGAATAAGAAGACATTTCGGAAGTTGAATCAGAAAAAGTTTTTGAGATTTCTTTAGGAATAGTGTGCAAGGAATTTCCTTGATTCACGCTTTCTTTGATGGATACTCTACTGGAGGTTTCTCCGAATATGCCTTGATTTCCTAGTACACGACTAGATCTAAGGTTCATAAAGACTTGTGAAGCCTTGGATAGAGTACTTACCTTTGGATTGACTTGTTGTCAATTTCCTCCACTTGGCTGGATTGCAACGTAACTTCTGTCCAGCTACTGATTCCTGTACAAATTTGATCAAGTTAGCTATTCTTCCATAAAGACAGTATAGTTTTTGCTAGCTATTATGATTTGTCTATGTGTATCACTGCAAATCAAGCTAATTGAGTCAACAATTGAAATTTTCAAACTCGACTTTGGCAACAATCAAAGGACTAATCTGCAACTTGAAAACTGAGTGAACATGTAGCAACTTGGATTCGATTGAACCCAAAATTTCCGGTGGCCTTGTATTATGTTGGTTTAACATTATACAAGTTCAAAAGTCAAAATGGGTGTCTCTGTGTTGCAGTAGTAAATAATCACAAATATTTACTTTTGTCAGTTTTTTTGCACTTTTTGGCTTGATTTGCCAAGTGTACAACCTGCTAAAGTCCTTGGACAAGTTTCAACAAGTTTGGACAAAATCTGTTCAACTTTATGAACTATTTCGTGTCCGCAGACTCAATTTTCAAGAATCTGGCTTGAGTCTCACTTTTGTGATCCAAATTTCACCAAAAATTTGATTTGTGTGGTCTACTTGATATGCTGACCTTGAGGTATGCCCAAATATGCAAGATTGTTAATTTTCTAAGCAGATGCAAATAATCATGATTATTTATTCTAGCTAATTTTTTGCAAGTTTTTGTCCCAACCTTCACACAGATCTGTTAAGCACGTTAACTTAAGGTCTCTAGCCAAGCATCATCAAGTTTGGACTATTTTTGGTCAAATGGTCATCAGTTTGGTGTTCGCAGACTGGCTTTGCAAATTTGTTCACAATTTTCAATCCAATGATCCAAATATTACCAAATTTGGTTTGTGGGCTTATTACAACATGGTAAAACCAGTGGTATGCTAACTTGATAAAAAATGTTGAAAATTGGGGTAGATATAAATAATCACGATTATTAACTGGAAACTTTTTGCATCTTTTTGGTCAAGTGAGCATGTATATATACCTACCACATCAATACAAGTGTATGAATCAAATTTCATCAAGTCTAGACATTTTTTTTCAAATTTACACTCAAATTTCAGAAAGTCAGTACAAACTTTATTTTTTACCTAGTTTTTTTTCAATTTGGTGATCCAAATCCAATGTGCCTTTACAGAAGTTGTTTGTACACATACAATGAGTCACTAGTATCAACCTTGGTCAGTTTTGAGCTGAAAGTAAGTAATCATGATTATTTACTTCAGGCTTAAAATGAATAAATTTTTGCACTTTTTTCATGGACAGTCTTTTCATGAGTTGCTTTAAGCCTATGAATTAAGTCAGAACTTAATTTGGCCTAAAATGTCAAGAAATAGTAAATAATCTGAGTTTTTGCAAAGTGTTAAATTTTTACCTCAAAGTGTCCTTGAACTTACCCACTCGTGCATACAACTTTTAAGCATACTCTCCAGTCGGATTGAGTGGTTTGGAGTCTTTTCGTGCTATTTGTAGCCATAGACCTGAAATTCTGCACTTCAAATAACAATTCACAATGATGCTTTCGAGGAGAGCAATGTTCTGAAACCCACCTCGGATACTACTTACCCTACTCCTAGGTTCTCATGCAATGGGGTTGTGGAAAGTGTCCACAAACACTCATTTTCTTATTTTTTATGGTTTTTTGCTAAGCATTGATCTTAAGACTTGTCTCGTCTATCAATCATCCTCAAAATCCTAATCTAGTTCTACAATCCTATAATCCTAAAGGCACTCAACAAGTACGATTACTTCTAAGCTACCTCCACACAGCAAAAGACGACAATCTTAAGCTATGCAGTTTTTTTTTTAAAAGGAGATCCTAGAGGAAGTTAAAGTATAACTTCACAAGATGCTTATGTTTTTTCCTAGTTTAGGTCTCTTCGATCCCCGGCTAGTGGCACCAAATGTGGGATGGGTGTCTAACCTCACTATCCTATCTTATTGTAGATTTAGCGAGAACCACGATTAAATTGTCAATCCATGGGACGAAGCTAACTCGACTAGTGCATAGAGGCTACACGAGGTTGTCAATCTCTCCGAAAAACTAAAAACTCGCATCTAACTCAAGCTACACTCAAATGATTGAAATCACCAAAAGTCAATCGCTCATCGGTAAACAAATCACATCCGTTACAGTATCAAATGACATCCAAACGTAACAAAACTTCTAGGACATACTTATAAGACCTAAGCACACATGCTTATGGTCTCAAATTCCACTTTAGTTAAAGTGACAAAATCGCGATTATTAACAGAGTGGATTTTTGAACTACTCGTTTTCGACCCAAAATACACCTAAATGCTTAGCAATGATGCCCCAATACCCCACCTATGCTTAGTTTTTAAATTTGAAGTGTAAATTCCTACTTATGATGAAATTAGGCCGCGGGTCGACGACGCCAAAAGCTAAAAAATATCGTGAAGTTGTTTACGTCAATGCGTAGAGCTCTTACCTGCGGTTGCAATGCAACAAACGTGACTGCAATGTGACAACGGGGAGGGATTAGGAAGCGCAAGAAGAAGATAAGTGAGCGCTGTTAGCTCACGTTGTGTATTTTATTATCCAAAACTTACAAAAATTGGCATTTATACCTTAACCAAGGTTTTTGGTGGTCAAAACTACTAATTTGTGAGCTCTAACTAAAGATAGGTAATGACAAGTTGATAGAATTTGAAAGCTTGTAGCCCTAGCTCAATTATTACAAGGTTTACTCAAAAAATAGGAGTTACAATATTCTTGGTTTATCGATCGGTGTGCCAACTGAGGGTTTTGGAGCCTTGCCGAGTGATGTGTATGCTCTATGCAATGTATGAAGGTGATAGGAAGTGATGGCATGACAAACAGAATTTGAACGGGCAAGTTATGGCAATTTCAAGTCGACACGACTGTTATTAGCCAGGAGGGATCTATGCGGTGCTCGTACGGAAGCACATAAGGTTATGAAGAGCTTCTTATCTAGAATGTCGTCTCTTGGAATGCAATGATCGCGGGATACACCCAACAGAGGCAGGGCGAGGAAGATGATTATTTTAAGCATATGCAAAGAGAGGAAAACTCTTCAAATGCAATCACCTATACTTGCATCTTGAAGGTTGTGGTGGCATTCAACACACAAGGTGGCAGTAGAATTCACAATAGTCAGTGGATGTTGGAAAGTGATGTCATGCAAGGCATTGCCTTGGCTGATATGTATGCCCGACATGGTGCCCAAGAGTGGTGTCCAAGGGCCCATAAACACTATGAAATATAGGCGTCCCAATGAACCCAATTGGCCGCCCATTAACTCAAGAGAGTTTCATGTGTGGAGAGATAAAAGAAGGAGATAGGCAAGGTAAGTAGATGACGGGCAGGGACGCAACTTGAGAGGGCGGAATTCGCGCCGAGCTGTAGAGCGGTTGGATGAGAGCGCGCTTGAAATGAAAAGTGCTCTACATGCCACGGTGATCGCATTTGGTACCAGCCATGGAAAAAAAAACCTCATCCGAGTTGTTGACTGCCACATCATCATGAAGGGTCCCGTCACATCAGTCACGACACCCGTGATTGATGGGTAGACTCAAAAATAGCGTAAATTATTGGAGGACGAGGGCATAAAACAAGTGTTGAAGCAAGGGAAGCAAGGGATTGGAGAGGCATCAAGGAGTGAAGAAGAAGAAGAAAAGGAGGCAATGCTCTCTCTCTCTCTCTCTCTCTCTCTCTCTCTCTCTCTCTCTCTCTCTCTCTCTCTCTCTCTCTCTCTCTCTCTCTCTCTCTCTCTCTCTCTCTCTCTCTCTCTCACTGTCTGTGTGTGTGTGTCTCGTGCTTGAGAGCAAGGCGAGGAGGAGAAGAAAGTAACTCGGCTTGGCGAAGGAGATTGGAGCCAGGGATACTCTACCAGAGCAGGTGAGGCAAGCTTTTCCATGCATGGGAACCCCCCATATTTTTTTTTCTCTTTTACCAAAAATATTTCCTATTATATAAGTTACTTTTGATTTTTTCTTCCCTTTTTCACAAACGTTTTAGCCTTTATTAAATAAATAAGACTTATGCTAATCAATCACGATGTAGCATAAATAAGTAAGATTTCTTTGTTGATCTCTCTTTTGACCTTAAATATTAAATATATATATTCTAAATTACATTATATATTTTAGTATTTTCTAATATATTTTTCATGTATGTATATTATTCCACCCTACCAAATATTTTATTCACTAGTTTTCATTTTCAAACCTCAACCCCACTTTCAAATTTCAATAATACTTCCATCTAGATGATTGCCACTCTTTTCAAAACTCTAGGTCATGTTTTCATACACATGAAGAAGCTTACACTTGATGGCAAGAGAGACGTCCACTCAAAGGGGACCACCAAAAGACCTTTGCAGCCACAAATAATACATTATTTGGCTGAATTTTTTATGTAAAGAAGAACCCCGAATCTGAAGGAGCATTCAACATGAAAGATGTAGCTCATGATCTCAACTTTTAGCTCAATTTTTTTCAGAATTTTTGGAGTTACGAACACGGAGATATGATTTTTGTAGTGGACCCCAGTTTTCTCGTGTAATGGTGATACAGGCCATCCCCAATTTTCTTCCCTCTAGAATGGCTATGGTTCTAGAAGTCTTCAAGCATGATTACAAGAGACAAGGCTCTTTTAATGAGGTCTTGGCAAGTCTAGAGTGATTCTATCACCATTTTTGGAGGATCCATCCTCATCAACAACTATCCACCTTTGACAATCTCTCTTGTGAATTTCTTACCTCTCTCTTCTCTCCCTAATAAGCTTAAGTCTAGCCAAAGCTAGACTATTGTAAATATCTCCTATCCTCTATATCCTACCCACATTCTCTCTTCTTCTGTCTCTATTGACTCTGGTATTTTAAATAATGAGGAGACAAGATGGGAGCCACAGTCACATGCACCCCATTTTCATAGTCACCAAAGTGGGACACTCACCTCAAATAGAAATATTGTTAAATCCTCCCCTCCTTCCCTATATAAGGAGGCCAAAAGAACACACACACACACACACACACACACACACACACACCCCTATCCATACACACTCTTGTGCTACATGCTTGTAGCATGAACCCTAATCACATAATCACAACACCATCATCATCACCATCACCATGCACAAAAGATGAGCACCACACCTCCACACCACTTGTAATTAAGGGTTGAATGCACAATTTCAAGAAGAAGAAGGGTGGACACACTCATGATATTCCTCGCCATCAACTCCCATCTCTCCATTATGCCTCCTACGATCTTGTCCCCTTCTCATTTTCCTGCCATACGCTACCTATTGTATTCATCTTTTGCAAGCAATCAACACACTCCATCTTGGTGCCATACTTTGTGTCGCTTTGGATACATCTCATTATGAGTATGGTATATGCTTGTTCCTTGCCTTTTTTTCTGCTTATGTAAAGGTGTGTGGATTCGCCACCATACACACACACACTCTCTCTCTCCCTCTCATATTCCTATCATCTTGCTACTTCCATCTTGAGGTGTGCGGATTCGCCTCCTCTTGTATGATAAGTGAGCATACTCGCAAGTTTCCCCTACCTCATTATCTTCCTTACTAACATGCACAAGTAGCAAGCCCATTCTCACTCATTCACCACTCCTCTCACCTTATTCTCCGACCACCCCATTCCACATTTGGGCGTGGATCTTGAAATTGCTTTCCATGGCATGCTGCATTGTGTATATGTATGCGTCCTAGCCGCATATCTTGCTAGGTGGTGCCCCTATTGTGTATCCCCCATGATGAGGCCATTGTGCATAGTCTTGGTGTAGAGGCCACCGGGTCTATTTTTCACTTTCGCCTCTCACAAGGCATGCAAAGGAGTCGGAGGAAAAAGAGTCTCACCATCTCTAGCTCTCGATCTCGCTCTCAACCTCAAGTAGGAGGATCCCTCTTTCTATCTCTCCCCTCTCTTGACCGTAATCAAGAGAGGAGACTCAAGCAAACAAGAGGGGGGCATAAGTAAGTATCAGAAGGAAGAGAGAGGAGGGGAAGTAGGAAAATAACCAGGGCTCTTTCTCTCTAGCTCTCAAAGCTCAAGGAGGAATCTCTCTTGGTCTCTCTCTCTCTCTCTCTCTCTCTCTCTCTCTCTCTCTCTCTCTCTCTCTCTCTCTCTCTCTCTCTCTCTCTCTCTATCTTCAACAAGAGATTCAAACAATCAACCAAAGAGGAAGCGAATGAAAAAGAAGGGTATTGAAGAGGAGATACTCAACAGGAGGTGTTGCTTGAACAAGGAAGTACAAAGGGCAATCAGAGCCTGAAGACAATTAAAGTGTTTGCAGCTTATTGTTGGTAATTGAGGCAGTAGGATAGAGAAACCTCTTGAGGGCTATTAAAGTAGGGAAAGATCAAGACAAGAAGAGAGCGTTTGCAAAATCTAAGAAAGAAAAAATACCAACATGGAGATGAGGAAAAACATCACCGTAGTCAACTTAAAATTGATTAATCATCAAGGGTGTCTGAAAGCGACAATTTGCGAGAATTGTGAGAAAACGGTTGCGGTTTTGGACATAGTTTCGACTTTTCCCTAACCAAAGCACTTGAACACAGTGGACTAGGTCTACTTGAACCAAGCAAAAGCTCTTAAGCCCTGAAATCATGTCTACCCTAGATTCAAACGCAGCTTACACAAGCTTGGAGATCCCGACGATAGAGGAATATCCTCCCACAATGGATCTTCCAAACTTGCAATTGATAAAGACCCATCTTTTTTAGAGAGTTTGGATGATTGGTCATGAGAGTGAAGGACTATATAGATACATTGACGACAATGAGGTCAATCTTTATAGGTGATCAGATCCATACCTAGAAGAGATAACGGATTACAAGATCTTATATGTCTACACATACGAAGTCGACTGTCAATGGAGATCTATAGTTGTTGACAAGTATGGACGAGAATATAGCACAAATCCACAGACTGTACTAGAAAGAGGTGGATATTTGGTCAATGAAGGACCACAAATGCCTCCACCAAACACGAGAATTCCTATAGGAATTCCAAGAAGAGAGCCACCACGATTCCCTTCAAGAGTGATAATGAGAGAAGGATTGAGAGAGTCTCTGGTTGGACTTGTAGACAATCGACGAGTTAGACCATCCCAAGTCCAGAAATGGGTAAACAGAAAATACTCTGGAGATAAAGATCTGAGAGATCACGTAACGGCTTTTAGAAGAGTGATTAGAGCAGAGGAAGTTTTAGATTTTGCAACACAGTTTGCGGGATTTGGATTGACTCTAGAAGATGATGCAACTACATGGTTCGACTCGCTGGAAAAATGGGATTTTGAGACCCTAGATGAGTTGTTTGAGGAGTTTATTGAAGAATTCTCGCCAAAAGGCATTGCTCACAACACGGTCTCGCAAATCCATATATTCAAACAGAAAGAGAATGAATGAGTACGCAAAGCATCATTACGGCTCAAGAGATATGTTAAGCTCTGTCCGAGAGCAGAATTACCTACGCAATCACGACTGATGCTGATCTTTATCCAGGGAATGAGACATGCGGGACTTCAGAAGGATCTGCATATGATAAGGACGATGACGTTAAACGAGTTGATCAAAGAAGCTCTTTATCTAGTGGATAACTGTGAGGCATACAAAGAAAAGGACTTAAAGAGTCAAGGAGATGACACATCCTCTCAGCACAGTGTTTCACAGATAAGTGAGTCCATTGCCAAGCCAACGGCACCTATTGATCAAGAAAAGCTTATCGACGACTTAGTCAAGAGGTTGATTCCTCTTGTAAGGTCTGATTCGGGAGAGCCGAAGTGGTGTGAAATGGAGAGAAAATGGACGAACCATACGGGGGAAGAGTGATATTATAGCATGGAAAACGCTAAGGAGAGGTATGTACAACCTGTTCCAGAAGCACCTACTCCACCTAGATACATTACGGGGAATGCGCCAAGACCAGTAGGAGTTTTAAGGCTACAGCTTGTCTTAGGACAACAACCTCCGCTGCCAGGTGCTAGAAAGCAGGTAGACATGAGATCCATGCCAATGATGGAAGCATCAAATAAACCAACACCAGTGCCAGCTACAATGTGGTATAGCAACCAAAGTGGGTACTACCCTTCGGAGCAACAAAATGTGAGAGAAACACATGGAGTGGTGAGGCCGATACAACCTCCACCTCCTCGGTTTTAGTCAAAAGAAAGAAGGTATGAAATGGACAAAAGGACATTGAGATTCATTGCAAATAACGGCTTATTTAGGTCAAAGCTTGCTTATAGCCAAGAGGAAATGCTAAAAGAATCTCCTCAACCAGAGACAGATTGTCACAAAAGTCGTGAAAACCACTTGGTCAAACAATGTCCTCATACGGAGATCACTGAAGTAAATGCCTATTGTCTTGAGTGTGACATCACTCACTTGATCCCCGATTGCCCGAAAAAACCAAACCAAATCATGAAAATCACGACAAATGTATTAGGGATTGTTCATCTACCTAGTAGCTCAGAAAATGAAAATGTCGTACCAATGCAAGTGCTACGAGAGCACAAGCTCAAAAGAAAGCCGATGAGAATCCAGAGACAAAGAACACGGAAAGTGACATGAGTCCAAAGACAGATGATGGACCAAAGAGAGACACACCTAGTCAAAAAACCAAGAGCAAACAAAATAGTTGGAAAGCTAGAAAGACTAGGATGAAATCACGCAGGGAACGAGAGAAAAAATCCCTAGATGAGAATCTTACCGAAGCTGAGGAGAAGATAAAACAACATGAGGAAAAGGAGGCACCTTCTCTTACACAGATGGTTAAACCTCTAGAAGAACCATGCACGGATGAGAAACCGAGAAGTGCTAGTTCAGGAGGATTTGTGTTGGCAGAGAAGGTTAATGAGACATTAGATGCCCTCTTAAAAGCCTATGATGTGATGCTCAAAAACAACCAAACCCTAGAACACAGGTGGATGCCATATCCCTATGCGGGACTAGAAAAGCAAAGGTTTGAAATGTGCAAGAAAATGATTCAAACAGCCCAAGCTTTACTAGAGCCACCAGTTGCAAAACCTGAGGATGTGATCCATGTCATGCCTACACAAGTAATCCCACCAAACCAAGAACTAAAAGAGCCAGATTCTAGTCATGAGCACAGACCAAACCTCAAAGACCCAGCATTAGAACCAAGGATAGTACTGAATACCCCGGATAACTCTTCCGAGGAATTTCACCAAGCTATACCGGAGGATTGTAAAGAGATAGATGGTCTTGACAAATTGTGGAAACAAGTCAGAGAGGCCAATGAAGCCGATGACATAAGAAGACGATTAGACAAGACTAGTGATGAACGAGGAGTGTTTCTACCACCAATAGAGGAATTTGAGACTGGATCTCAAATGAATCTAGACGTGCGATCGTATTGGGGCGACAAAGGATCTGTACAATCTATGGATAGTCAACCCCATTCGTTAAGAACACTACCGTCCTAAGTGGGAGAGTACGAGACCAAGTCAGATGTGGTTGCAGTCCCATCATAGAGACTGTCTCCTAACAAGGCCATCGATTCAAAAGGGCTAGTAGATATTCTATCTACCCCAATCACCTGTACTATAATGTTAGTCGAGTTTCTCAGAATAAGACCAAACATGTGGGCTAATGTGGGTAAATGTCTAGAGAAATTTGGTGTAAAAACCCCAATGACTCAAATCGAGGAAGGCATCAAAGAGCTTGAAATGCCTCAACTAAATACTAGGCCAGTGCCATTAAACAAGGTAGGCGAGTATTACGAGGGAGAAGAGGGAAACACCACCCTTCCTGTGGAATTCAATAATGTAAAAACCATGGCAATCCTTGACAGTGGATCTGGGTGTGGCCATTGTAACCAAAGAGGTTTGGAAAAAATGGGGAAAACCTGCCTTGATATCCACACGAATGACCGTGCAGCTTGCAGACGGACACAAGGAAAAGCCCCTAGGACTGCTAGAAAAAGTACTTGTTACTTCTTGTGGCATTGAATATGAACACACTTTTGTTGTTGTTGACTTTGGCAAGAAGAACAACTATGACATCATTCTGGGAAGACCATTCATGCGACAATTGAAAATGGTCCAAGATTGGGGTTATGACCATATATACCTGAGACATATGGAAACCATAACAAAGATAAACTTGAGGGACCATAGCTATAGAGATGTGACAAGAACACCGATTGAGGAGTTTGATTCCGCCACAGTAGCAGGATCAGAACTTCCAGCTTGGTTAGGTAAGCCTAAAGAACTGTGGATGTGTGGAGCTTCACAATGTGGTAGCTTAAAACATGAGGAATGTATCCTAGAGAAGGTTATAGAGGATATGGACTATATCCCAGAACCATTTCTTGAAGAAGAGTTAGAGCCTTTTGGATGGGAACACATCTTGGCTACTCTGTATATGTGCGCAGTGGAGGATGCTCCCACAACAAAGTTTTGTGATGAAAATGGCTACGATGTCTTTCCTTATTTTGCAGTGAGTGTAATCCAGAAAAACAAAGAGATCCAAACATCAACAAGCTCTCGAAATAAGGAGCAAACAAAGAAATGTGGAGAATCAAAAGATGAAGAAGACGACGAGTTCTATGACTCTGTAGAACACTTTGAGCTTCAAGAAGATCAACGACCCGGGAATCAATGTCATCGCTACATGAATAAAGTGGATTCCAAAGTCCTCGGTGAAGACATAGCCACCACAAGCATCCTCATACGGGGCGCCTAATAAGGATGCAAAGACTCAGCTAGGAGGAATACGACCAGAGTAACGAGCTAACAATGCTCTAATCAATGGGCTAGAAAAGTCCACCAAGAAACTACCACCCACGAGCAAACAGACAGTAACTTTCCACTACCAGCCAAAAAATCAAGGGAAAGTACAAGAAGTCAACCTTGCTGAGGATAGTAGCGATAGTGATGAATCTTACAATATCCCCTATCATCAACTCAGGCCATCACTATCACCAACCCCTTCAGCAACAACCATGACAGGTCAAAAGAACAGGACAACAAGTCAAAGCCAAAAAGCTCGACAAATCTGGATACCAAAAAGCCAGATCGGCCAAAAACAGATATGGATCAAGAAGACAAAGATCTCTAATGACAAATCACCAGATCCAACACTAAAACAAAAACAAGGAAAGCGTGCACGAACGGGTAAGAATATCACAAAGTCGCAAGCTTTCACAACTCAGGTTTGGGCTCCAAAGAAGTTGATTCATGCACAAAAAAGTCAGGAATTCATTTGGATTCCAAAACAACCACAGTATCAACTTTCAAAGCCTAAATCCCCTCCCCAACCAAGCATACAGGGACTGAAGCAAAGACCACTGTTGACTCACACAACAAAAAGGTGGATCCCAAAGAAGTCTCTACAAACACAAACGAAGCACGGGCAAGTATGGGTTCCCAAACGAGAGCCAGCAACAAAATAGCCAATAATCGCAAAGAAATGGGTCCCAATTAAGAAGAACAACAAAACTGCTGTCAGTGCATTGCCGCTTGAATTCTTACAATTCTTCCTACAATTACAGTACAGTTAGAAGAGAGCGGGTCGCTTCAATCAAGCAACGATACAGGAGCTTCGAAGACCTTACATTGCTTAGAATAGGAAGCCTCGCCAACAAATTCCAATAAGCAAATTGCTTATACCCACATCTTGCACAACATAAATCTTTTCCATGCATTGACTGTGTATGCATAATAGGGCTACATTACAAGGCCTGCATAGGCACAACTTTTAATTTCCCAAGCACAACACATACCCTTTGCGATACCCTGTCGTAAAGGATGACTCCAAATAGGAAGGGGGGAGGCATTCTGAATGCGTACCTAAAATTATGACTATTAGAGGGCAATGTTTTGTGAGAGGCATTGAATTTTTGCGTTTTATTGTGATAATTTTTTGACAAAATTTAGAGTATATGCCCTCATAGTAGTGTTACAGAGGAGTATGGGGACAAAATACATATATAAGCCCCTAGGGACATGTGTATAGTGTACATAGCATTTAGATTTCTATTTGAATGATTTTTCTTTTTTTGAGTTGTTTTAAGATTTTCTTTGTTTATTATTAACAAAAAAAAAAATCCATAATCCACATGAAGAAAAGACTGACGAGAGGCCTGAGCACTACAAAGAGAAGAAGGTATAGGGAAACGATGAAACTTCACGAAGTATGTCTCAACAGCCACTACAACAGCCGACGAACTTGTCACAAATCAATGTCAATAGGCAACCGACAAGTCATACAAATCAGAGTCAAGTAGCTAAGCTAGTCCCAAAGCTTCAAGTAATATTCTCTGTGGTCTAAGCGTCTTAGCTATTCTAGGTACTGCTCAAGCTGGAAGAGTTGAGCATATTTACGTTGTGTCGCTCATGCTGGTACATGTGAGCAAAAGAGTCGAAGTCTAAGTACTTAAGTCTGGTGAAGTGAAGGAGACGGTCCAAAAGACACTCACGTACTGAGCACAGTGAGATACGAGTGGAGAAACTTCTACATCGAAAACCCTTCTTGGAAAAGTGGAATCTATTGAGACATCTTTTGATGTCACATGTGCTACATTTATTCCTCGAAACACCCATCATCTCCTTCTTTCACATTGCATGCTTTTGTTGACAAATTTCTCATATGCATATAGAGTGTCCCATAAATGGCACTTGCATCAGGCACTCTTTCCGTGTTTCACCCAAGCACTCACCTTTCATGAACATGTACTTCACGTTCAACTGCTCAACTCCAATAAGAGCATATACCAAAGGCATTTTTTTCCCACCGGGTTTTTTCCCTTTGGTCATCCAGGTTTTAGACCCTAATCTAAAGACACCTATCACCATCCTCTTGTACATATTCCTTCTACATCAACAATAAGGAAATGCTACTCAAATCAATTGACAAATGAATTGGAGCACCAATTTCAGATCATAGCATAGTTCTCCTCAATGGCGAGTCAAAGAATGGCCTACAATGACAAAGCTGTAGACAACACTAACAACATGATTGCACAGGAACAAAGAAGTTACCAATGAAGAAGAGCAGACACAAAAGTAATCAGAGGATCTCAAAAGATGAATGGTTACGATGATAGACGTCCGCTCTAATGGATCATAGTTCTTGCTGTGGTTCGCCAAAGTTACAAGCAGTGCAACAGATGAAGCCAAAACAACAGCAAAGTGTTGACCGCTGGGTCAACAACACAACATAACTCAAGAACAAAGAAGTCCTCAATGACAAAGAGCAGACATAAGGGTAATCAAAGGATCTCAAAATCTTGTCCTTGATAATGCACATCGAATGCTCGATAGGGTTTTGAACCTCAAATTAGAATAATTAAGTCCTGGATTCGGCCTGACAGACAGACTTTGCATTGGAGTGCAGCTTGGCCTAAAGAAGTTATGGGTTTATCCATACAATTTCTACAAAATCCTTACAAAGTTGTCATTGGCTCACAAGATCAGAAAGCCAATCACTCAATTCTACAGATTGTAGAAGTTGTTTCTGAGAATCACAAATACTCCAAATTCACAGATTTGCTGGAGCAAATGATGGATGGAGCTTTCTCTATCCCTGATGATAAGAGTCAAGTTAAATGACATTGGGTTCTTTTTTAATTTAGATCTGGCAGTAGACCTATAATGACAGAAACAGATGCTGCAGCTCAGAGCGTGGATGTGAAAGACATAAAGTTCGTCATCAATTATGATTTTCTTGAATCATGCGAAGACTATGTACATCGGATTGGACGAACAAGACAAGCTACTGCAAAGGCTATAGTCTATACTTTCTTTACAACAACAAAACGACAGCAAAGACCACATCGCCATCGACAATCAGGTCATGTTGTGGACGACATGAACGCGGAAGGGGGGAATGTTGACCGTTGGGTCAACAACACAACATAACTCAAGTTTCGTACCAAAGTCTTATCTTTTTCGAGTTATGAAATGCTGCGGATTATGGCTATAAACGGTTGCATTTGTAATGAGTAGTTATTCTAGTTTCAGAAGCCGGGGTGCAATGGCACTTCCAGATTGTAAATACAAAGCCAGTTGACCCTTTCAACCCCATTTTTGGTTAAACCTAAGGTAGCCTTAGTATATAAGGTACCTAGGTCATTTTGTAAAGGAAGACTTTAATCATAATCAAAATTTATCGCTGCCGTCTACTGTGTGCGAGAGAGAAAGAGAGTGAGCGTGAGCTTCATCCTCTCGCTATGCCCGGCTCGCCCAACACATTGGAGATCCGACTGCAACATTGATGTAGGCTCGAGGAGAGCTACGCGACAACGCCAAGCATTCCACGCAAGACGAAGCGCACACGCCAACGCATCTACGAGCTATTTGTGGCCATAAGTGCATCAAACGATGTCTGTTTTCTACGTGCTAGTAGTCTATAGAATCGTGGCGATGTAAGCTACGCATAGGTACTCATAAATTTCAGTTTCGGGCACTTTCAAAATTCTGTTCTGTCATCCTACGCGTTTTCCGCAGATGGGTTTAGAGTGAGGATTTTGAGTGTAGAATCTTAGGGACAGGTGTATCTTAGTAAGGGGATGGTGTTCCTTAAGTTTTGTAGGAATCTGGCATGATTAGGTGAGTTACCTTCCGTATGTGTGTATGTGGCTAGGTGGTGTAGTTGAGAGCAGTGAGGTTCTTGATTGTGGTATAGTTGGCCTTCCAGAGTGTTGTATGTGTAGGATGGTCTCAGCTTGACAAGCTAAAGAGATTTCCTCCGTGTGCCTATCGTGTCATCTGTGTCCTTGATTGACATTATGTTGATCTGGGTAGTGTTTGCATTCACTTCATGGGTGTGTGAGTTGCTCCCCGTCCAACAGTCCTGTCTGATGGTCTTTTCCTGCACGAGTGGTCGCTGACCTTTGCCCTGCTTGCTGGCTGGTTCCACCGGTGGTCTGGACTAGAGGCTGTTGGTTGGGCTGGTCAGCTGAATTTTGGTCTGCTGGAGTTTTTTCAACAGACACTGTTTTGACCTGACTTTCTAACTACTTAAGGAGAGCACTGCTTTTGGCCAGTGTAGTTTTTGGTCTTTTAGATCTGTCAGCTTCCTCTTGCGTGGCTTTCTTCTTTTGTCCAGCGAGAGCTAACTGGTTATTTGGGGCTTCTTCATCTGATGATAAATCCACATTATTAGTTACTAGAAAGGGCTTCTAGCTCCAAGCCATCCTTACCTCGTTATGAGCATCCGGAGAATTTTCCCAGTAAAGGAACTGCCAAACATGCCAAGCTTTGAAAACATTTTGGGACTTCAACTTAGCAATCTGTTGAAGCACATTACGTGACAGAATCTGACATAGATTTATTGAAACTGTGGCGTCCAATCTTTTTTCCAACACTTAGCATAGCAAACAGTTTTTTTGACACATAAGTTGGGTTGTTTTTTAGACTCACAGCTTCAGCTACAAAGCGGTAAGCAGTGGGAATTTCCAGACTTGCTACTGGAACCCCTTGCGCAATGGCTTTGTGTTTCTTCTCGGCAACATCATCTTCTTTTAGAGCTGCACTGATCTGTTCTGCTGTTGCTACAGATGGCTTTGGCTCAATTGGCATCTTGAATGCAAAAGCAATATTTTTAGGTGTTACCGACACTTTCCTACCATATACCATAGCACTTCCTTCATCAACATTGAAGGAATCAAGAACTTGTCTAACGATAGTTGTGTCAAACTCAATTCTTGTGGCTTGCACAACCACATGTAAATCCCACAGTCGGAGTAATGCCTCGGCTTGCTCAGTAAACACATTCCGTTGTATTTTACTATGAGGGATAAGTGGAAGAGAAGCTTTTGTAGCAGTAATAAGTGCTTGGGTTTCCTGTATAGTTTCCTGCATCTTTTTTGATATTTTCTTCCTACCCATACACCGTGAAGACGATGAATCAGTAGAGAAAGTGGAAGAGGACTTACTTGAATCTTCAAACCCGTATCCTGGTGTGGCTGGTAAAGATAGACAGCAATCAACAGTTTTCTTAGCTGAAGAAGTTTGTGGTTGCAGTGAAAAAACTTCAGAGCTTGGCGATGGCGAATGGATAATAGTAGGCACACGTCACGTTGGAGATTTATGATGAAAAATACCTACTTGCCTTATTGTTATACACGTTTGTACCATAAAAGCTCCACTACTTACCATTCCTTTGCACCACAAATGACATGGCACACATGCATTGGCTGATACTCTCCATCTTCTCTGAAATGATTACTACTGATAGTCCAACTGACCCTTTTCCTCATAAAAAATAATATTGGTTTTGAAACTTTACTGATTTGTAAGGTCCCCAACCCACCTATACCAAGATCGGGATGGGATCCTTGACAGGTCTCTAGGTCTGATAAAAATCGGAGTCTCTAAATAAGAAAAATCCAAGGAATAGACCTTTACCATTGACAATGGCTTGGGTCTATAGCCTTAGAAGCAGACCCAGTCCTGTCTCGCAGCGGAAACGGGACAATGTATTCAAACAACCTACAAAAAAAAAAATCTTATTTAGGCCCTATAACTTCATCACTCAGATTATGGTTTCCTTAGCCAACGCTTTTTTCCCCCTAACATATGTGAGGGCACAGCCGTTGGTGGATTCTCTTCCAAGTGAGAAGTTTCTAAAACGTTTTACTGCACGGGAATGGATAGTTACCTGACTAATCAGGTCCACCCGTCCATGATTGACAACCTTAGTCAATCCCCACTTACCACCCCGCACTCACACATGATTTGTTTATCTTATTATCACATTGTTTTAACATCTAAAATAATGGTTTCTTTTTAACATTCCATCACAGTAATTCCTTGAAGACAACATTGAAAGCATTCGTTTAGAAAACAGACATCTTTAAACTTAAGACAGGGTACTATCAATCAAAACATTGTCCATAATAACCATGACTAGTACCCTTCTTGTCTCAAGACCACCTAAGGGTGAAAAACGGCACCCATTCCTTATTCAAATCCGGAGTGGATAAACCCCCACCCAAGGTTCCGGGTGCCCATACACCAAATCAGTTGCCCATACAACCGGGCGGCTCCCCTAAGATAAAAACGGTATCCTAACTTATGTAGAAACATCAAGACATGACACGGAGTAGAAACTCATCGTTCATGGGGGTAACCGACTTAACCGTGGCTAGAAAGCCAATCATTATCATCAATTTATATCAAGGAGTCGGAGGTGTCTTGAGACAAGCTGTCTTAAGGATGATCAAACATATCTTTCCTAATTCAACCAGTTTTAACCCAAACAATTCTTTCCTACCTTATAAACAAATGCACGTTGGAAGTTACCTTCCGTTTTGAGTCAGTTTATCCTTCTTACGTATGCAATGCTAATTTATAAAATAACTTAAACTAATTAAAGACTTAATTGAATAATGGGACACCCACCTGGGATTGATTGGCCATCTGCTGCTGCACTGGCGCCTGAAGACTCTCCTCCGTAGGCCTACTACTAGGCCCGGCTTCGTCATCGTGCGACGCTCTAGTTTGTTTTGAAGCTACTTCCTCATCATCAGATGTAGGATTTTCTCGGGTTCCTTTTGGTGCCATAACTCCTTATCCGTTTAAAAAGGACGTCTAATCATTAGGTAAATAATTCAAAATCTAGACTTAACCTTTATATTCAACCGTAACCCATCCAAGGTGAAATTTATAGTCTTATTTGATAAATTCTTGACCTAGTAATTTCTTATTTGTCTACATAAGCATGATAGCTTCTTCCACCGCTTCCCTAAGGGTTTTCTAAGCTCTCCGAACTTTCTTATAATTTTCTATATCTTTTTTCTAATTTTCCTATCAACTTTTAAGCTAATAATTTACTTATTTTGGGCTTAATATTTATTGTATTTAATTTCTCTTAAAGATTTCATTTCCTTAACTTGATATCTTAGGTTTACACTTACTATAATTTTCCTAAAAACTTTTGACCACAAGGTCTATTTATTTAAATTAATCATTCGCTAAAAATAGGACTTTTGGTCAATTATAATTTCTAATCTCATCAATTAACTATGGTATAATTACCACAAGTAGATAAGGATATTTTTTACCTCTGGTAATTATATTATTATTTTCTAACTTAATTATATAATTTCCATCTTCAATTTTCAACTAAAGATAGTGTAATTTGACTTAGATAAATATCTATACTACTTTTCTAACCTTGAAATAATTATCATCGCCTTTTACCCTATAATATAGCTCTGAAAAATACCATGTAATTATAGCACATGATTTACTAATTTCCCCCTTTACTTTTTAGTTAAAAACAGTATAATTTGGCTTGGATAAATATCTATACTACTTTTCTAACCTTGGCATATTTATAACGGCCTCTTAACCCTATAATACAGATCTAAAAAATAGCATGTAATTATAGCACATGATTTACTAATTTCCCCTTTTACTTTCTAGCTAGAAACAGTATAATTTGACTTAAATAAATATCTATACTACTTTTCTAACCTTGGCATAATTATCACGGCCTCTTGACCATATAATACAGCTCTGATAAATAGCATATAATCATATACAATGATTTACTAATTTCCTCCTTGACATTTCCACCAAAATTGGTATATTTTGACTTAGATAAATATTTATACTACTTTTCTAACCTTGGCATAATTATCACGGCCTCTTAATCCTATAATATAGCTCTGATAAATAGCATGTAATCATATATCATGATTTACTAAATTCCCTCTTTAGTTTTTAGCTAAAAATAGTGTAATTTGACATAGATAAATATCTATACTACTTTTCTAACCTTGGCATAATTATCACGGCCTCCTTACCTTATAATACAGCTCTAAAAAAATAGCAGGTAATTATAGCACATGATTTACTAATTTCCGCTTTTAAGTTACCCCTAAAAACAACGTAATTCTACTAAGATAATTAGTTAGACTAATTTCCTGAGCTTCTCCTAGTTATCACAGGTTTCATAACACTTAATTAACCACTGATAAATGTATCTCAACAATTGAAGTCAATTTACTAATTTCCCCTTTTTAAATTGGTCAAAAAACAGAGTAATTCTACCTAATTAATTAGCTAGATTCATTATCTGAGATTTTCCTATTTATCACAGGTTCCTTTACACTTAATTAACCACTAATAAATGTATCTTAACAATTGAAGTCAATTTACTAATTTCCCCTTTTTAAATTGGTCAAAACACAGAGTAATTCTACCTAATTAATTAGCTAGATTCATTATCTGAGCTTTTCCTAATTATCACGGGTTTCTTAACATCTAGTTAACCACTGATAAATATATTATAGCAATTGAAATCAATTTACTAATTTCCCCTATTTAAATATCTCAAAAAATAGAGTAATTCTGTATAATTAATTAGCTAGATTCATTATCTGAGCTTTTCCTAATTATCACAGGTTTCTTAACACCCAATTAACCACTGATAAATATATTTTAGCAATTAAAATCAATTTACTAATTTCCCCTATTTAAATAGCTCAAAGAACAGAGTAATTCTGTATAATTAATTAGCTAGATTCATTATCTGAGCTTTTCCTAATTATCACGGGTTCCTTAACATCCAATTAACCACTGATAAATATTTTATAGCAATTGAAATCAATTTACTAATTTCCTCTATTTAAATAGCTCAAAAAACAGAGTAATTCTGTATAATTAATTAGCTAGATTCATTATCTGAGCGTTTCCTAATTATCACGGGTTTCTTAACACCCAATTAACCACTGATAAATATTTTATAGCAATTGAAATCAATTTACTAATTTCCCCTATTTAAATAGCTCAAAAAATAGAGTAATTCTGTATAATTAATTAGGAAAATTACTCAGAAAATTATAGGATAATTTTCCTAGCTTAATGACTGTCTAATGCAACTCTGATAGTTACCTCATCTTAATCTAAGGTTAATTAATATATTTATCATTAATTCATGGTTAATTTGGCTAATTTCAGCCATAGTATGATAGGATTATTAATTAGCTTAATATTACTAAACTTAATTACAATAATCAGCAGAGATTAATTAATTTAAAGAGGTTTAAGGAGCATGCATAGGCCTAATCTTTGATTTATTAACAATGTATCTTAATCTAACCTTGCTAATTAAGAAGGATTAAGTTAATTACCGTTAGGATTAATCAATTAGAGATTAAACTCTAATGATTTCTACGTAGTGTTCTCTCTAGATGAGAGAGAGAGAGAGAGTAGCAAGGCTCCGAGTCTGTGTAAACTGTGAAGCTAGGGGTCCTATTTATAGTTTTCTGGCACTCATAAGCTCTCACCGGCTGAAAAAGGCAGTTGCTTGAAGTTCAAGCAGCCCCCAGTAAGTCAAAAAACGACCCCTGCTGCTAAATGAGTCCCTGGCAGGTCAGTGATGACCCTTCCATTACCTGCCAGCTTTTAAAATATCAATTCTGCTATATTTTGACCTATTTTTGCTTAATTGATAAATATCTTGTAAATATCTGGGAGACCTTTAATAAAGTCTATGCTTAAAGGATTACTGTAACCCTTCAATTTTTCTATTTTACTCAATTCACAGTGTAAACTTCCAGGGGTCATAACTATGCCAGTTTTTATCGGAATTCAATTCTAAAAATTTCTAGCCCGGGGTTTGCTGTGCTTAAGATTCCAAAAATACCAATATTTGCCATGGTCGGACAATTCTACATTGATTTTTCAATAATCATATCAGTTTGATTAAGCTTATAAAACCTTTAAGGTTTCAGAACTGGAAACCTTACAATCACCCCAACTTAAGAATTTGAGATGTCCTCATCTCAACCAAAATTGGGAAAATCTTTGAGAAGAGAAATTCATCCTCCACAAGTGGCATCTTCGAAGGGATAACCTTTCCACTTTATCAAATGTTACTGATTATTCTAAGAGTTCTTTCTAGTTTCTGGTTGGAGTTACTTGCTAGCCAAACTTTTCTCGAGAAACTCTTAGTGTTGAGCCCATCTTAAAAACCTTTACAAACCATTTGCATCATCTCAAAAACCAGGTTAATTCAATTCCAGACAGATCCATATATCCACCTTGTCAACATGAAGGCGCTCGGTCTAACTGACCATTCAGAGCAATCAACGTTCGACAAGTGTCATGTATTTTAGCTTTGCCAATCTGAACGCGCTCGACGTGTTCTTGCCATTCTGAGCAATCTGCGTTCGGCACAAGCTCCCACCATTGTACCAGAGGTACCCCCTCTGTGCTCTAACCTGGTTGACCAACAATATGTAAAGGATTTTAAGAAGTATCATACCATTTTAAGAAGCTCTAAGATTGCTAACTATGGCCAAGCTAGTGGCTCTTTTATCTTTTCCTTTTTTTTTCTTTTTTTTAATTCACAGGGTTGGTTCTCCTATGATTGCATAACATTTGGCTCCTCTTACTCTTCCTTTACCTTGTCCTCCATTTCTATCTCCTCTTAGATTACCTCCTTGATTTTGAGGAATGGCTCTAGCAGTAATTTCACAAAACTTCAAGCTTTATTTAGAGAATAAGGCGATGAAATGGGGAGCATAGGGTAGGGGAAAGAGAAGGGAGCGAGTGGTAGAGCACATGGCGGATAGGTGGGAGCTGATGGTGAAGACTCGCACGAGGGTTATGGCCATCATCCTTCATTTATTTTCCCTTCATCTTCCATAGCCCAAGGGTGTACGTAGAGGTCATGCTCAAGTCGAGCATGGTGACTGCGGTGATGGTGATGGTGTGGGTGCGTGTGTTTGCGCTAGGCACACACAGTGCATAGTGTACTATTTGGTGATGTTGTGTGTGTGTTTAGTGTGATGGTGACCTCTCTTTATATAGGGGAGGAGGGGGGAGAAATTCTAGAATTTAGAAATGAAGAAATCATCATCTACACATGCCATGTGACTGTGGGCCCCACTTGTCTGGCTGTGTGTATATGTGACAGAACAGCAGTCTCATGAGAGAGACTAAGAGAGAGAGATGGGTGAATGAAAAAAAGAGAGGTAACATGGAGAATAAAGTAGTTACAAGAGGGGAGAGAGGGGAGTGTGTTCAGAGGTGAATCTGTGTGTAGATGTGTGTGAACACAAGAAAAATCAGGTAACCACCGGGTGGGGATGGATCTGTGGGAACTTTTTTCAGTGAAATTGAATGTGTGTGAGTGTGGGGGAGGTTATCCGGCTATAGGACAGGAGACGTGGCACCCTTTAGGGAGAGGGGGGGATATTTGGGTCATGGGATATGATAGGAGAGAGAAAAGGGGGGTGGGGTATACTGTTTTGGAAGATAGGAGAGGTGGCATGTGAGTTAGAATGTATTATTGGTGAGGGGTGGGGTAGCTTGAGGGGAGAGAGAAAGGAGAAAGGACAAGGGGAAGAGAGAGGGGGTTGACCTTTTGAGTGGAGGAGAGGAAAAGGGACACACGGCGGGGCAACAATGAAGAAAAAAGGAGGCAAGGTGGGGATGGGCTACCCTGCAAGCATGAGGTGGCCTATTTTACCTTTCTCACTTATTTACATACTCATACTTTTTTTTTCTCTTACTTTTCCAATGCCTTTTATCACTCCCTCCCTAAGAGGGGGTTTCCATGGGGTGGGGAAGAGAGAAGAGGGGTATGGGAGCCTGGCTTGTGAAAAGCCCTCATCAACTCCTTGATGCCTCTCCAATCCCTTGCTCCCCGCACTTCACTTGTTTTATGCCCTCCTCCGCAATTAATTTATGCTATTTTTTCCTCTACCCATCAGTCATGGTGCTGTGATTGATGTAGCGTGAGACCCTTCATGATGACATGGTAGTCAACGACTCGAGCAAGGTTGTTTCTACTCTAGCTGGTACCAAATGCGATCTCCATGGCATGCAGAGCATTTTTGGTTCCAAGCGCCATCTGCTCGCTATGCCTATCTCCCTCTTTTTTCTCTCCACACACAAACCTCTCTTGAGTGAATGGGCGGCCAATTGGCTGCGTTGCATTTATTCAACCGAATAATGCAATTTATATCGAATAACTCGTCATTATTTGCGTATTATCGTAAAATACGTGGTTTTTTTGAATAATTTATAAACTATCAATCAATATTTTATCGATCAATTGGTATAGTATCAATTGATACGCTAGATTTATATAGAAAAACGTGTGTCGTTGTTTGATACGTTTTCGATCAATTTTGATTTTGGAGCTTACTAGTTGTCACACAGCTCACACTCTCTACCTCATACTCTTGAGATGCATTGTATTCTCTCTATGTTTATGGCAATAATTTGTTCAGGAGTTGCTAATTGATGACTTTGTTGAGGGTCAAGAAATGTCTTTTTATTTGATTGCCAAGCAATGTTCTCAATACTTATGTTTATGCAAATTCTCTTCAATACTTTACTTTGTTGCTACTAAATCAAAGAAGTGAGATATATAGCTCAATCGGGAGCTACAATGAGAAAACGTGACATACATTATCATGAAAAGATGTTTACATTTTTCCATCTATCACAGGCACCAGGTCATCAACCTCTTCATTGTTTAAACATTCTGTAGCCACTTCCCACTCCATCTCATCATCGCTACATCTCTGTTTTGCCACAGTTTCATGAGTTTGAAGCACTCCAAAGTGTACTTCGATCGCACGTGTGGCTGTCTTTGTGGGTGCCTGAGGGAGATGCATGTTACGAAAGACTTACACAAGGTCTACGGCACGAGCAGGACTTAAGCGATTTCTGCGCTTTGAGTGCACAAAGTCATAAGAAGACCAATTGCACTCACAACTACCACTGGATGCCGCGATCGAAAGCACCCTAGTTGCCAGGTGTTGTAACTCAACTACGTTTCATCCATATTCTTTCCACCATACTGGGCCTGAAATCTTTTTTATGCTATTCAGAACCCAAGGATCTCCGAAAGTTCCTTCCCTATTAGCATAATCCACCCTCTGCTGGAATGCATCCATGTCATCGTCGCCTGGCAACAACTACGAGCAGACGTTTCTAAAGTCTCTCATCACCTCTTTGTTGGAGGCTTGTCTGTTCATCTAGAACTTTGGATCCAAGACAAATGCAGCTCCATGCAATAGTGTGTGCATTTGAGCCCATCGTTTTTCCACAAGATGCACGATTTGTGATCTCTCTCTTGAACTATAGTGGTTGTATTCTTTGGTTTGAAGCAACGCCTCAAACATGATCCAATAGACCTTACCAATGACAAACTTATATGTGTCGAAAACCCTTAGTAGTTCCACATAGGGCTTACTAACCCCAACAAGTTTGTCAATGTTCCTCCAAAAGAGAGGAGATTGCACCAAGGACACACATTTTTGAGCTGCTTTATGATGGCTTGGATACTTGCTGAGCAAAGCCTCCCAACAGAGATCTAAAATAGTTTCTGTAAGAGTCGCTTGCACTTCAATGAGATTATTCAAAACATAATATGATGTAGCGAACCGTGTGGCACAGAAGATTTGAAGTGCTTTTTTGGAGACTTGGAGCGAAATAAAGCATATGTAAACTGATGTTCCGTATAAACTAGACTATGTGATTGGCGTCAATAAGAAACTTTTTATGAATGATAATCTTCCCATATCCTTTAGAAGTAAATTCAGGGTGTAAGCTGCACATCCAATCCATGTAATTTTTGAGTACTTTTCCATAATGGCTAAACCCGCTCCTTTGTAGTTTGAAGCATTATCTGTAATAATAGCTGTCACATTCTTTGGTCCACCCAGTCAAGCAATAGCTCGCTCATATACCTTTGTCAAGTAGAGAGATGTCTCCTCTTTCAATGAGGTACCAATGGCGTCCAAAAACATTGCATCTTTGGGACAAATTACCATGACATTAATCAATGTTTTTTTCTGATAGCTAGTCCATCCATCGAGGGCTATGGTACAGCCAAACGTTGGAACAAAGTCAAGCACTATTCGCCTAAGAATCTCTTCTGTACTGCTCTTGACTTGTCAACATAGTCTATTTGCATTTTAATGTAATCACGATAGATGAATCCTTTTTTTGCAGTTGACATTAGGGCATCTTTGAAAATAGGATTCCACAATCCATGAAGGCTTGTGTCCACTTTAGATGCAATTCGAGCATGTCTTGTTGAGTGAATGTTGCCTGTAGAGTCCCAGATGTACCGGCTTTGTTAGATGTCCCAGGACTAGCATCTATCCCTCCCACGGCACCATTTGGACAAGTGTAAGGACTTTGAGGTGTTCGGGTTGTTTCCATTGAAGGTCCTTGGTTAGCTCGCATTTCTTCTTGATCCACACTCACTTTTTCTATGTTGACAGATGACGCACCTTTCATGCCCTTCTGTCTTTTAGGAAGAAGTCCTGCCTGTTTTCATTTCTTTACATACCCTGCAAAATGGACCCATATGTCATTAGGTGGTGCTCCACATTCTTTCAAATTGGGACTAGTGCCAAATAAATGTTCTTTGATGCGAGGTGCATTGTCGTGCCACTTATGCCCACAATGTTTGCATTCCAAAAATGAAACTGTTTTGCCTCTCTCTTTTTCCTCCACATACAACCACTCTTTTCCTCGCACCATGCTTTCTGACTTCAACAAAATGTATCCTACAATCAATAGATACCTTATGATTATAATTTTTCACCATAATAGCGCAATGAGAAAGATAAAAGGTTATAGATATGATTTGCTAAATTAAAATGATGAATGAATAGTGTTAAGATAATATTTTAGGGAAGATCATCAATGGATATCTCATTCTTGGCTACTAGGTGGTAAAGAGCGTTTGCTCAAGACAACCTAGATGAGTGATGGAGTCATCTCACATTCCATTATCTATGTCTCTTGGAGGTAGGAGCTACTGCTCAAACACAACCAATCGATCCTAAAATAACTGAGGTCTCTAATTTCTATATCAACATAGATATAAGAGCATGAGCTCGATAACATCCATGTGACTCTCAAGTACTATGCATGACCAATATTCACTAGGAGGTAAGAGCTTTTGCTTGATCACAACCTAGTGAATTCTATAGGGAATCCACCATATTCACTTAGAGATAAGAGCATAAGCTCGATAACAACCAAGTGATCCCTACTTCATACCTTAAACCTCACTTGGAAGTAAGAGAATCATCTCATAACAACCAAGAGGCACTAAGTGGACCTATTCTATGCAACCAAGTGAATCCTACTTCATACCTTAAACGTCACTTGGAAGTAAGAGAATCATCTCATAACAACTAAGAGGCACTAAGTGTACCTATTCTATGTCTATATGGAGGTAAGAACATTTGTTCATGACAACCAAAAGACCCTACATGTATGTGTATATGTTCCAAAATATATGAACTAACACTATTATTTGTGCACATATTATAGCTATGATAGATTTTAACCATCAAATATCACTTTTAGTATCTATTCGAAAACAAATAGAGCTAGGAGTATAGCTCCTAATGTTTAGAATTATACATTATCACTATAGCTAGAAAAGTAGCCTCTAATGCATACAATTATTTATTTATCTATGTATTCTTAAACAAGTAGAGCTAAAGTATAGCCTCTATTGCTTAGAGTAATTTATTTAATCTTATCAATAGAGTTAAAGAATTACTTCTATTGTTAATAAATATAAGTGATTCAAATCTATATCATTATTTTATTTTTATTGTATAAACATTAAAAATAATATTCTTTTTAAAGATCAAAGATTTTTTAAGTTGACAACTCAACCTTTCTATGCCGGAGGTAACCTGACACTTTGGTGAAGGAAATTGTAGCTAAAACATGCAAATTTGAGCTTTATATACTACTACTATATCGATCAAAAACATATAGATTGATTTATATTATCGATAGAAAGCCTATCGATCGATTAAATATCGATCGATAGTTTATCGATCAATATGTAAGCAATAAAACATTTTTTTGAAAAAAGCTAACGTGGTAGCGAATAATACGCATTCAAATAAATCTTTAGAATGTATTAATCGACCATTATTCACGAATAAAATGAATGTCGAATAACGGATCATGCAACCCAGCCAATTGGGTTCATTGTGCGGCATGTATTTCATAGTGTTTATGGGCCCTTGGGCACCACGCTTGGGCACCATGTCGCGTGTACATATCGGGAAAGCCTTGCATGACATCACTTTCCAGCATCCCCTGACTAGCAATATCATCGTGAATTATGTTGCCACCTTGTGTGTTGAATGCCACCACAACCTTCAAGATGCAAGTATAGGTGATTGCAGTTGGAGAGTTTTCCTCTCTTTGCATCTACTCAAAATAGCCTGCTTCCTTGCCCTGCCTCTGTTGGGTGTATCCCATTATCATTGCATTCCAGGAGACGACATTCCGGATATGAAGATCTTTATAACCTTATGTGCTTCCGTATACGAGCACCGCACAAATCCCTCCCGGCTAATAACAGTCGTCAATTTGAAATTGCCATAACTTGCTCGTTCGGATTCTGTTTGTCGTGCTGTCACTTCCTATGACCTTCATATGCTGCATAGAACATACACATCACCTGGCAAGGCTCCAAAACCCTCAGTTGGCACACCAACCGAGCGGACCAAACTGGTATGGAATCGACCCTTGGTGAATCTTTAGCGACCAATATCTTGGCAACCGGAACTCCGATCACTGATCCAAAAAGACCAACATGCTCCATAAATTGAGCACTTCATGTCCACTCATTCAGTTCATCTCTGTCCCCTCAGTTGCAGTTGCCCAATCCGGTACGGATCTACAATTGACTCAAACTTCAACCTGCCATAACTTCCTCACCGTAGCTTCAATCGATGAGCCGTAAAGACAGGCCGGTATAGAGCACTTTAAGCACTATAGTTCTAGATCATAATCTCCCATATGTGCTCATTTTAAGCATACTCATTTTTTTAGCATCATTAAGGCATCTATTGGCCCTTTAAAGCCACATCTAGCATACATCAAGCATTAAACTTGGCTTGTTAAAAAACCCTGAACCCTGATCATTAATCAAGTAAGCTTCAAATAAGCTTGATGTGCATTTTTATGGCAACTTTCTTAGCATGAGAGTAGAGCTGCATGCGAACGTGAGTGAAACTTTTTCTCCTAGAGCTTGAATCACAACTATTTTCCTTGTACTTGCTCCCACTGCTGCTATCTTTTGTTGAATTCTTTTTAAAATGGGTGTAGTATTAGCTTTGTCACAAATTGAAGGGTTGGACATGAGTGAAATTTTTGCTCCTAGAGCTTGAATCGCAACTATTTTCCTTGTACTTGCTCTCACTGCTATCTTTTGTTGGATTGTTTTTCAAATGGGTGCAGTATCAACTTTTTGAAACGAACTTCTCAAAGAGGAATATCCACTAGGGTTTGGATCCCCCATTCAAAAGGTAAGGTTTGCAAGTTGACAAAGGCTTCATATAACCTAAAGCAATCACAAAGAGCATGGTATGCTATGATAGAAAGGTTTTTCAAAAATCTTGTCTTTAAAAGGAGTGATCGATTCTAATGCAAATTTGTGTGTACAAATCGAGAACAACAAACTAGTCAATTGTTATCTTGTATGTAGATGACTTGATTATCATAGGTGATCATGAAGAGCTCATTTAACAAACTCAAAAGATTTTGAGTTTTGAGTTTGAAATGAAAGACTTGAGACTTTTACATTATTTCTTGGAGATTGAGGTTTAGAAATCCACAAAGGGCATCTTATCTCTCAATGAAAGTATGCAATTGAAACTCTAAGAGCATTTAGGATCATGAACTACAAGAATCTTTTGAAAAGTTTGATTTTCTTGTGCACTACTAGACCATTTAGTGTTTTGAAATAGGTTTTCCAACTACCGTAGGGAATCTCATTAAAAGGCCGACATGGTTGTTCTAAAGTATTTTAAAGGTACTTTAAGTCATGGCATTTTCTCTGGCATTGATACAAGTACCCGTAGTGGGTATTGGGACTTTGATTGGGTAGGAGATTGTGATTCTAAAAAGTCAATTTTTGGATATTGTTTCTCACTTGGTTTTGGAGTGTTTTCTTGGATTAGTAAGAAGTAGCCAAGAGTCACTCTTTCCTCAACAATAGTGGAGTATAAATCTTCTTTTATGAAGTAATTTGGCTCAAGAGAGTTCTCATGGACTTAGGTGTTCTTGTTGATTTAGCAACAACACTTCAATGTAACAACCAAAGTTGCATGGCGATTGCCAAGAACCCTGTCTTCCATGCATGCACAAAGCATATTGAGGCTCATTATGTTCTAGATCTTATTGAGGATGATATTGTGGAGCTAGATTATTGTCCTACTGAAAATAATTATGTTGATTCACCAAAGCTCTTGGGAAAGACCAAGTACTTTAATACCTTCATGGACTTTGAGTTGGCACACAATCAACATAAAGCATCTTTGGGTGTTCATTGAGGGAGGGTGTAGTATAGAACAATGCCCACCTATCAATTTTTTCCACCATCATAAGGCCCCCATATGAGGATAAGCCAATAATACACATTATTTTTGGTAAATTCTAGCTTTCACACCTATGAGGTGTTTATTTGTGATCATGGATGGTTGGAATTAATTCAAGAGCCCAACCTTGGGGTCTAGGGCACAATGAGTATCCTTGAATCGGGGTCCAGGGAGCACCACTTTGCCTCTCGAGGGGTCCACCTTTCAAAAATACCCATATCACGCGTGTTCAAGAGGTATTTATAAAGCCCCTTTACACACACACACACACACACACACACACACTTCATCCCCAATAAAAAGACCCCTCTTCCTTCATAAATATGTAACTTTTTTTTCATTTTCAATTTTTAAACCCCTCTTGTACATGTAAATCTGTAGCTCTTTGATAAATAAAAAACCCCTCGGGTGAATTCATGTGCTACACTTACATATTTTGAGATGGACCCCCCAAGTTCACCTATCTTGCAATAGCAATGTTCATAATGATTCAAACTTGACAACTTCAGGATTTCCTTGGTTCATAAGTCTCCAAGTACTAGCAAAAGTCTGGTAAGAATTTGGCAAGGCATCAAGAACAGTCTGCACAAGGGAACTATTTGAAATGACTTCACCTGCAAAAATAAGTTGCTTATTGATATCCTTGACACCAGCAAGGAAAGTTTCCATATCATCTTCCTCATGCATAATCTTTGATTCTAGGTCTTTACGCAACAATGCAATTTTAGCCTCATTGCGGCTTGCATAAAGACTTGCTAGAATATCCCAAGCATGTTTTGCAAATTTTGGTGAACGGATGTGAGGAGTTATAGTGCACTTCACAGACAATGCAATCAATGAATGAGCCTGCACATCTCTTACATCCCAACAACGAGCCTGCTCAGCCGTAGACAAAACAAGTCTAATAGGAGCAAGACCTACAACATCCTCAACATCGCCTACATCCTCAGAACCAGGACGTACATCAATGCCCTGCACAATATTCTAGACGCCCTTTGACACAAGAACATGTTGCATCATTTAAGCCCACATAGGGTAATTGTCCTCGTCCAATCTATCCTCAGCCGCCAAACATCTTGAACGCATCTGTGTTGTTGTCAGCTATGGTAAATGTTTCACCTGATGTGAAAACCGAAAAGAGGAGAAACAAAGCGGTAACAACACGTGCTATATAGCAAAAACCATAGAAGACTATAAGGGACTTGTCATGCAAAAAACGGCACCGACACTATAAAAAATGACGAAATAGCCTGTGCAGTACTGCTTGTAGTGGAAACAGAGACAAAATGAGCGCAAATCATAAATCTGATCAGACTAAGCACTTTGAGCTTTCCCAAACAATTTATCGACCTGTGAATGCTCGCCAAAGCTCACTGAATTGGAGAAAGTGAGGAGGCGTGTGATGGAGCTACTAGCGATTAAGCCTAGGAGGACGCAAGCTGCTCTGATACCAATTGTTGGAATTACGGTATGATGGTCGTATATACAATGGATGGGGGAAAAAACCTCCTAGTGAGGGAAAAATGCCCCGACGGTCCTAAGTGTGTTCACACACATCACCACCACATATATATGGTAACAGGTGGGCCACATACCTGGACCTTAAAGAATGAATCTTTATGCATGAAAATAAGTCCAACCAACAACTAAACTTAACCTCAAAATCCAATTTTGATCATGTTTGACCATCCATAAATGGTTTACTAAGACCGCACCTCACCCTCCTTGCACATAGTTCTATTGTGACTTAGAAGGGTCGAAAGTAGTACACGCATGCATATATGATGTAGTATGACCGAATCTCGATCGATACACATAGAGCTATTGCAACCTAGAAGGTTGGAAAGTAGTACATGCATGCACATGAGACATCCACATCCATCCATGAGGTTCTTCACATTATACGGCATCGCCAGATCAATCCAATCATGATGAAAAACAGCCCCACCCTTTTGATCAATCATATGCAGAACAACTTTTTCCTATTTTTGGATTTGTGCATGACATGCAAAAGAGAGTATTTGATCTCAATTAAGTGCATCAAGTTTAAACCCATAATATAGACTAACATCTTATTACATGATTTCACCCATATACGCACAAACATAACACGAAATAAAACCACTTTATGTGTAATGTTCCATACGATTCAGGTTGACCAACCATATGGGACATCAAACACTTGATATCAATGCACCAAAAAAACCATAAAACATATATGAGCCACTCATCAAACTCACGACTCCATATGGTACTTTCCATATAGGGGTGCTAGTGTCCCTTAGTAGCACCCCTATACGTATAGGTGATTCTGTACAAAAAACAATTAATAACTCCCACTCATGAAGTGATATATATGGTCTAAATACATTTATCAATAAGTATAATCAAGGTTTTGATTGGGCTAAGTGGTTTCCTTCATCCAATGAATCTATGTAGTGGTTCTCCAAGGACCAAAATATTGACACACAGTGGGCATCAAGCTATATTTTGACCAAAACTCTTTACTAATGTGGAATTTTCATGTGATGCACACAATAGAAAATGCTTGAAATGATGTATTTAATCTTTGGTTCAAAGGGTTTGACCTAATTCATAGCAGTTTAGGATATACGCCCAAAACAGTGTCTCTATCTTACCTACGTGGTGTGAAACAAAAAGTGCCTTTTATGCACCTACATGATCATAAACACACCGTATCCATATATCACCATGATAAAAAAGATAAAACAAGCATAGAGCATCCGTGTACACATCTGGAAAGCCCATAATGTCTATGCATATGATAGGCAACCACTGATAGCGTAGTTTCTCAGAAATTAAGTAGAGAGAGAAGGAGATGATAGCTATGGAGTTTAGAGCTACCATTGGGAACCACACCAGCAATTATGCACCTCAACTCAAATATGTGTGCTTAGAAATACGAGAGCAAAAATTGTTGAAGTCCTAGAGTAGAAGCATCCGCTGATCAACAAACCCAATGTAAGATTCATCAAACCAACAAAGCCATGAGAGTTCTAATGGATCACGCTCATGAGGGCTTGTATAGATTCACAAACAGGGATCAACATAGCTTCTACGGGTGTGTAGAACCCAATGTTGGAGAGTTGATAGACCATAAGGACCTCTATGCATTCACATATATAGATGCCTAAGGAGTGCAAGTGTTGATGGTAGATAAGCATGGATGATAGTACAAACTTGGATATCCAATTGTACTCGAAAGATATACATAAAAGGGTACTCCAATCTCTACGTACGTTTAGCCAAGTGTGAGTGCACCAATGATCTTTGAGACCAAAACTTAAGAAGTTGAGACTCAATTTATGGGAAGAATGGCATTCAACGAGTCTCTTGAATATACTCATGTTTTAGAGACCAAAGCTATGGGGTCAATAGGATCACGATTTGGAACATAGATTTCCAAAAACAATGCCAGAGCATATGTAAGAGAGGATTCCACCAAGATTGTGTCCAAGACGAGAATAGAGTTTGAGAGACAACTTTGCAAGAGACCCCAAATTGGTCAGATTGGTGATTGAACCACAACCAATGAGACCATCTCAAGTGGCCAAATTTGTCAAGATAAAGTACAATGGGTTTGGGGATCTATACGCACATGTGTCACTATTTAAACAAGTCTTAAGGGCTGAATAAGTATCTAATTTCCATACACAATATGATGGATTCAGCTTAGCCTTGGAAGGGATAGCATTGACTTGGTTCCAACCATTGAACATAGAGTCTTTTTCAGACGTTGAACAACCCTTGCAAGAATTTTCAAAGGAGTTCTCTAAAAGGGGGGATCAAGCACAACACAATGTCATAGATCTATAATTTCAAGCAAAAGAACAATGAAAAGGTGAAGAAAGCATTGCTTCAATTCAAACAATACCTTGAGAGATGTCCCGCATGAGAGTTTTCGCATGACAAAAGACTTTCAATTCTCTTTATAGAGGGCTTAAAAAATGGAGCTCTAAGAATATATCTAAATTTAAAATTATACACACTTTTTGAGCAAGTCACTAGAGAAGCCTTATATCTATTGCAAGGCCTACAGAGAGGTGACGGAAGATGTAGACAATGTGACTAGTAGTGCCTCTTCTACAACAAGTAGATCCACAACAAAGCAAAACGTAAAACTTCTATCGTGATAAGCAATGATCACTTGGTTGACGAAGTGACCAAGAGGATAAACCAAGGCAATAGATGAAAGAAACATGTACAACAACAATCAATGAGGAGATGTGATGTGTGTGGAGGGGATCATCCCACCCCATGGTGTAACACTTAGCCTAGAGCAGCAATAGCAAATGTGCAACAACTTTTAAAGTGGTGTACGATTGAGAAAAAATGGACCAATCACGGGATGAGGGAGTGTTTTTATAACCAAGACTATGCCATCTCCCACCTCGTCGTTTAGTGTGCAATCAGAGAAAGACATTTGGTGGTTGGGTGTTATTGAGGTGCCCAACAAGACTAATGGAGTACTTTCATGGATTTTTGAGAGAACTTCATGGATCACATAAGTAATACACTCCCAACTTGCAGGTGAGAACTTGGAGGTTGAAGGTTTTGGTAGCTTTGATGTGGAGTGTCACCTAAGCAGGAACTTGAAAACCGTAAAGTGTTTGATTGGCTACAAACAAGGGGCTTCTTCTCTCTTTCCTTGTCCATTTTCCACTCCAAGGTACATACATAAGAGAAAAAGCATACAAGAACTCTGCAAAGGGCAGTTCAATGCTTCCATGGCAAGAGGATGGAGATGAAGAATTGGACAATCTTGATGTCGGAGATGAAGGCAAAGAATGGGAAGCTTTTGTTTTGAGATGTCCCATGCTCAATGCCCCAAATTGTGCACAAAAGAAAAAGGCTCGGAATCCAATCTTTCCCTTTTCTCTATCGAATGTACATTTTTGTATTTTTTATAGGCTATTTGTAAAGAATGAGGATGAAAGAGAGCTACACAAGACAAGCACAAAGCACACAGAGATGGAAAGCTTCTTCTTCTTCTTCACAGAAAAGAGAGTACAAAAATGACTAAGTGCTAAAGCTGAAAAGTAGCACATATGTACATGCGGTCACTAAGTGTGAACTCGCTAGAAGCGTACTAGGCTGGCACTATAAGTGTAGTCCAGCTGTAGAATCACTGGCAGAGATCCTCCGTGTCGGTCACCTAACGCGCCAGTGAGTAAATGCCGTAAGCGGCCAAGACCCGTAGTGGATGCCAGCTCAAGGTGTAGAGCTAGACATCTCAACACTATTGAATCTCCACATTGACTATGCTTTCACAATGATGCCATTGGAAAAGTCCCAGGAAGCTCTAGAAAGGGTGGAGGCACTTCTGAATTCCATTGGCTATCAAGGTGGAATTGTGTCAATTGTTGCTGCAAAGAACACAGGGGAGGCCCATGAAATTTCCCAACAAGTGTCAATGACTAGACAAAAATCCACACACTTTTTGAAGAAAGCAACCCAAGAAAACCCAATTAGATATGATGCTCAAAACAGCTCCAACCACAAGGTAGGTAACCTTTGGGAACTCTGGAAGGAATTATGCAAAGCTACTACTGAGACAATGACTCAAATGGTGATCTTGCAAACAAGCACAAGCAAGTTTAGGTAACTTTTGATAAAACGGTCAAGCTTATGGGTCTTACTAGCACAATAGAAGAACAAAGCCAATCACTTCAAGAAGTCTTGGTAGGTTTCACCAAGGTCTTTATCCTTTCTTGGGGTGAAAATAACATCACACATTACACGGTAATCCATGTCACATAGTGAATCTATTACAAGAGATTGCTTTCATTTACTAATGTGGATTGTTTTCTCATGTGAATAGCATGTCTTGTTTGTGCATGATGCATTTTCTATGCACAAATATGGTTCGCTTGAGATTTTTAGCACTCAAGGTATGGAGAAGTCCCATTATTGAGAAAGGGGGGTGTACTTTAAAAATACTAGATATGGTGGTGGTATGGTGCAATCGAATTATTTGGAAGAGATGTTCAACTAGTTTTTTTGCATGACATTTTCTCGTAAGCTCACAATGGAGCGCGTGCACAACAATCCAAGATTGCAAGGGAAGTGCAGAAATTGAGTTGTCAAGAGCACAGTTCGCCAAGCATGCTGCATGGTGCCAACATAGAGCATGGCAAGGGTCAAGGTGGATTTTGTATTAGTGAGTACACGTGAATGCAGGGTCCAGCTCTTCTTTACATATTTTTTTAATAATGTTTGGAGCACCATTTTAAAAAATTATAGTGTGAACGGGCTCTTTTAAAATGGGCCCTTATAAATATTAGATCCACTCATAAACCACTTATTTCTTCACCAAAGATGAGCTCTTACCATACCCGATGGCGTGCACCAAAAAATTTTCCAAAAAGCATCCACCTACCAATAGACACACTCTCCAAGGATGCTAGAATTTGTCATGTCTTAAAGGCACAAGGAAACGGATGCAAACACCTTGTTGTTCTAGGTTATCGTCAAGCAGTGGGCATGGTACTCATGCCCAAGAGTCATCGTGGACAGAAGATGTCACGTGCACAATAGCAGATACCACAATGTAGATTTAAGCAATGTTTCAAGTGCTAGTCAAAAGAAGAGGGCCCAACATCATCGAAGTCTGACATCGGCACTACCAGAAGACACCGAGCTACTAATTTGATGAGCTCCCTTTTCTTGCACGATGAAGGAGTTGCTCCAAAGCTATGGCAATCAATACAAAATGCAAGCAATGGCACTGGAGGCAATTCAAGAAGCTGTAGAAACCCACATCATCTTTGTGTTGGAAGATACCAACCTCTGCACCATACATGCAAAGAGAGTGACAATACAACCAAAGGATATGTAGTTTGCACATCGATTGTGGTGGGATTTTGAGCATTAGCCAAAGTGATGTCTACCTTTTTATGTTACCCACCTTTCTTTTGTACTCAAACTATTTGACAGTGATAAAATGATTGAGAGTTTTGTATCAATTGTCTCCAAAATCATTTGACTTTTTGGCTTCTTAATGTGTTTAGGTTAAGCAATATCTATACATTGTCCACAAGTGTGAAGGGGGAAGGGTGTGAGGATGTGCATGAACAGTTAAATTCAAACTTAATATGAGAATTTTTGGTGTCTTAGAGCACAGACAAGAAGGCCAAAAGGAGGGTGGCCACAAGGGTGCACGGATTGCACCCTTGTGGCCACCCCCCTTTTGGGCTTTTTTGGCCTTGTCTACACTCCAAGACATTCCACCCCCATTTTGGCCCATTCTGGCCTTGTCTACATCTTTGGACACCAGAAAATCACTTGTGTAGCTTCAATTCAATTGTTCACACATCACTTCAACCCCATCAAACCCCCCTTAACCCCTTGACAGTGGCCCCACTTACACTAAGTTGTTGCTTAAAGCAAAAAGGACACCACTTATCAAATCACAACACCAAGTTCAGTAATTTACAAGACAGAGAGACCACATTGAAAAGAATGTACAAGATAGAGAGGCAATTCCATATACTTTATTACTTTTGAAAAGATACAAATTTACATCATACATCTAAGGAGCCCATAATTTTCTTTGCCATTTTTTGGTGCCTCTCTTGTGCGTAAGGCAACTCCTCAGCTAGGAGAGAGTGCACTATCTCTTGAGGGTCAGTTGAGCCAATGGAAGCATGTATCCCTATCTAAGCAAGCACTTTTCCACGGGAGCCAGTGCTAAATGTTGTGAATACAAGGGATTGACGCACTAGGTCCATAAGATGCGCAGTTTGGGAATGGTGCATAAACAGCTTGCTCAGAGCTTTCAACGACCATGTCATGAAATGGCCTTGGGGAGTAAACTCATTTTGTACAATGGGAACATCACCAGGGGGGAGTTTTTCTATGTAATGTGCAAGGGAAGACTTCCAAAGTCCATGTCCACTTGCCGCCCGTTCGTGCTGCAAAATCATCAAGCTCAAGGACCTCCTATCATAAACCAATCAAGGGTAAGAAAAAGACAATTAAGGTTAGTAAAAACAACCTTCAAAGTAGGGTAGAGTTTAACTCCTTCTCCTTGCCCTCCTCCTCCCTATTGCCCTTGCCATCCAAGTCGACGCTTGATTTCATCACATACATGAGCTTTGGGTCATTAGAGGGGGGGTTCTGTAGTGGATTAGTCATCCTAGCCACCACAACCTTGGCTTTCGTGGCTTGGAAATCTTCCTCGGCCACGTGCAGCTGCTATGCTGTCAGGATCTCCACACACACAACTACAATAGTGTCAGTAATAGAGTCATGAAGTGGGAAGAGTTTGGTTTCAAGGGCATTTGGTGCACTGTCTGAGGGAAATTGGGTGTTGGTGTATATTATGCTCAGGCACTCATCCATGTGCAAGCCAAATGATTTCTCCAAGTCATGCCAAAAGACATACTCTTCCCCGTCCATTATGTTTTCACAAATAATTTTAAAAAAGGCACTTTTACCAAAAATGAACTTTTGTCTCAATGTGATGGGTAGATTTCAATAATAACTAGAAATGGTTCTAAAACAAGTTGTACACAAGACGGCTATTGTAGAATGAAAATTTATATTCAAAGTCTTAAATTTACAGAAGCAAAGAAAATTGATTATAGGGGATGGTTTCCAAAAATGGAAGAGCTACAAAGCTATAACAGTAATAGCATAGTTCCATCCATGCCCCAATCCTCTTGGACCTTCATTTTGTCATCCATTCTCACTCCAATCTGCAGACATTCTTAACAATAAGTAGGCAATGATCGTCAAACTTTGATAGAGTGAAAATATGGTGAAAGGATTCTCACCTTGTGACCTTGTAGACGAAATTGTGCTTGTTGAAGGTCCTCGAAACCCATAATAGCCAAATGTTCTTGCACATTACTAAGAGCCCAATGCTTGTTCACTTGGACAACCTCCAAAGCATCATTGGGAATCCTCACTGCAATGTCAAATCATGCAATAGTGCCATCTACACTCTGTAAGGGAGTCCACACTCCAAGCTTTCATATCCAACGATCATAGTGAAATTGTATGTACAAGGAGATGCGGGACATTAGGAGAAAGTTAGACTCACTTTTGGGCCTTTCAGTTCTAGAGAGAGAGTGGCGCTCGACCAATGAGGAAGAGGCTAACGTTACGTTGAAAATCGACATTTTGGAGTCAAGCTCTTTTTTTAAAAAGGGAGGAAATTTTATTTTGGTTCATCAAATTGCACAATTTCACGCTTTCAAGGCATAAATGTCATAAGTCGTACTAACTATGTACTGAGGAATTTCAGAACTTTCATTGAAGACTCTATCTAGTACTTTGTTCCCGCCCAAATATGACTTTGAGTAGCTCTACTTCCCTCTCAAAACTTCTTCCCTTTTTTATATTTGCGCTAACCTTTCTGTGTATTCATTCTACTGCAAACCATGTCTACTTCTCGAAGGCCTAGCACTACCATTGACTCTGTTAGCATTTTTAACAGTTATACTACAGACGATCAAGCATGGATTCCATCTCATATAACTATCGGAAGTTGGGTTCTACTGCAAACTAGGAGGAGGAAGAGGAGGCAACGCAATGATTTCGTGGAGGCTTTCAAGGGTCAAGTTAAAGAGTTAAAAGTGTGTGCACAAAGCAAGCGGGTGAAAGAGGTCCTCATACAACATGCTTTCCAGCACGCAGACTTAAGGTTGCAAACATCTCCTCCAAGTTTTCCAAGGCATCGACCCAACTGTAAGTTATTTCAGCATCTTGCTTAGTGCATGATTATATTCGAATATTAAGTGGTGGATATCATCTTTGGTATGTTTCAGATATTTATCCATCGAATAGGATAGATTGGCAACCAGTTGAGAGTATAGTTGGGATTTTTGATGCTTTCCATGCATTTATTGGTGAGCAAATGTACCGAGGAAGACAACACAAGGAACTTGCAGATAATGGAATTTTCTTTTATGATATGTCATATGTGGAACAGAGAACTTCCATTGATTGGGGTCGTGTAGCTCCTTTGTCACTTCCATCCTTTGACAGTAAGGATTGGTCCCTGCCTACTTCGCAAACTAGTGAAAGCTTCAGGAATAAGTTGTTTCAGGATATACAAAAGTCCCTCAAGTATTCAATTGCCACAAAAATAGTTCGGCTCTCACTATTTATGCCTCTTGAAGTGTTTGCAGATTTTTTCTTCGATGAGCAAATAAGAACTACCGCAACAATGTTCATTTGCAAGTCTAAGAGCTGTTTGGACTTTTTAGATAATAACTTTGATAGGAAACAATCACAGAACAAAATCTGTATTTTGCAAAAGAAGTCCATAATTTGCAAGTTCATTATAAGTTCTCAAAATTTCTTAGTATCGTTTTACTATATTAGATATCATCTTCTTAGTGGGGAGCTTATTCCACTCGACCAAGATACAGAGAACAAACCTTTATCAATGGAGATCTACTTTCGAGACAGCCTACTTACTGTGATGGAGACAATGTCAAGCACAACTCTGGCACAGCTCACGATAGATCTTACATGTGAAGAACTTCCACTTTTGCCGGAATTGTATGCATTCAGTCTCAACAATAGAAAGGTGCTTACTAAATCGATAAATTTTGATTGTCTTTAATACACTATGACTGAATCTAACTTTTTTTTCTTTTCAGATTCCAAGGCGCAAGGAGAAAACAACATTGTGCAAGGAGTCCATAACAAATACACTTCACTTAATTGCTTCCACCGGAAGCTAGGTCACATACCTTGTGCACGCAAAGAGCTTTGATGCCATGAAAACCATGATGTACTCTTCAAAATGACTAATGCAAACCATGATGTACTCTTCAAAACCACGCAAAGAGATTTGATGCCATGCAAACCATGATGTACTCTTCAAAATGACTAATGCAAAGATATTTTTAGGCGCTCAAACAATGTTTCAAAAATGTACATTTTCAATGTTTCAAAAATGTACATTTTCAATGTTTCAAAACTTTACATATTGTGTTGTATCTGTCAAGAGTAATTTTCTCCCTTTCCCAGCTACTATCCTCTCCCCCGGTTTGTGCCACTCTTCCCCTGTCCTCTCCCCCGGTTGCTGCTACCTCTGCCTCTGGGGACGCTGGTCTCGGGCATCCTTTCGCGTCGCTCGAAATCATGGGCCTCTTCCATGGCTTCCCATGCTTCTTGTACCTGTGAAGCTTCCCGTTGTTCTTTCTCTTGCCGTCGACAGGCAGCCCATTCCTCTACTTCTGTGGCGTCCGCATAATATTGGTTTATTGCTTCTTGCATATTTCGAACTTCTTCTTGAGTCTGATTGTGGTGTTGGGTCACTTCGTTAATGCGAGCCTCTTCGAATTCGTCAGCTCTCGCCGCTTCCTCTCTTGTGCGTCTATTTACCGAGATTATAATATGCTGGATGGCCATTACAGAAAAATGTCGCACATCGTTGTTGGTGTAGTTATGTAATCGAAGTTTCTGTAGAAGCGTGATACAAACATCTGTTGCTTCATACATACATTGCAACAAACAATAAAACAGCAGATTACTTACGTTCGGTATATCCATAATTTGACTGATGAGCAACACGGCGTTTAAACAGGTTCGCCAGCCACAGCTATAGTCATCAGTCTGCATGGGCACGGTTACCCGTTCGTGCTTGACTACATTTACTAGATCATGTTCTAACAAAAGATGCTCTACACAACATACAAGTTTTTTTGCGGCACTACATACATAACCACTTGAGTCAGCAACACATTCCAAAGAGACACTACACTGCTTTCCAAATGTACCCAAATGGACCTTACGTTTTTACACGACCGTGAAACGCCCTGCTTTGCCCGGAGTTTGCGTAGTAAACAATCTTAGCCTACATGTCAAATAACATCAGACTCCAATGATCACTACAAAGACACCATCAAAGATGAGGAGAGATTCGCAATGCAAGATGTTTTTTACAAGGCAAGAAAATACTCACGATTGATTGTACGCAGTGACCAGAAAGCGCGCTAGATCAAAGTTGACTCTGCTAAACCAGTTCATCAGACTCAAAAAGGAATATGAGTTGTTCTGCAGATAAGGCGATATCAGCGGATCTATTACGTATACTTTCTCTTGAACCTCAGGGGGCAGAAGCGAGACAGCGTGGCTAACATGAACAAAAAGGCAAAAATTAGACTTGAACACCAAGTGAGTCAATACCGAGCGAAGGGGGCAGCTATCGAATTCCATACGCCATTGATTCTCTTGGTATTGACCCATGTCTTTAAGGTAGTGAACCATTATAAAGAAAAACTTGGCACCGGCCACAGAGACATGGGTCAATACCGAGCGAGTAGTTCCAAAATTCAACTTCATTACCCACTGTCTTGCTTGGTATTGACCCATGTCTCGGTAGAGACCCATTTAATGAGCCTAAGAATTAAAGAGAATGAGAATTACCACAAAGCAACATTGACGACTTCATTTGTTGCGAGCGAGTCGATGAAATTGCGCATGCACATGAAGTCTACTCTATCGAAGTTGGTAATCCAAGCCTCCTATGACCTTGCAGGCAGCTGTATGTGCGCATGCAGAGGTGCGGAGCTCAACAAAATTCTCAACTCCTCTTCATTCTCCTCGTTGATTTGCTCTAAAATAATTGACTCATCCGATACGTTGGATGGCCCTTCTGACGTAGAGCCTTGCGCTTCCCTTTCTTGAGCTGGCTCCCTGGCCGCCCCAGGCTCCGGATCATTTTCCTTCAATATTGGTTGCTCCATGGATGCCTCAGGCTCCACCTTGACCTGCTCTTGTCCCTCATCATCCACGGTGGGCTGCGGATCCTCCATGACTTGCTCATTTTGGTGTCTAGCTGGATCCTCCATAATTGTCTCTGTTTCTTTCATGACTGCCTCGGGGTCCACTCTGTCTTGCTCTTGGCCCTCTGCAGCTATCTCAGCCTGCCCATCTGTGTCGTTTCTCTCGACCCGTGATCGGGTCCTTCTGCTGTTTGTTTCAGCCCTAGACGGCTCTGTCTGTCGTGCACTAGGATGGAGAGGGGGGATGTTGATAATATCCATGGTTCTACTATCCCCGATTGGTACTAGCTGAAGCAGCCCATCATAGCGGAAACGAAGCCTACGAAGAGTATCAAAATCCCGCGGCATGATAGTGACCCGGTGTGCATGGGCAGCCAGGATATATCCATCGCTGAAGAATTCCACGAGGTAGTCCTCAGCAATTTCTTGAAGGCAGAGGAGTGCACTGCTGGCCCATCGCATGCCGACTCTCCACTGCTCGCAAATCTCCCGCACTACTCGCTGGAAAGGGAGACGTGGAATAGCAGGTTGAACGTGTCATTCTATTCTGCACAGCTCTTTCAGTACACCTCTGTGCGCCTCATATCAGCGTCTTCTTGCTTGAGCATTCAAAGATTCACCTGTTGCCCTCCTAGCGCAGGCCTTAACACGAGGCATCTCTACAAATTAACACCAAAAGACAATTCATTTGTCAGCACAAGGGACTTCAGATTTAAGGAAAGGTCAGTACCAAGCGAAAAGATGGATAGGAAAGAATTGCCTGGCCTTATTCGCTCAGTAGTGACCTCAGAAAATAGTAAGGTTAGACATGACTTATATGTTCTGAGGTAACTACCGAGCGAATAGGTGCATACGAAACAGTTTGCCTTGCCTTATTCGCTCGGTAGTGACTTCAGAAATAGTAATAGCAGATATCACTTACATTTTCTGGGATCACTACCAGGCGAACAGGTTGGCAGTCCCTGCAAAAAAATACCTTATTCGTTGAGTGGTGACCTCAAAAAGTGTACAGGCAAGCAAACAGGTTTACAAGCAATGTGAAGGAGATCTTAAATCAATGCGGTTCTAACTGGCATGTCGTTCCCTCCGATCACCTCCCCTAATATCGAGGGGATGATAACATTGATTCTCTCTCCCACTTCCACCTCTCATGAAACCTCATGGCAGTAGCACCCTCTCATAAAACCTCCTGCCTAGGCTCTGCTTTTTAGGCTTGTTTGAAAGTCTATTTAAGAAGCAGTTGTTTCAGAACCATCCTCAGGGTTTTGCAGAACAACTAAACGAAGCTTAGGATAGTGGCGATGCCTTTCCAAGGTATACTCCCGCAGCGCCAGCAACACCACATCTGGGCCCTCCTCATGAGGTCCCCCCTAGGCCCTCCCCCGATGTTACCTTTAGTGTTCTCGTCCGACACAGCTCGGGAGTGGCTGCTGTCAACACGGGAGTCTATTCTCGAGGTAAGTTGCTGGTAATTCTTTGCTTTCCACTCCTAATTTCCAAGCTCGTAGTTTGAAGAGATTACTTGCTAAATGCTCTGTGCAGGATGCTAGCCTGAAGCTGCAGCAAATGCTGATCGTCAGGCAGAGGGTCTCAATCCTTAAAAACTCTCTGGAAGCAAGAAGGCCTGAAGACATGTAGCGATTGCTCACCGAGAATGGCTCTATGGAGGCAATCATTAATTGGCTTTAGGAAATGAAGGATGAAGTGCTTGAGCTAGCCAGTAAATATGAGGAGGCCATTAACTTTGCAAACATGCTTTGCGAAGAGATAAACTAGCTGTGAACCCTAAACCCTAAACCCCCCGGAGATTAATAGGCCACTCTTTGTAAAGTCAGAAGTGTTTTCTAACTCAAGCCCGGTGTTCAGTTCTAATTTTTTCTCTTTCCTATTAAATCAAAAGGCGTATTTTGCAAAAGAAAGCCCTAAATCCACAACAAGTAGGGGTTACCTTCCCCTTATTTGCTTAATATTGACCTCTGTACTAGCAGACATCACTTAACTTTTCTTTTGGTCAGTACCAAGCGAATAGGGAACTTCGGACCAGGTGACCTTACCCTATTCGCTTGGTACTGACCAACTACAGCAAATTAAAGGGCACGGGACCTAAATCAAAAGGCATATTTTGCAAAAGAAAGCCCTAAATCCGCAACAAGCAGGGGTTACCTTCCCCTTATTTGCTTAATATTGACCTCTGTACTAGCAGACATCACTTAACTTTTCTTTTGGTCAGTACCAAGCGAATAGGGCACTTCGAACCAGGTGACCTTACCCTATTCGCTTGGTATCGACCAACTACAGCAAATTAAAGTGCACGGGACCTAAATCAAAAGGCATATTTGGCAAGGAAAACCCTAAATCCGCAACAAGCAGGGGTTACCTTCCCCTTATTTGCTTAGTATCTACCTCTGTACTAGCAGACATCACTAAACTTTTCTTGTGGTCAGTACCAAGCGAATAGGGCTCTTCGGACTAAGTGACTTTACCTTATTCGCTTCGTACTGACCAACAACACAAAATACAAGTGCGCAGAAAGGTAGTAAGTAGCATACCTCTTCACTGTGTGTAGAGTTCTACGTCGCTGAAGCACTGCAGAACAAGAGTAAGAGAAGGAGGATGCGCGAGAGTAAGAGGTGATGGAGTTTGCTTACCGCGTGGCGTCGATGGGGGTAGAGTTAATTAGAATGATGCGCAGTAGAGGAGACGAAAAGAGGCAGAATAGTTGAAACTTGAGATGTTTGGCGGGGGTAATGCCTCAATTTAGAATGCTTACCTCGGGGAGGGTGACAACTTCACTTATGCGCGAGATTGCGGTTGGTAAATCGTATTGCATGGGAATCTGAGACCATTTAATACTGGTTGTCCTTGAGAGCGCAGCCCACGTGCCTTTTTGAGTGACCGTTAAGGGTTAGACAGACGCCAATTTCCCTTGCAGTCGCCATCTCCATCTCCATCTCGCACCTTCTGCCTGGCCAGATCTCGTGTCTTTGCCTTTTCTGCGCCCTTCCCCTTGGCCAGCTCTCGTGATCCTGCGTTTAGAGTCAAACGTCGATCGCCCTTCCATTCGCCATCGCCTTTGCCTTTTCTGCACCTTTCCCCTTGGCCAGCTCTCGTGATCCTACGTTTAGAGTCAGACGTTGATCGCCCTTGCATTCGCCATCGCCTTTGCATTTTTTGCGCTCTTCCCCTTGCCTAGCTCTCGTGATCCTGCGTTGAGTGACCTCCACTGGGTCGAGTCCTTTGCTGCCACGTCGCCATCGCCATCGCCATCGCCCCCCTACTGGTTCTTGCTGTCGGTGGCCTGCGACATCACCATCCAAATCGGCGCCATTGGATATTGCAGAGACAGGTTCTTTCTCCTTGCCTCTCCCCTTCCTGTGTGTTGTTAACTGTGTGCGCACCGAAGCTACTGCGTTAGGGTAAAAACGCATGCATGGTTGGAATAATTACTCCTTATGTGGTGACCGTATCGCATTCATGGTTGGAATAATTACTCCTTATGTGAACTATAAATCTATCACTGTCATGCAGCAGTCGTGTGTAGCTACCCCTCTTGTAAATTATTTTTTGCTCATGTAATTTATTAACTCGCGCTTATGGTAAAAAAAAACATAATATGCTCTGTTCTTATCCACCTGTTCCGAATGCCACAAGACAGAACCAAGCGAATAGAACCCTTCGGAGATTCTTGGGGGCCCTACTTGCTTAGTACTGACTCAACTAACGTCACCACTTATGACATTAACGCACGGGACATAACCCGTCGATATGACATTAGCGCACAAGACATAACCAAGCAAATAGAGTTCTTCGGAAATTCTTGGGAGCCCTACTCGCTTGGTTCTGACTCAACTAACGTCAACTCTTATGACTTTAGCACACGGGACAGAACCAAGCGAAGAGGGTCCTTCGGAAATTCTTGGGTACCCTACTCGCTTGGTTCTGACTCAACTGATGTCACCTCGTATGACATGAGCGCACGGGTTCGAACAAGGCAAAATAGGACATTGAGGGGTACTCTAGGCCCAAAATTCTCTTTGTTATGACACCAAATAGTTTTGGCTTGCTTTTTCTTTCAGTCATGGGGATCATAGTCCTCGAGACAGACGTGAGAGAGGATACATGTGAAGAAAAACTATTCACATTCTTATATAACGCCCGAGCTCATTACCGTGCACCAGAACTATAAGGAATGTTCAATGCAGAGTTTTCTATACAGAGGATTATAGATTGCTTCTTTGAGTACCTACAAAACCATTTGCAATAGTATGAGGCAGTCACTTGTGACAATTCCATGACAGCTGATGGCATGAGATATGTGCACCCTGCCGACCTTGACCCTGACAAGAGTGCTTCAAGGAGACTGAATCGTTGTCTTGAAAAGTGTCCCTCCAATGCACTGCTTGTACAAGACAGGTGTATGAAGCACTTAAAAAAATGTCTCTTATTGGAATTCTACCATGGGTTTGTCTGTTACTTATACTTGCAGATGGATGGCGAGTTAGAGACTTCGCAGTCAACAACTTTTGGTAGTTGTCCATTGGCGCCGAAGGAAGAGGTAGAGGATGTGGAGGTGCAATTCAATCCAGAAGAAGAGCGGGAAGAGGTACTAAAGGAAACCTTTGATGCGGGCTTAAATCTTGTTTCTCTTGCGGATGCAGCAATAGGGTGCAGGCAAGAAAGCCCAAGTATGGAAGCGACTTTGCCTCTCAATTGTGCTCCCAGCTTTGCTATGCCGGGCGACACCCACTATATTCTACTCACAGATATCATGCATGAGCTCAATATACGAGAGGACTACTGCCTAGCGGCAATTGCAAATTTTTGTGAGGCAGACATGGGGTTTTTGGACGATGATGCAGTGGACCAATATCTTATTGCTGACACAGTTGTGAGTGACTCACAGTTCACTTCAAGGTCGCAACTAATTAAAGATACGTTCAATGAGGTGAAGTCCGGAGAGGCCGATTTGCCAACAGATGAGCAGTTTGAATTGACAACAAAACACCTTGGCTTGGAAAACATGGGTAGACACGTGGCACCAGAAGATCATGTAATGAATAGTCAGTCTATTCACTTATGGGGGAGGTCGATGTTGGAAATGGACGAGAATCAGATGGTAACTTTTGTCGAGCATTCATAAAGTATTAGAGATGGCCGAGTGATAAAATGTCATGAACAGTTTTTTTTGCTGCCAGGTGCTAGTGTATGATGATAGTTTCCTTAGAAGAGCGGGAGGCTCACTCCAAGGGCTTGTCAATGGAGTTCAAGGCAAGGATGCAACGTTGTCTCACTACATTGGGCATTTCAACCACAAAAAGGTTTGTAGAATAAATTCAAGTACTTGACAATTGTACTCATCTCACTTACGGCTAATCAATTGATTGCAATTATTATGTAGATCATAATATACCACAAGGAATATTCCTATGACAATGCAAAGTTCCCTCTGTTTGCAATGAAAGCTATTACAAGATTATGTGGTGGGCACCCCCTCCCACTAAACGCAGAAAGAGTAATTCTGATTGAAAAACAGTTTTCTCTACGTGTATTTGGCATTGGGTATGGGTGCCAGGCACTTAGAGCCCCATATTTCATGTCCTACACAACTCTGGCTCTGGCTGCAGGGGTTGAAGACCCGGAAGGATTAGATCCATACAATAAGCGGTTGTTTTTTAGGTAAAGAAGATGCATGATGCCCGTAGGGATGCTGCCATCAACAGAGGAAAGAGCTCGTCTACAGAGCTTGCACATCGAAGAGGTACAAAGTGAGGAGGAAGGAGGTGCATCAAAGAGGATAAAAACAACGGGCTCAGGTCCATCTTCTCCCGCTCCTGACTCATGATCGGTGCCACCTCGCATGGCGCTTGGCCGCATTTGATGCTCCCCAAGCCATCTGTTTCTTCTCTTTGCGGATGTGTTGTAAAGACCGTATAATTTCTGAACTCTTAAGAAGTTCCTTCTGCCTTGCTCTATGAATTAGTCGTCCATAAGTCCATTGGTGTAACTCTAATAGGCTATTGGCCTTTTCTTTTCCTCCCCCATGCCGAGTGTGCTTAAAATAACCTGTTCTTGCCATGTAGTGGGTTTTTTCCATGCCTTGTGTGGGCCATATTGATAGTGAACCGTATGTCTTGGCAAAATATGGACCATGATTGAACAGTATGTGCTGCATTGAAATAAAACAAAATGGTCAGTTGAGTACAATTTAAAATGTTGTTTTGTATACGTAGAATGCCAACCTACCATGTAATGTGTGATATGTTGCCCACCCCACCCTGTAAGGTAAGCCTTTTTCCAATCCAGCAAGGCTGCTTGAAATGATGTGAGCTTACTTTGGTCCCAAGAATGTTGCTCAAGGTAGTGGAAAATTTTATCTAGTGATTTCCACACGTTCGCTTTGTGATTCTGGATTGCCCCACCACCAGCATTGTCTTTAACCACTTTATGTAATTGTTTCCATTTGTTGAACAGGATCCTCCTCTCTTCTCTATGTGAATCTTTGAGGCTAAAACCAAGAAACCTTCTTGCCTTCACTCCGCCTATCGATGATTTCCTTGGTACCTTGTACCTACTTTGAGACATCTTAGGGTCCTCTTTGATTTTGACATTGCCTCCATGCAAACCAATGTCTGAGAGCACTCCCTCTAATGCTTTGATCACTCTTTTCGACTCACTCTCTGGCTTTAATGTCCATGCAAAACATATGTACAAATGAACCACCTTTTCAATTATTCGACAGAGTGCATGAAGTGTACAGATGTGAACTCTACTAAGAGGAATATCAAGCACTAGTTTAAAAGTTTTATCTTGAAGATGTCTATTGGGACCGCTAATCCATTGCACACTCTCAAGTGATTGTGCATCAGCCATGCAATATAAGCATGGATTTGCCACAGCTGCTCCGTGTGTTATGTTGTACATACACTTAAGAGTCTTTAAGTCACCTGCCATGTGCCATTCCACTGTGTAGTCGCCAAATCCTTCCACTGAAAGAACGGCTCCGTTTCTTTGTTCACTGATGATATAAGGAATTTGGGTTTGACTAAAAACCCAATCGAGGATTTCAAAATTTTCCTTATCAACCTGCAGTGAAAAATGAAAACACAAAATCAACAACCAAATAATCAATATTTTTGTTATCAGAGATTGACCGAAGTATACCTGAAATGATCCTAGAGATAGAATGTTGTTTTCTGATTGCACGCTGAAGTATCGTGGATCCTCTTTCGTTATTGATGGATCCAGAGCTCTGTTCATGAGGGTAATGGTGACTCTCTCCAACTTCTTGTTCTTCAAGACCTCGCACTCATTGAGCTTCAAAACAAACTTGAGAACCCCATCGCACTCGTCTCGATTGATGTCAAAGAAGTGAACTGCATACCTTTGCAATGCTTCAAGATCAACGAAGAGGTTGTTGTGCTCGTTAAATTGTACCTCTCTTCCGCCCTTGCCTAAGAACGTTGCTTCAATATGGAATGGTGACCCCAGTTTCTCAAACACCTCATCGTTTACGTGTCGGAGAGCAGCCTTTACATGTGATGGCTTTGGCAGCAATGATCCTCTCTGTAGTTTATTTTGAGATTTTTTAGCTATTGCTTTGAACAGTGCCCTGTATCCCATCTGCGAGATGCCACTCTCATCAAGTATTGCTTGCACTTCCATTGGTTCCAGCTGATTCTCGTTCATGAATCTAGGTAAGTAGCCTCCCTTTCAACTTACGAAATTTTTTCTGAGTTATCATCTCTTCAACTATTTCTTTTGGAACTAGACGGCTGTAATGCACTCTGGCATTGAAGCCTGCACCGTTCGAGTTTGGATGCAGTAAAGACCTGCCAAAAAAGCACAATGCGTTATGATCATGTATAGGAAAGTCAGTGTATCCACTTCTTAATGAATAGAAACAAACTTCGAGTCACCTTAAAGCTCGTATTCGTTTTTTCAGGCCACCACTACCAACCTTCATGTTCTCAAGGTTGCACAGATCTCGTTTTCTTTTCCGACTACCAAGCACGGTGTCTTTCTCTCGCAAACTTGTGATCTTCTTCTCAAGGCCTTGGATTGTCTCTTTGTTTGATGAAAGCTTTTGAGAGCATGCTTCATTAAGTTTCTTCAGCTGCATGTTCTCCATTGCCAGGAAATTTCTTTGCCTTTCCGCATTCAATCCTCTCATTTCCAAATGTTCGGTGTATCCCAGTAGCCCATCCTTGCCATCGCCTGTGAAATGTAAGAGGTTAGTGATATTAGCAAAGGGAGGTGGCGCATTTGTCATAGGATCCTTTGGATAAATAGACCCATCGGTCCACAAATCCAAATGATGTTCCTTGTTTGTCCTTCTAAGTTCTTTTTCCCATTGAGATAAGAAAGACTCCTTCCTACGTTTCTGCAATGGTGCGTACTCTTGCAATACATCAACATGAAGATGATGTGTGTTCTTCCTTTGGGTAAGTGTTAAAGATGAAGGGGCCGAGGATAGTAAGTTCAAATTAGTGTTTTCATCAGGAAAAGATGCGTTCTCCATTCCTAGAGTTGATAGAAAAGAAGACGGAGAATTATCTCAGTTTTTGGGAGGGAAACCATATTCTCAAGTTTAGAGTTGATAGAGTTTGTGTGGCTTATGTTTCTGGAGGGAACACTTGTAAGTTGGCATTTCAAATCATTAGTCATACGGTTAGTTGGATTCCTGACAAGAGAACGAAGGATAATATGATAAAGACGGCGGCTACCTACCAAAGAATGTCATTTTGGCTTTTTGTTGCGCAGAAAAGTATCACATAAAATGCACAAGTTAACATTTTCATTTTCTCTCTCTAAGCCGAAGTGGCACTTCTTACAGGGCCCAAAAGTGAGTCCAACTTTCTCCTAATGTTTTAAATAGCGCATCCCAATACCTAATGCTCCAACCTTACAATGGTATCTATCCCCATTGTGCATGACCTCCAAAAAACCCCAGTCCTCTTCTAAAAACCTCCCTACCTCCTCATAATGCACATCTTTATATACAAGCATTGTGGTAGTCTCCACAAATCCAAACTATGAAATAGTGAATAGGAAAACACCAACTCAAGCCCATAGACCTAGAAGCTTTAGAATATTTCGAGGAGTTTTGAACATCTATTATCATCTTTGTCTTGAAAGATGCTACCAACCACAAATCTAGCCGTGGCCACTCCATACTTAATAAGGAAGATACATTAATGGATTCAAGCTTCCCATACCGTTGTGTAGAAGTAGGCATAATATAGGAGTGAGAATAGAAGAAAATTCTTCTTTGAACAAGTTTGGTTGGGTAAAGGTGTGCAAAAATTGTTGCTCCAATATTCGTATGTATAGCATTGAATGTGTCGGAGAGTCTATGAAGTGGCTGCTCCTCCACCAATGTGGATGAAAATATGGTTTTGAAATCATGGCAAATCATAATTATGAATCCATAAAACCATTCCACTATGATTTCACACCCAACCTTGTATTCTCAGAACATGTACTTACAATGTGTTGGGAATCAAGCTGGTTTTTCCAATTGCACGCTTAAAATTTAGAAAACATGTTACACGATGGCTATGGTCCCCTTGTCTTTGTGATTCTTGAAGCAAAGGAACTTTCCTTTCCAATGATGATCCAAGTTTGCACAATTTTGCACACGGTGAGGGCCAATAGCAGATGGTTGCATGGTGATGCTAGGACATGTGGATATAGTCTCTATGGATTATGAGGGAGTGAAAACTATCCTAGAGTCAAGATTGACACATCCATATGTTTGCTGGTAGAGATTACATGTTTGTCATCAGCCTTCGGGACTCTCATGTATGACCTCTTTATGTCGAGATCCAACATAATAGCTGCAATGAGAGCGTTTGTAGTTGGGATTGCCAGTCAATACACTAGCACGATACATCATGGAGCATTGTAAGTCATTAAAGGATCGATGTCTATAGAGTATGCATGTTGATGTTAGCAGGGATATATGTTTTTGCACATCGCTACAGCATATACGATGACATGCTTTGACTTTGAGAGAGCTAGTGGGCATAGGTTGAGATGAGATTCCTCCCTGTATCTATTTTACATATTATTGGTCCTATAGTAGTATCATTTATTAGCACCACTCTCCTTTAAGTGGGAGATTCTTGGGGTAAAGGCAATGTGCCTCTCATCCCGGTTGGATGTGCCAGGGGAATCTGACCACCTATCACTTGTACACACTTTATTCTTTACTAAATACAAGATTAAGGGGCTCTCTCACACATTGTGGTGAGTTGCTCCACCCACATCTTGTGCTCTCTCTCTCTCTCTCTCTCTCTCTCTCTCTCTCTCTCTCTCTCTCTCTCTCTCTCTCTCTCTCTCTCTCTCTCTCTCACACACACACACACACACACACATTCTTTCTCTCCACACATGCACCACATTTTCTCACTCTTCAGCTCTAGCCTCTATCGTCCCTCAACTATTATTCTGACATCTTCCGTGTGTGATCAAAATAGGTCAAACTATTGGAAGGCTATGGTGTAGAGCCAATAGAAAAGTATGGCCCGAGCTATGTGCTACCGTTTTCAAAATCTGTCCAAACCATGTTGCTTGATAGAGAGGAGGTTGTGGAGCAAGCAATACTCAACATACAATAGCTTCGGGCAAAGCATAGGGTATTATAGAGGGATAATTCCCACATATGATGGTATCAACATGAGCTATTATAGAGGGATAATTCCCACATATGATGGTATCCTTTTGCATGATGCACTACTTGAGCAACCTCTTGAAGGATATCATCAAGCTGGAATGGATCACATCAGTCATCATAGAAGCAGTGAAGATTGCACCAATCACAACACATGTATTAAAGATTGTGACCTTCATCAATAATCACAATTTTGTGTGTCTTTGTACTTCAAGAAATCGGGTGGTGCGAAGGGGGGGGGGGGGGGAGGTGCTTCTTAAGTTTCAAACACCCGTTGCCTTCGACATTCTCCTCGTGTGCAAATTGTTTGAATTTTAAAATTCAATTTGATAGGTATTCATTAGTGATGAGTTTTTCTATGCAAGAACCACTGCTATGATTGAGTGCAAGGAGAAGGCAAAGGATCTACAGTTTTGAAAGCAGCTCAAGAGGCTAAATGCACGACTTACATTAGGGAAAGTTTGGACTCAATTATGGGCCTTGTAAGAAGTTCCATGTTAGCATAGAGAGATAATAAAAATTTTCTATTTTCATTTTCCATATTTGTTTTTCAAATATCCTAAAACCACCCATAATGTAGGGTACGTTTAATAAAAAACTCAAAAGGTGTTCAGGCAATGATAACCTACAATGGCTCGGAATTGAATGCCGAATATCCCAATCTTCTGTTTTTTTGCAAAAGTAAGACCTGCTGCTGACGTCCTGCATCAAATGTCTTTTCTCCACCCCTTTCAAGTTTCCCTCATTTGCACTCTTGCCTGTTTTGGTCTCTCCTCGTTCTGGTAGTCATTTTGATGCTGCCATCGTCTCCTCATAGAAGTTTTGCTAGGAATTGGATAGGTGTGTATCATTTGCATATAGAGCTCCCCCAAGAATATGAGCCCCTCAACAAAAGAAACAAGCAACACACCATTTTTTAAGCTTCAAATGAGAATTTTAGGACACAAGGCAAGAAAAGTGTGGACCTTTTGGTCAATGGTAGAAAGTATCGTAAGCATCCCATCACAAGCTCAATTCCACCGAATGATATTTTGCAGCTTGAGAGAGAAATTGCATACAAAGAAAATCTATGCTTGAATGAAATTGTAGAGAATTGTGCTCAACAACTCAAAGGCAACAATTACACCATCACAAAGCTCACATAGAAGCTTAGAGAAAAAGAAATTGCATTGGGACCATGACAAAGAGAAAGAAGACTATGGGACATTGAGAAACCAAAGGTTGTCTCTTGGGAATCAAGAAAAGAGTTCGGGCCATCAAGTAACTTCATCTAATTGATAGCTATTTGCCTTATATCTTACTCTTGACTTTTGTGCCTAGATGGTTGCTTCACCCTGACCAAGATGTTGAGTGCAACACACCCACTTCGTCTGCTCCATATAGCCTCATATTGAATTGAAAAAATATTTTTGGGATGTTGGACGACAAGCGCCATGGCAAGATTGTTGCCAAATAGCTTGACAATATTCTAAAAGAGAATCAGCTTCTTGCATGGGATGTTCAGTCTATTTTGGATAAAGTTGGTATTTCAAATAAAGGATATTCTGCAATTTTTATGTATGTAAAGTTATGTGCATCTCTCTCACACTATAAGGGGACTCGGTTTACTAAACTCTATCCTTTTCAGGTCCATGCAAAAACAAAGTAAGAAGCTTTACCTAAAGCACAAACCCTTTCTCCATTCAGAGCTGCAAATTCTAGGGAGCCCTTTCTACATTCATCAGGGGAGGAAGTGTTTATGACAAGTACAACAATATTTTTTATGATTTGATCGCTCTGCATACATACATTCTATAGATATTTGAAGTTACTCCCCAAGAATGCAATGGTGTTCTTAAGTTTGTGTTTAAACTAGATGAGTGTGAGCTTGTGAAGGAGACTAAGGTTGAGCAAGTCACAATAACACTAATTAAGAGAGCACTGGATGGAAGCATCATAGTTGACAATCTTAGAAAATTTAGCGTTCTTGTGCCATGGCATGTACATATTGTGAACTAAAAACATTCACCTCACTTTTGACACTTCTCAGTGCATGCAAAGAAAAGCAATAATGTACATATTGTGATATATGCTAATGCGGCTACTACGGTTGCTATCATGTGCATACCTATCAGGGGAATCGTGGCCCTGGATCTGGCACCTTTGCGTGCTTTCCCACTTGATAATATTTCTAATTTGGTTTGAAAATGTACATATTCCAAGTTTTCATGGTGGCACACTCATCTCGCCTATAAAGACTGATGCGGGAAAAATTGCCAAAAATAGCAGCTAACAGGTGTCGTTGCAAAATTGCACGAAAAGTGGCCCAAAATGCTATATTGATAAAAACAAATGATGCTTATCTGTGCTTTTTATGCTTATGCGAGTGATCCCACAAATTTAGGGATTTTTTTCTGACTCCATTTGAAATATTTCGCATCAAAAATGGCAATTTTTTGGATCAAAAATGAGCTGAAAATGGCCTAGTTTTGATCCAAAGTGGCAAAATGGCCTAAAATTTGACACACCAACTGAAAATTCCATGGGTGAGAGAGAGAGAGAGAGAGGTCTGCCTTTTACAGAAAAAACCTGCAATTTTTCTTTATTGTGCAATAGCTTCCATTGTTGCGCAATCTATGTATGTAGCAGTCTCGCCTCTTCGCAATCTTGTATCTGAGCTTGTGAGGGAGTGAATTAGGGTTTTCCCTTATCAAAATGGTGTGTGGACTTCAACTTTGAAGCTCTTAAATCTTTGCAAAATCATAAAATCATCGCCATGAAAGTGGAAGCTTGAGTATTCCTTTCAAATGTTTGATGTTACCACTATGTGATTGGAGGCGAGGCTACATGATACCATGAAAGAGGTTTGGGTTTTGATTGAGATTTGTGCTTGTATGAGCATTGAGGTTTCATGGATGAAACTTTAGTGTTTTTAAATGGTCTTTTAAGTGAAATTGAATGTGATTTGGTGATCCTCTCATCATAATCTCAACTACAAAAACAAGCAATTTCCTAGATGAAAATTTAGTGTTTTTAAATGGTCTTTTTAAGTGAAATTGAATGTGATTTGGTGATCCTCTCATCATAAACAAGCAATTTCCAAAGCACGATAGGAAAGAGAGTTTGTGACTTTGCTGTCACAAACTCTCTTAGATTTTTAGTCACCCTTAGAAAGAGCGTTGGTGATTCTCCATAAATGCTTTTTCACAAAGTGTTTGTGACTCTCATCACGAACTCTCACAACCAGAGGTTTTGCACCTTCCTAGCTAGACCGCACACATTCCGACATTTTGGTGAACCCGACGCGAAATTGTTGGGGTGGGAGTTTATGAATAAATCTACATACTTTGTTAGCCATGGATGAATGGTGTGATAGCCCAGACCATCCTAGAAGGGACTGCAAAAGCTTCAAAGATGCGTTGGATAAAGATCTTGTCTTCTTCAAAGAAGGAAAGATACATCTTAGTGAAACAGGGAAGCCCGTGGCGACCAACTTTGGCAAAGGAGGGATAAAAAAGCTAGTTGAGGACATGGCAACTAGTCATGCTATCTCAATGGTTAAAGTAGCAGCATTTGGCTTAAAGGCTACTAGTCAAGTCATGCTCAAAGGGTCAAAATCTATTGAAGACGTGAGTGAGGATGGTGAAGATGTCTGGCCATTTGCGATGGAGTTAGCTATGAAGAGAAAGTTGACCAAAGAAATCTTACATGAAGCTGGAGATTTGTATTCCTCCTTAGACTGGGTGGAGAACATGTAGATGCCTTGTCAGTGCATGCCTACATTGCAAAGGGTCAAGGCAACAAGGCACTTGTTGAAGAAAAATGCAAGAGAGAAAATGGGGATGAAGGCCCCTCAAAGAGGGCTACTAGAGGTGGAGGAAGAAAGGATCCGGGTCCCTCTCAAGAGCCCATGGCAAGGGAACCTCCATCACAATAAGTACCAATGATAGATAATGCACCAAAGGAGAAGCAAGATAAAGAAAAGAGAAAAGGGAAAATCCCATCATACAAGCTACAATTAGATATTGAAGCTTCCACAGATTTAAAGAAAGTTTTAGAGGAAAGGATCTTAAATATCAAGGTGGAGGTTACACTGGGAGAAGTCCTTGGCATTGCAAAGAGAGAGTTCCATGCGGAAATCATTGATATCATAAGAAGGAAGCGACAAGCTTTAATGAAGTCTATCCAATCAGAGGCTGAAGAGAGTGCTTCAAAGACACATGTGATACAAGTACAACAAATAGATGAAGATGAGAATTTTGTAAGCTACGACCAGTCTTTGGGCAGCAGAAATAGGCATGTTAGATTTTAAGATGAAGATGAAGATGAAGACGAATCCACTCATAAGAGCCACTATTCTAGAAACCATTGGGCAAGGGCTATAACAAAAACCTTGGTTAAGGTGGGATCTTGAGGAGCCTTACGTGGCCTTGATAGATCATGGTTTCGAGATTAACCTCATGTCCAAGAGTCTCTATATGAAGGGAAAGTGGCCAATTGATACTGACCATGGGTGGATGATTAGGGCTGCAAACAACTCATCCAGGGATCTCTATGGTGCTTGTCCAAATGTTACTGTAACCATAGGGGATGTGAAAGGTAAGCAAAATTTCTTTGTTCAAGAGATGTCAAACTATGCTCTAATCCTTGGAAAACTATACATCACCGCAGTGCGAATGGAGACAAAAGTATTGGATGATGGATCTGCCTATGCCAGGGTCAAAAGCAAAGATGGAAAATGAGTTGTTCAATTATTGACAGTTTGCACTGACCATGAGCAAAATCGTGACAGCTTAAGGGACCATTCTCTACCAAAACCAAACAAGGAGTTTCGAGATCAAAGGGAGATGAGGGATTTTGGCTGAGTACCATTGTAAAGAGGGAGTATAGTGGTACAGGAAGAAAAAGGCTCTCGCTTGATCCGAAGGGAGACAAAGATTTTTTTACAAGTGCCCTAGTAGCAAAGTATGGATCAGTATCTTTCACAATGCTTGGAGATTTAAAGAAAGGACAAAAACAACAATATGTAAATAGTGTACAGAGAAAATACAAAAACCATAATTTGCTAGATGAAGATGAGTACATTTCAGGTGTTTTTGAGGAGGTTTCTTTTGTAGATACTATGGGTGATCTCAATGCTATAATAGGTTCTAGTTTCCAACAAGGAAATGACCTGGTAAAAGTAGCTTCTATGGACATGTATAGGATCATTGAGTCTTTCAAAGATGAGGAGTTCTTCAATGTGCAAAAATATCTAGAAGTGCGAGTGGAGATGAAGTACAAGACTGTAGCAAAGAAGGTGAAACCAGTGGCATTGCCTTTGCCTACAGATTGCAAGGAAACGATGGATCAGGCTTCTTTGCAACCTAGTCTTTGAGATCCAAAAAGAATTCGACACAAGTTTACGCAAGAGTCATTGAAGATGTTAAAAGTTGGAGGCAATGACTCCTTGACAGAGATTGAAAGAAAATACTTTGAACAAACGCTCTCCAAACAATGGAAAAGCTTTTTCATTTGAGCCGCATGAGATAGGGTGTGTGGATTCATCTATAGTCAAACCAATGGTAATATTCATTGTACCTCATGTGCCTTGGAATCTATGACCAATTCCAGTGCCAAAAGCACTCTTGCCAAAGCTTATAGATGTACTCAATGAAAAGATAAAGATGGGGATTTTGGAACCTTCATGTGCCCCCTACTCAAGCAGATGGTTCACAGTACCAAAGAAAAATGGATCTCTACGCTTCATTCAAGACATGTAGCATGTCAACAAAGTCACAATCAGGAATATGGGTACACAGCCAATTGTAGATGAGTTTGCAGAAGCATTTGCAAGGAGGGTAATATATTCTATGGGGGAATTGTACTCAGGGTATATATGATCAGTTCCAACTAGAAACGGAAAGCAGGGGCTTGAATACCATGAGAACACGCTTTGGTTTGGTAAGGGTGCACCTTACTGTAGGGAGCAACCAACTCGGTTGCGCACATGATGAGCGGTATGAACAAAGTTCTTCGTGACTTCATGCCTCAAATTACAATGCCTTTTCTTGATGACGTTCCAATCAAAGGATGTGACTTAGCTAAAAAAGATGATGCTCTGGATTCGAGGGGGTGCTATAAATATGTGGCAAACCACATCAATGATTGTGACAGGATTTTAACAAGGCTAGAAGAAGTGAACTTTACATTATCTGGGCAAAAGTCATTCTTTGGGGTTGAAGAAATATAGATACTGGGACATTTTTGTAATCCTCATGGCCGCCAACCTTGTCCAATTAAAGTGGATGCAATACAGAGGATGAAGGAGTTATGTGTAAATATCACTGAAGTGAGAAGGTTTTGTAGGTGCATGTGTCTTCTATCTCATATGGATTCCACATTATGCACATGTCAAAGATCCTCTTTATCAATTGCTAAGGAAGAACCAAAGGTTTCAATGGAATGATGTACATGTAAAAGCTATGAGAAAGTTAAAGCAATTATTGATGTCTTCACCAACTTTGAGGAAGATTGACTATGAGTGTGGAAGACCGGTGATTGTGACATTGGACACTAGTCCAACAAGAATTGGATGGGCAATAGGACAAGACAATGAAGAGAAACACAGTATGTAGAGAGGTTTGGGGCCAAGGTTCTAAGCTCTCGCCAAAGATAATGTCCATAGGTAAAAAGGGAGTTATGGGGGGTGGTTACAGCATTAAAGTGTAACAAAGAGTTATGCGTAAATATCACTGAGGTGAGAAGGTTTCTAGGTGCATGTGTCTTCTATCTCATATGGATTCCACATTATGCACATGTCACAAATCCTCTTTATCAATTGCTAAGGAAGAACCAAAGGTTTCAATGGAATGATGTACATGTAAAATCTATGAGAAAGTTAAAGCAATTGGTGATGTCTTCACCAACTTTGAGGAAGATTGACTATGAGTGTGGAAGACCGGTGATTGTGACAGTGGACAGTAGTCCAACGGGAATTGGATGGGCAATAGGACAAGACAATGAAGAGAAACACAGGTATGTGGAGAGGTTTGGGCCAAGGTTCTAAGCTCTCATCGAGAGAATATCCATAGGTAAAAAGGGAGTTATGGGGGGTGGTTACAGCATTAAAGTGTAACAAAGAGTACTTCATTGGAGCATCTTTAGTTGTGGAGACTGTTTTCTTACCACTTCTAGGGATGATTGCTCTACTCCTTATATTGCTATGATTAGGTGGGTTGCTTATAAAGTCCTTAAACCCAGAATTGAATCACATTGCAGGAAAAGATAATGCAATGGTAGATATGCTTTCAAGGGCAAGGTATGAAGATGAGGATGATATGATTGATGAGGAAGAAGATGTGGGCACAAAATTCTACACAACTTCTCATGCAAAGTGTGATGATATATGCATTGTATCTTCACTTGAGTCCTCTTCAGAGGAGTTCTATGAGGATGAAAGGTTGCTCATAGGTCGCTACTTGAGTACTTTACAAAAGCAAGGTGATTGGAGTGAATCAGAATTCAAAGGATCAGAAAGAAAGGATATGGATTCTTCTTGAGGGATGGCTACTTATGGAAACATCCTAAAAGAAGAGATGGGACTCCATTACGAGTAGTATGTGATAAGCCTGCTCAGCTCAAAATTTCAAAGAGCTTCATGAAAGCCTATATGCTGGACATCAAGGTGTATGGGCTACTTTTTTCAAAGTCAAAGAAAGATATTGGTGGAAAGGCATGTATAAGGATGTAGCATATTTTGTGGAGTCTTGTGTCACATGCCAAATGTATTCCAATGTACACCATCATGATGGATTGCATCCTACATACCCATTAGTCATGCACTATAAATGGGTTGTTGATCTAGTCACAATGCCTTTAGGACTTTGGCAAATGAGATACTTGGTACTTGCATGAGAAGACTTGACAAACCAAGTGGAAGGGCATGCATTGCGGACAAAAACTACAAAATCTGTTTGTAAATCTTTGCTTGAAGAGGTAATTTTCTGCTATGGCTATGTGGGAAAGATAGTTGCTGTTAGAGGTGAGCTAGATGCAGATGAAGCAAGGGATTTCTTTACAAGAATTGGTATCAAGAAAGCCTTGGCTTGTGCTTATAATCCAGAGGAAAATGGGAAAAGTGAACGAGGACATCCTCCTATTGTCAAAGCTTTGGCTAAGGCATGCAAAGGAAGAATGCGTGAATGGCCAAGGTTGCTACCATATGCTTTATGGGCTGACCATACAGCTCAGTGACCGGTTACATGCCTACTGAATTGATATATGGTCAAAAGTCAGTCATGCCAATTGAGGATGTAGTTCCTACTTGTTACCTTGGGAAGATGGTTTGAGTAGAGAAAATCTACTTGCTTTGCGTATAAATAAATTGGAAAGAAGACAAGAAGCCATAGACATTGCAAAATCTTGATTGAAGGATGAAAGACTAAAGAATAAAGATAAGTTTGATAAAAGACATAGGCTTCAACCAAAGCCTATTGAAGAGGGTGATTGGGTCCTAATGTATGACAGTAGCCTTGACAACCAGCACACCACACAAATAAAATTTGCAAAAAGGTGGTTTGGTCCCTATGTTGTCAAACATGTGCATGGAAATGATACATATACTTTGAGGGAGCTCGATGGAGCAGAGCTTAAAATTCCCATAGTAGGCAAAAGAATCAAGATGTTCAAAGAGGAGACATGATAATGATCCTTTTGATTCACAACAAGATGATGATGAAGAACCTAATGAAATTGCTACATATGAGGATGAAGAAGAAGAGGATGATCTTCTAGACTTTGCAGAAGATGAAAATGACATCCAAATATTTGTGGATCTTAATGAAGATTAAACCTACATAAGGAAAATTTTGGCACATGCCGGAGGATGTGCAAGTTGAGAGGGAGTGGATGTCGTGTCGTGGCACGTACATAGTGTGAAATAAAAACATTCACCTCACTTTTGACACTTCTCGATGCATGGAAATAAAAGCAATAATGTACATACTGTGATATATGCTAAAGCAGCTACTGCGGTCGCTATCATGTGCATACCTATCCGAGGAATTGTGGCCCTAGATGTTGCGCCTTTGCGTGCTTTCCCACTTGATAATATTTCTAATTTGGTTTGAAAATGTACATATTCCAAGTGTTTCATGGTGGCACACTCGTCTTGGCTATAAAGACTGATGCGGACAAAAATTACCAAAAATAGCAGCTAACATATGTCGTTACAAAATTGCATGGAAAGTGACCCAAAATGCTATATTGATATAAAAAAATGATGCTTATCTATGATTTTAATGCTTATGCGAGTGATCCCACAAATTTAGCAATTTTTTTGACTCTGTTTCGGATTTTTCGCGTCAAAAATGGCACAAAAAAGGCAATTTTTGGGTCAAAAATGAGCTGAAAATGGCTTAGTTTTGGTCCAAAGTGGAAAAATGGCCTAAAAATTAACACATCAGCTGAAAATTCCGTGTGTAAGAGAGAGAGAGAGAGAGAGAGAGAGAGAGAGAGAGAGAGAGAGAGAGAGAGAGAGAGAGAGAGAGAGAGAGAGAGAGAGAGAGGGCTTCTTTATACAAAAAAAACTTGCAATTTTGCTCTAGTGTGTAATAGCTTCCATTGTTGCCCAATCTATGTGTGTTGCAGTCCCGTCTCTTTGCAATCTTGTATCTGAGCTTGTGAGGGAGTGAATTAGTGTTTCCCCTTGTCAAAATGGTGTGTGGGATTCAACTTAGAAGCTCTTAAATGTCTGCAAAATCAAAAAATCGTCGTCGTGAAGGTGGAAGCTCGAGTATTCCTTTCAATTGTTTGATGTTACGACTATGTAATTGGGGGCGAGGCTACATGATACCATGAAAGAGGTTTGGGTTTTGATTGAGATTTGTGCTTGTATGAGCATTGAGGTTTCATGGCTGAAACTTTATTGTTTTTAAATGGTCTTTTTAAGTGAAACTGAATGTGATTTGGTAATCCTCTCATCATAATCTCAACTACAAAACAAGCAATTTCCAAGCACGATAGGAAAGAGGGTTTGTGACTTTGTTGTCACGAACGCTCTTAGATTTTTAGTCACCCTTAGAAAGAGGGTTGGTGATTCTCCACAAACGCTTTTTCACAAAGTGTTTGTGACTCTCATCACGAACTCTCACAGCCAGAGGTTTTGCACCTTCCCAGCTAGATCGCACACATTCCGACAGCGTGCAATTTGAAAATAATATATTTCTTCTCGCCACATCCAAGGTGTGCTAACAGAATAATTAGCTTGGATAGCTCACTTCTACATGTGTAGTTGAACGCACTAAATATCTCTATTACAGGTGCTTGCGGAGAACTTTGTTATACTGAATGGGGTTTTTAATCAAACAAGCATCCCTAAACTAGTAATGAGCAGAGAAATGGAAAGACAATTTATATTTACGGCATGGTATCCTACACAGTGGAGTGGATAATGGCCAAAGATGTGAAGACCTTGAAGTGTATGTACAAGGGTGGTTAGTTTTAGGGGCTTTTCTAGGTGGTTTTGGAAGTAGTTCTCAGGTTCTATTTGTTCCTTTCAAATAATTTATCAGGGACGTGGAAAATTGCAAGAAATGGAAAATGCCACCACGTCAAGAATGCCATCATTTTTTGAACATCGTTTACGGGTAGAGGGTGACTATGACTTCTGTTGCATGCCAGTCTACACAGCAAGAAGCTACCCATGTGCTACTCCATCTTCATGCAACCCGCATGAACAGAGCAAGGAAGAAATGCGGATGCCTCCCCTCTCTGTGTGACCTCAATCTTCATCGAGTACTGTAATCCCCCCCCCCCCCGCCCCCCTCGTTTGTTGCAGTTGAGAAATGTGTTTGTTTGAGGACATTGTGAATCATGGATTGTGTTTTTTTGTTTGTACAGTGATATGAATACTCCATTGCAAAAGTGCACCACATGGCAGGAGATGATGGTGGTAGCTAGCATGCTTTCATCTAGTAGCAAGCCTAGGAGCTCCACAACATTGGGCATAAAGTCTGAAACTATCGACGACAAAAGCATTAGTACATATCAACTTTGTCTCTTGAATTGTAGAAATGTTCTTTTGAATGTTTGTTTATGTCTGTTTACTCTGTCAAATGTGGTTTGTAGCAAGATCTTCCTGGAAGATTCAATACCCCAAGCAAACTCGATTTTGCTACACACGAGAGGAGTTTCATGAGGAGTATGGCTTAAGCTTGGAGGGCAAGCTCTATCAGCACCTCGGTAAGGCTCATGTCATAGATCAGGATAGTTTGTCGATATTCATGAAGAAAAGGGAGAAGGGCTCTAAAATCTTTCTGCATATGATGCACCATAGTTGTAGACAAATGCAGGTTACTGTTTCACAAAGTCTACCAAAGCATGCCAGCCAACAAAGAGATCACACACAAGTTTGAAATGTTGTTTGTGTACGAGCGATGCCCAGCTGCTCTGCAAGATCCTGCACGTTGAAAGGTTGCAGGGGCTGCTTTTGGTGAACAGATTTTGGACCATTGTAAGAAGCTTCCGGGTGGAATTGACAAGAAAGTAAAGAATTGGCTGGAGAACAATGAGGGGATGTCAATTCAGCCCCTTCGTCTTGACAATGTCAGGGCAAGTCAAAAAAGTGGGCAAAATGCTCTCTTTTCAGGTAGCACTTCTCTAGTTAGTGCCTCCTTCATAAGCTACCAAGTAAAAAAGCACAGGTGGAGCAAATTCTGGATGCAAAAAGGGATGCATTAAAGGTTTTGAACACGAGATTGGATAATGTGAGAGTAGAGCTACAAGAAAAGAACCAAAATATGTGGAAGATACAAGGGACATCTTCAACCGCGGCAGTGCTACAGGGGCAATTGCAGGAGCTCCAAATATTGCGGTCCAGCATGAAGGGAGCTGTTGATACTAACCCTGATTTTTTGGTGATTGAAGGCAAGATGGCTTCTCTAACTAGTGCACTCACAACTCTTGGGACCGATGCAAGCAGCTTGAACATAAGAGATGAGGTGGATTGTCTCAAGGTATGTGTCGACCAAGTCAAGGCAGGATTTTTGTTTATGTGGTAATACCCTAGGTACTTGATATGGTACTCTCTTCTATTTAGGTGGTTGCTTTTGTCATGCTAGTTATTTCTGTTTATGTGGTAATGCCCTATGTACTTGACATGGTATTGTCTTCTATTTACGTGGTTGTTTATGTCATGCTAGTTATTTCTGTTATGGTGCTCAGTGCCCAACCTACCTGACAAGGTAGTTTTTTCTATTGTGGGGTTCTTTTGTGACATGGCTATTTTTTTGTTAGGTGGTAGAATCCAAGTTACTTTATATGGTGGTTTTTCCTTTTTTTATACTTTGGTTTTGCACTCCTGTTTAGTTGTATCATGGTAATAGTGTCCAAGGTACTTGGCATGGTAGTTTCTTTTAACATGGCTCTCTTTTTGCTATGGTGACATTAACCAAGTACTTTTCCATGGTGGTTGTTTTTGCTATGGGTGTTTTTTTTTCCATGGAATTTTATTTGTTATTGTGGTACTGGTCATGGTAGTTTTTTCTACCATGATAGGTGCAGGGGTCATGACTATTTTTCTAGGTATCATGTAATGGCCAGAATGCCTATCATGGTACTTCTTTTGATCATGGTGGTGTTTTTTTCATGACAGTATTTCTTGTTATGGTACTTTTCTTTTGCTATGGTTGTAGTGCCCAAGGTACTTTTCTACTTTTCATGGTATATTTCATTACCTTAGAGGTTTTTTGGAAAGCCATCTCTATTATGGTGGCAATACCCAAGGTACTTTTTCATGGTCTTTTCTGCTATGGTTGATTGTTTCTTTAAGGAATTTTGTTTTCTATGGTGGTTGTGCCCAAGGTACTTGTAAAGGTAGTTTTTTCTACCAAGGTGGTTGTAGGGTCATTGATAATTATTGTGTAGTGCCCAAGGTATCTATCATTGTACTTTGTTTTTTGTCATGGTGGCTTTTTTATCATGACAGTCTTTCCTGTTATGGTAATAGCCTTTGCCTTGATATTTTTAATGGAATGGTAGTTTTCTGTTATGGTGGTAGTGTCCAAGGTACTTTTCTACCTGCCATGGTATTCCTCATTGCCTTGGTGGTTTTTTTGGAGTGCCAATTTTTTTGTTATGTGGCGGTCTCCAAAGTGCTTTTTTATGGTAGTTTTTTTTGTTAAAGGTACTTGTCATGGTACTTTGCGCTATAATGGTGCTTCTCATATCTAATCCCTGTGGGCGTTTTGTTCTTCATTTGTCATGCAAAAAGAAGTGACTGACTTGGAAGCATCATTGAGTACGTGTGTGCAAGAGATCAACTTTTGTGAGAGCATGTTGGTGCAGGTGAAGGCTGGTGACACAATGTTACTGCTTCCGACAGCTAGCCAGCACTTGACCCACTTGCAGGCTATAGTCTTTGTTCCAGGACTATGTGTCGCATGTGGTCTTTCATTTATGGCTTCCCATGTGGTTTGTGTATACACACTAGCATGCGGTCATGCATACCATGCTCTATGTTTTTCTGCCTGGCTTGGATCAGAGACGGTATGTGCGGATGCCTCTTGCAGAGGAGTATTCTAGATTCACTTAAATCAATGCTCCTACATAGAGGTTGGTTGTTGTTGCTCCAAATCTCATATAAATCCAAGAACTGTTCAGGTTGCATTGAGCTGATTACACAAGCTTGAACTTCACTGATGTGCTTGCAAGTTTTGTCCATATTCCTTGTGTGGCACCAATACAGAATGACGTGCCAAAGGTTGTGCTACAAGATAATCCTAAATCCCATAGTGTGAACTCCAATGAGGGAACTCCAGCTATGAAGGTAGACCCCCTGTAAGGACAACAGTACTTGAGCCACAACCAAGTGAAAGCAGTCCAAAGGAAGATGCAACGGTTGACGATGCGAAGGCAATAGCGCAAGAGGGAGTGGATGCAGTGCAACGCATGGTAGCTGGTGATGAGAATCCAGATTCTCCCTCTTTCTGAGTGACATGGTGAAGGTGTCAAATAATCGCAAGAAAAACGGCGATGGTAAGTGGTAATGGTATTGGACTTGTCAACTTCTAGGCAATGTCTGCATGGGGCTGATGTGTTGTTTTCTGACATAGGTGGACCTTCCAAAAAGAATAGACCTTCGGAGTCCACACATTCAAAGCAGCATGCAAATGGAGATATGGGAGCTTTTCTTTGGATGACAGATCCTTTATGTAACTTTTGTAACTAAACTAAACCCAGAGCAGAACCTTGTATATTTATATGCTACTTTCCATGTGGAAAACAATTTTTTGGCTTCATTTTGATTGCCATTGTAACTCATGTAGTGACTTGATTTCAAATTGATGAAGATGTAAAATATTCCTTTTGGTTGAATGCGTTGTCTTTGTGTCCCAGCATTGAAGTGCTTTCTTTTTAATTCAAGTAGTTTAAGACTGTTGAACTATCTTAGCATTGAAGTGTTATTTTTGTTTATTTTGTTATTGTTTCCCAATTTAAGACAGTTTCCTACAGAGACTACCTGTGGACTACATGTAAGGTACTTTGGGTTGGCATACAAAAACTTAACAGATTGTTATGTAGAAAAACCACCTGAGGACTACCTATAAGGTACTTTGGGTTGGCATACAAAATTTTTTACTAGTCCTTGTTTCCTACATAGTTTAAGATACTTTCCACCTGTGAACTACTTGTAAGTTACTTTGGGCTGGCAGATTTGTAAAGTACCTATAAGGTACTTTGGGCTGGCAGACCAAAACTTTTTCAAGTGCTTGTTTCCTACATATTTTAACAGATAGTTTCCTACAAAAATCACTTGAGGACTACCTATAAGGTACTTTGGGTTGGCATATAAAAAACTTTTAGATGTGCCTCTTTCCTTCATAATTTCACAGACAGTTTCCTACAAAAACCACTTAAAGACTTTCTTTAAGGTACTTTGTGCTGACAGACCTATAAAGTACCTATGAGGTACTTTGGGATGGCATACAAAAAGTTTTACAAGTGCTTGTTATCTACATATCTTAACATACAGAAACCGCCTGAGGACTACCTTAAAGGTACTTTGTGCTGGTACGCAAACTTTTAGAAGTGCTTGTTTTCTACATATTATAACATAAGTGCTCATGAACTACCTGTAAGGTACTTTAGGCTCGTAGACTAATACTTTGTGTTCCAGAATTGAAATGCTATTTTTGTTACTCAAGTAAACAAAAATGTTTACAAGTGCTTGTTTGGACTAGCCTACAAGAGGTTTTGAAACCTATGACAGGCTCCTAGAAAAACCACATGTGGAATAGCTGCATGGTACTTTGAAGCTAATTATTGGTGCTTCTACAAGCTACTTGGGCAGCAACCTATATCACTATTGGCATACTGTTGTACACATTTTTGTATACCTCTACAGCGAGTTTGGACTTATGTGGCTCTCTTCCTAAGGGTTCCTAGGGTATCTTAATCGATCTAACCAAGTGTGATGCCAGAAGCACTTTTGGTTGACTAGCAGGCATGTAATAGATATGCTCGTCACCTTTCACTAGCTCGTAATAGTACCTCTCAATCAAATAGCTCCCTGCAGAAAGTATGTTTCCCCACGAATCACTCAAGGATCTTGTTGTTTTGTATTTCTCTTCTGAACGTCTCAAAAGGTAGAAGTCAGCTCCATCTTCGTTGGCATTGGTGGCAAAGGTATCACTGATGCATAGAGCATCACTAATTGTGTCATGGTGCCCACCATACATCGGCAGATCTGATCCTTCATCATCGCTGAAATCTTCACTTTCTGCATTGTCACCATCCAATGCCTCAAGGGTTAGATACTCCCAGTTCTCAGCATGTGTGTTGTTCAAGCATGCCCCAAGGGTTAGATACTCCCAGTTCTCAGCATGTGTGTTGTTCAAGCATCGCCTCCAACGCTGAGACATACAAAATTCACAAAAACAAGAGAGAAGTATGCAGCGGAGTGCACTCTTGGAGTATCCATTGACACAGTGTATTGATCGTTAGCCTTCAATTTGCTTGCAATTCCACTTCTTCTCCCGTGGCACCTCAGTTGCTTGGACCTCCCAAAAAATCTGATTCACCCCTGTGTGACCACTTTCATCATTAAATTTATGCTTCAAGAAGCCAACAACATCCTTGGCACACTTCATGTGCCATGCATCAAGCTTTAACTGCTCATGTGTTGAAACCCTCTTAACAACTGTCCCAACCCCATCATGCTCCCCTTTGCCGTGGCCCGAGGCAAAGAAACTCCACAGCATTTCAATGCCAGTCAAACCGTAGTACCTAAAACAATGACCCACCTTCAATGCTGGGCAGAAACAAATTTCTGGAAACTTTTCATCAGAGGTGGAATAAAAACTAGCGTACCTTGACACGATGAAAAACGGTCTAGATGACTTGAATTGAGCAGTCATCCATCTGACCACACCCAGTGCCGCTTCAAGAAGTTGAATCCCTGGTTTTGAAGCCAAACATTATGCAATTGCAAGCAATGTTGCACAAAGAGCATGTCATGATCTTTGTCATCAGAAATGTAAAAATGTGTATATTTTAACACCTGGTCTTTCTCGTCTTGAATGTATGTAATGTGCACCAAGATGGTGACTTGTGAAGAGTACCAATGCATTGACTAGATTTTATTTTTCTCCTTAAATGAGTAATTTTTTGCAAAGTCAATAACAGAGACTACTACATCTCTAGGAAACCTATGAATGCAATCTTTGAACTGCTGAGATTGCCACCGGGCAATAAAATTGTTTCGGATGTAAGTGGTTAGATGTTTTTGAAGAAAAGATGTGAAATCCTTGCATCCCATTTCCTTCACCAGAAGATCCTTGCACTTCTTGCCTTAAGAATGGGTTGAAGAAACTTCTTCAAACACCTTAACAAAAATTTGGACTGCACTTTCAAGTGTTTCGTTTGGACAAAGCATTGATCTCTTCGACCCACATTGAGGACATTCTCCCTTCAAGCAAGGCAACTTACGAAATGCGGAGTCCATTGGTTTTGTACATAACACACTTTCAGTCAATGCGCGTACGCTAGTGTATGTGTACGTGACAGCTTCACACTTACTTGGAGCCTCTTTTGGCAAGCATATAGCACACATGTAGCCACACCCATCACCGTGCATGCATGTCTTACTATGTCTCATGTGGTTGAGATATATCATCTTAATATGAGCAATACAGCAGCACGTGTAATGGTCCTTCAACTTACGAACAAACCAAGGTTTCAATCCCTCAAAATATCTATGTGAGATCTTGATGTGCGGATATTGCATTTGGAACCTCTTGTAAAGCTCTCCCTGTGCAAGAAAAAATAAAACCCATCAGAGCCTCAGACTTTTTTCAAAGTAAAAGCTTTGTGAGGTATTCAATGACTTTTTTCTACCTCCAAAGTACCTAGAGAACCTCTTTATTGTCATGGTACTTCCATGACTACCTTTGAAAATAACTCTATGGTACTTTCAAGACTACCTTTGCGAGGTATTTTAGACTCTTTCAAAGATCCAGAGTACCTAAAGAGCCTCTTTACTATCATGGTACTTCCATGACTACCTTTGAAAAGAACTCTATAAACTTTTTCTACCTCCAAAGTACCTAGAGAACCCATTTAAACTCGCATGGTACTTTCAAGACTACCTTTGCGAGGTATTCTGAACTCTTTCAAAGATCTAGAGTACCTAAAGAGCCTTGATACTATCATGGTACTTTCATGACTACCTTTGAAAGGAACTCTATGACTCTTCTCTACCTCCAAAGTTCATAGGGAACCTCTTTACTCTCATGGTAAATAACTACCTCTGAAAAAACTCTATGGTACTTTCAACACTACCTTTGCGAGGTATTCTAGACTCTTTCGAAGAACCAGAGTACCTAAAGAGCTTTTTCACTCTCACGGTACTTCCATGTCTACCTTTGAAAGGAACTCTATGAACTTTTTCTACCTCCAAAGTACCTAGAGAACCCATTTAGACTCGCATGGTACTTTCAAGACTACCTTTGTGAGGTATTCTAAACGCTTTCAAAGATCCAAAGTACCTAGAGAGCCTTTTTACTATCATGGTACTTCCATGACTACCTTTGAAAGGAACTCTATGACTTTTCTCTACATCCAAAGTTCATACATGTGAAACTTTAGGAGCATACCTGTGAATCATCAAGCAAATATATTGGATACTTTATGTAAGATTTATGCCCAATCGTTTCCGACGCACATCTTTTTTGTTTGGCGGCACTCTTGTCTTTGTCTGCCAAAAAGTACAGAGGCATAGACACCAACTACTTCCTCCATGGCCGAGCCAGAGCTCGATGCGAGGCATGGTAGGATGTGCATGATATGCAACTGACTACTACTAATTGGGAGGTTGATGAGGCTTGTGGCTCTTAAGACTTGACGACTTCCATACTTTATGTGTTGCCGCCTTTGTAACCTCTTTATGATATATATCAACTTTGGGTTTTTTTTATTGCAGTACGACAGAAGACTTCAGTTTACTTATTTGAGCTTTGGCACTCTAGATTTCTTTAGTCTATTGAGTCTTATCTTTTTTGTAGCACCTTGGCGGATCTTGTTAGCCAAATATAAGGGAGAACTAAATTTTGTTAAATGTTATGACTCAAGTCTCATCTGTTATAAATTTCTACTCTTTTTAGTTATTTGAGAACTTTAATTTGTAAACACATTGTGTCAATACGTGCTAGCCATGCATCATTGCAAACAATAAGTCATAGCAAGGTATAGTAAGGTTGAATAGTCTTCACATTGAGTTTATTGGCGTGGTTTAGAGTCTAAACTACTTGTGTTTACGTGTGTGTAAACACATTGTGTCAATACGTGCTAGCCATGCATCATTGCAAACAATAAGCCATAGTAAGGTTGAATAGTCTTCGCATTGAGTTTTTGTATTTAATTACACCAAGCTAAAAATGCATTACTTAAGTGTTTTTTAGGCCTCCTGTTCCATGCCATTCCCATTCGGGGCCCCTCAACCGTTCTCCCATTTTGTGGGGGTCCCATCCCTGTTCCCGTTCCACCTTCGAAGTAACTCTGTACTATTGCCTCTTGTGACTGATGTAGAGCAAATGAGGTGGCTAGGGAGCAATATTCACATGGAGACCAAGTTGAGCTTATCCCCAACAAAACTCTCTTTAAGTCAAGCTTGGAACAGTTTTGTCCAAATTGAGAAATGAAATTTTATATTGGCAAGGACTATTTCTCCTAGAGCATTTGCACTCAACTACTGGCAACCTAAGGAACTTTTGACGGCACATCTTGTGGGCTGAGGTCAGTGTCCAATCCTACTATCCCTGAGGTTCTGTTTCTTTCAGAGCATTTGTACACTCTGCCCTCAGTTGTCTCTAGCTTGCCGGAAACCTTCACAAGCCGAAACTTAAGGAAAACTTCCTGTAGGGTGGGTCATCTCCATATCTACTATCCCCGGGATTGTTTTTAATATTTGTACCTTAACGAAGGATTGGAAAGAATTGGACTGCTAGATGTGAAACTATTGGCAGAAAGACTGGTTGCAACGTGGAAATTCAGAGAAATTTCTTCATATGGTCACTGACCTTTAATAATCTAGAGAACATGTCACTCAAAAATGTGGGAAAGATGGTTCTTTGCCAAAATGAATTCTTCTTGGCCCTGGCAAAATGTAGAAGACTTGGAGTTATGCCATCTACATTCCATCTGGTGCATCAACCGCATCAGTTCAATCTCAAGTAATACAATTGTCACTGCCCAAGGAAACCCATCTCAGATGTAATCGCTTAATTAGTGCACTACATTATTTTAGAAATGTTACAGGTCCTGCCTTCTTCCTTGGGGGTGCCAATCCCTGGTTTTCCACAAATAAGTTGGCCTTTCTTATTATTAAGCTTTCGAAAAATGAAGTCCTTCACAGGGTCTAGAAAGGAGACTGAATGTTAAGGGTCTGAGGCCGAGTGGAGATACAAATTCGAGTCCTTTTCTGGCAGCAACAAAGTAGCCATCTTGTTTTTGACAAAGCTCTTTGGATAGTAACTAGAGAGTATAAAGTGGGTTAGGAAAAGAAGAGTGGGCTTAGAAAATACTTAAGTGGGATTGAAAAATGGTATTTGCTGTAGATGCAAAGTTTCTGAAGAAACCATCTTGCCTTTATGACTTTCATATTACTTCATTTTTTGACATTCAGTTCAACTGGTCTCCTCTACCATGCACTAGACTCACTAACAGGTGCATGACATCCAGCAAAGGTTTTCCTGTTAGCCTGCTCTAAAGCTTTGAACCTCAAAAGATAGTTCTACAGAGAACTTTGAAGTAGCCAATCCCGACAAGAGTTCCTAGAGAGTAAGCTCGCCATGGGATGTGGAACAGGAGCAGCCCCCCTCTGCTCATTGATATTGAGTACAAGGCTATCAAGCAGTGCATCCAATGTGTTTTCACTGATGCTTAGCCCAAAATGAAGAACCAAGTGCAACCGCCTTGCTTCTTCTGACCTCTCTGGGTTGTCCTTCATGCAAAGACCCTGCTGATTGCTCCCATGCACAAGAAGTATGACACCCTCTTCTACCTTCTCCAAGCACATATACACCAGAGCATTTGCAATCTCATCTTGATGTAATTTCTTTCCCCCTGAGTATTCTTGAAAGAAGCAATGCAACGCCTTCACCACAGCTTTGAGCTTGAGATTGCCATTGTGATCGTCTTTGCTCCTGCAACAAAGAACGTGGTGGACTTCAAAAGTAATATTCTTGCATAACTAGCGCAACAAACATGACCAATTTTGGACTTTTATTATAACAAGAGCATTTGGTGCAGAATTGAAGGCAGTTAATTGTTTGTTCTACTTTTTTTTTTTGTACCTTGCATTAGGAGGCACATTGATGTGTTGATCATACACATAGCGCTCCATCATTGCACCCAATAAACACTCCATTTCTTCTGGGAAGCAATCATAGAGGAGAAGCCTTCCTGTTTCACAGCCTCAAATCAGCATCCAAAACTGGTAAACGAATAAAATCGTAATAACCAGTCGAGCAGCTGCCAGCATCTGATGCTGATAAAGATGAAACCACAAAAACTTGCAGCGCGCTCAACAAAATCAGTATTCGGCTGATTCATAATATAATGGCACGATGCCAACTTGGTTCATAAAAATGTTCGGCACATGTGTATAAGAGAACAAGGGGCTAGCTAATCAAAAGAAGGTTTGCTCACCACAGCCAATTACTGCTACAAGCTGTAGCCCAACGGTTGGAGCATATAGGAAGGGCAAAACGAGGTGGGAAATGGCACTAAATGAGAGGTTTTTGTGGTGCATGTATATCAAATCCATCAAAGCAGCAAAGACATATTGGCGAAAATCAAAGTCTTCAAGGTACAAAGCTGTCTGGAACAGAGGGAAAAACTTGGTGAAAACAAAATAGGAATGAAAACTGCATGCCACTGCAAGTTTCAGTGTTTGCAGGCGAGCATTTGCATCCTGTGATTGCAAGCCACATCGAATAAAACCAGCTAATCTGCTGCCTTCCTCTGCCAGTATGGACTCCTGGCCATCTTCAGGATTACGCACATTGTTGCTCACATGTTCATCAGCTTCCGTTACATACTGAAATCGGAATTAGAATGAATTATGGAATTGCAAAGTCTTTAATCAGACTTTGGGAGTGGTAATAGGCAACACCGATGATAAGAAACATTTTCAACACAAGAATTTTGCTCTGTAAAAGAAATAAGAAGCTGAGAACCAACTCACTACTTAGTGGTCTTGAAACTAGCTGAGATTATGAAGACCTACTATGATCAATTACAGCAGATATATTCTCCTTCTTCCTTGTATTTGTTTCAAACAGTAGAGACCAACCAGATGCTCATAACATATCAGAGCGTGTAAAAGAAAACGTATATAAGACGAATTCTGGTCAGAAACAGATTAGACACAATTTCTGCACCTGTAAGAGCTGGTTCTCGTCGCAAATGCTCCAGCAAATCTCTTCCTCCAGAGCACAAAGCCTCATTTGCAGAGCATTGTCTGACAACTTACTGTCTGGAGTCAGCTTTGTAAGAGCAGCAGCAAGAGCTTCACGAAAATCGTGAAAGTTGTAATGCAGGGAGCGCTTGGCTAAACCAAATGCGACTTTGCTGCATTTGACATCTGATGCAACGCCGTCGAAGCGTGGTTTTGAGAGGCCTTTGAAAAGCAGGTCGGCAGAGAGAGCTTTAAGGGAGGAGAGAGGAAGCTGGTAGCCTGCGGCGTAGAGGCTGGTTAGAATGGTTTCGAGAGCTTGGAGATCGCGGCAGTGAGAGAGAAAGTCGAGGCGATCGAGAAGAGGAAGGACTTGGTCCTCTAGCTGCTCCTGCGTGGAAGAAGAGCTAGGTTCTTTGCACAGTTTGTTGATGTAGATGGCAAAGAGACGCCAGAATTCGTTGGAGACCTGTGCAGACATGACAATATTGCAGCTATGGCGGATAGACCTTGCGCCGCTCCGCGAGAAAACATGAATTTCAAAAGATCCTTGGGCTGGATTCACAACCGGCGCCGCCCATCTTAGCCCATTCGTACAGATAGAGTGCGCACATGCCTACTCACCGAAGAGAGGTACGGTGAGGTGTTCGAGTGCCAATCGGCCGGGGGAACGTGCACATGCCTCGTGATACTGCCGTTTTAGTGAGAGAACTGAAGAGAGAGAGACTCTGTCAGCAGCGTGCAGAGCTCCCATGCCAATCAATAGTGCTCCCGCCACTCAAACGGCTACCATCAGAGCTGAACGTGAAGGCGGACCTGGTGCCGTGCCGATTGCCGACGGTGAAGAAGCGGTTACATTAGTGCAGGGGCGTGGTGGGCCTCTGGTGGGCTCACTATGCTTTTCCATCAGAAGCCACTGCCGACGGCTGGCATGTGCGCAAGCTAAGAGCCCTGGAAAAATTGAAGGGTAGTTTATAGCTCATGTTATCCACATAACCTCTGTCCTCTTGAAAAACATCTTCAAAGAACACATTCATGTTAGCACACCACCACCTTCCCACCTGCATGTCCACTCAACCATACTGTACTAGACCACCGTTTAACCCACACACAGAAATTCCATCATTTCTAAATTCTCGTACATTCAAACACCGCTCTCTCTCTCTCTCTCTCTCTCTCTCTCTCTCCAAACATAACCATTGGGGAGCGCACATGCCGACACACACCCGAAAACACAATATACAAGAGCACAAGACAGGGGGAAGGGAATTGACACCACAGAAACGACGCACTTCAACGGGGTTTTTTATTCATCCATAGTCTAAATATGGAATTTTTTGCAAATCCCCGATGGATGGGTAGATGAAGACAGGTGTCTTGAGCTAGAACGGGTAGATAAATATGAAGAGCTTGAGTTGTGGAGCATGTCGGTCTTCTCAGATTGTCAATCCATGCTTCAGAGAGAAAGATGTTGGGAGTTGAATGGTTTATAGGCGGCCAATTATTGGACAACTTGCCCACATTGGAAAGCATACCTGCTGAGAGATTTTGGGCCTCGACCAAGTTTTTGAATGTCATGTACATGGTATGGAGTTGTTAGAAAGTGATGGCATGTCAAACCGAGCCCAGGTCAGCAAGTTATTGTGAGTTCAAGTTTGTGCTGAGTGATGGCAGTGTGATGTGAGAAGTTTTTTTCCTATTTTGACAGTCTAGGTTTGTGGGCCCAAAAATCTTAAGATGTGGTCAATTCCATGCGGGTCGAAGTTGAAAATGGTGAGTTTTTCTCGGGCTTTACGGGTTGATCATCAGACGGTTGTGCACCAAATGGCAAAGCCTTGAAGGGGGAGTGAAAATAAGGAAGTTCTGTGAGTTTTTCCATGAAGTGAATGGGGGGCCTTGGAGCTCCAATGCCTCAGCAGGCACCATGTGGCATTCAAAACCATGCCACATGCATTCAAGGGAGATAGAAGCATGGGGTATATGGGGCAAGGGTGCACGCCCTTTGAGGTATCACATGAGGAGGGTAAGCTCGTGGAGCTCCCTTGGCTATGGAGGATTTGCGCAACGCTACGTATGGCGGTGACTTTGGAAATGTTTTGGTTGCAGGCAGTGATCGCGGCGGCGTTGGACACCCGCGAGTGGAATGGCAATGCTTTTGGGTGTGGTGCCTCTTAGGCGGACAAGGTGGTGATGTGGCAGCAGACCAAGAGGGCGCATTCACACGGGCGGACGAAGCCACCCCTTCCCAAAGGGTTTTTTGAGGGAAAATGGGTCAAGGGAGAAACGACGGTGCCGTAGTTGCCCCCTCTTGAGTAAAGTGGGGTTCAACATGTGCATAGGAGAGAGAAAGGCATCACCTCCAAAAAATTCCCATATGGGTGGGAAAATGGACCAATCGGGTGAAGGCTTCTAAAATGAAAGTGAATGCTTTATAAGAGGAGGGAAAAAACGTTTTTTTAGAAGAGGTTCTTCTTCCTTTTACTTTGTGGGGTGTGGCATAAGCCCAGAAGGGGCCTTTCCTTTGGAGCGAGGAGCCGAAGAGGAGGCATCGTGTCATTGTCATGGAGGTGTGTGCCCGTGCATGAGGAAGCTACAGGGAAAGGCTATTGAGCCGGTGTTTCTATCAAGCTGAGGTGCGGCTATGGTGTTGTAAAGCATGTTGTAACAGTTTTTTGTGGATGAATGGAAAACCCCCTTGAAGTGCGTCGTTTCTTTGGTGTCAATTCCCTTCCCCCCTCTCGTTTGCTCTTGTACAGGGTGTTTCCGGGTGTGTGTCGGCGTGTGCGACCCCTTGGTGCTTACGTGTGCGCACACACACGCACACACACACAACGGGAATGCAGGAAATGATGGCATTTGTATGTGTGGGCTAAACGGTGGTCTACTATAGTGTGATTGAGTGGACAGGCGGGCAGGGAGTGGTCTGCTAACAGTAATGTGTTATTTGAAGATGTTTTTTGAGAGGACAGGGGTGTTGTGGATATTTTGAGATGTATAGGGGCAATTTTGTATGTGTGAGCGTGTTCCCCATTCCCCTTCTCCATCTTTTCGTGCCCCCATGGAGGGGTGCACTAATGCTCGTGTTTGAAGACAAAGCAGTGGATTTGGTGATGCCAAAGGTGCGACCTTTGAAGAGCAGGTATTGCTAGGGATGGCGTAGAATGGCTTTTCCATTTTCAGTGGGGTCAAAGATGCAAAAACTTTGCTCTAGGAATATGGATTGTTTCTTCTAGAGAGCAGTCTGTCGAGAGAAGAAGGCACGATGCAAGTGTTCTCGCTCCTGGTTCGTGATAAAGCGAGGCGGTGGTTTGATGGACAAACGAATGAAGAAAAGGGGATTATGAAGCACTGGAAGCAGCTTTTTGAAGCAAATTTGTAGCGGATGTGCAGTTGGACGAGTTGAAGTGAAAGTTGGATAGGTTAAAACAGAGCTTGAAAGGAGACTTTCAAGCATTTTTATGGGTGTTCAAAGTGCTTTGGGGATGGCTGATAAAGGTGACCGCTACAAAAAATGTTGGGTTCTTAAAATTGAGAAATTTCATGGATTGCTTCCATGAAGAAGTGAGAGACAAGGTGGAGATAGATGGCTCGGTGTCATATGACGAAGCGGTGGCTCTAGCGAAAGGGCACATCAAAGAGATATTGAAGAAGCGACTGGTGAAACAGGGTTTGGCAAGTGCCGTGATGCCAAAGCAGGTTGATGCGGTGGTAGTCGAGCCAAGATTGGTGCAAAGAGAGATGCCGATGGAAGAGGAATCGAGGGTCTTATGGTTGCAGAAATACAAGGTGGAAATCCTATGTCGAGAATGCCTGTTAGGGCGGCTTCACCTGTAGAGGGTGTATAGGTGGTTCCAGATCGGGTAAATGATATGCTGCCAGGTCAAGGTGTGGGCTGTTGAATCTCCATTGAAATGTATTAGAGGCCAAAGAGTACGGTTTGCAGACGAGGTCGAGGCGATATAGCCGGTGGAGACCCCTAAATTTGGGACAGAGGAGGAGATTGAGCCAAGTGATAGAATCTCTATGGGTGCTGATACGAGTTGGAAGACCGAGTCGTCCCAGTCAAGGTATAACAAGTTTGATCTCTAGCATGTGGATGGAAATGCAATGAATGGGTACGAGGAGCATGATACAATGCAAACCGTTATGTTCGGTGGAGCTCCATTGGAGGGACCCAGGCCGGTGCCATGCTAATGGCCATGTTGATTAAGGTGGCTGTGGAGTATGTTGTGGTGGTGCAACAGGTACGATCCTTGTCAAGAATGGCAAGGTGGCCTTGCTTATGAATCAAGATCAGGTTGATGTAGTAGAGAATACGTTTCTCTCTTCCTTGACACAACTTGATGGAATGGTAGAGTAGGTGCTTAAAGGGTAGGTATTTGGAGCTAATAAACAGGTGGTGTTGGTAGACCGTGAAGGGCCAATTGATGAGGGAGAGCTTGATGATGCTTGAATTGAGTTCTTTACAAGTGAGAAAGTAAGCATAGAGCCAAAGATGGAAGGGCTTCCAGTACAGCATGTATGCTCTATGACAGATGGTGTGGATTTTCAAGTGGTGTTCAAGATTTTTGGGGCTATTTGTGTGTAGTGGTTGAAGAATATGGTGGTAAGTGCAGCTGTCTCGAACAGGTACATGGTTTGCTTGTGGAGGATCTCACTTTACATGGTTGGGAGGGAGAGGATGGTATGTTTAGTCTGAGTGATGGTATGTCTGATGAGAGCGGTGATGCACTCGATGGTGTTCTTTTGGAGGTGGGCAATTGGCCATTGGATGCTTGGAGCAACGAAAATATACTACGGAAAGGTTATGTGGATGATTGGTCGTGTGCGGGGATGCAACACTATGAGTGGCTATTGTAAGTGGATGAATGAGACCAAAGCCAAGTGCTTGACCCAAGTTGTAATAGGACTAGTCTTTGAAGTTATTAAAGTCGAAAAGAATGTAGCAGGGCATATCTTTCGTTAGTACGATTTGAAAGATTGTTGAATAGTCTATTAAATAGAGCTTATACGAATGAGTTGAGATATTAAGAGAGAACATATATTCTTTTTTTTTAAAATAATACACTAAAAACGGATTTGATAAAGATAATGAATAACAGATAGTCTGTCTATGAACAGTAAAATTGAGATTTTTATTAATATCAATGTTTTATATTTATGTGTTTTAGCTTAAAATGCATGGGTAGGCTTAAAATAAGTTGTAATAGTAGTGGAGACCCAAAAATAGAGGTTTTATGAGTTGCGACCTAAAAGTTGCGTTTTCAGTCGAATAGAGATGTTTTTCGCAATTCTGTCCGCGCTGCCTTGTAGACCAGACCTATTCCCGTCGTTTTGAGTACCTGGATTGTTCTGTTCTGAGTTCGTTTGTAAAAGTTATAATGAAAACAAACAGAAGGCAGCAGCAGTGTAATGTACACAGGGACACACAGACCTACAACATCATACAGTTCTCCCTGCTATCAACCAAGAAGTGGATTGTTTCTTCATGGTAGAGTATGGCAATTGAGATTATGAAGGTATATAATTATGTTTTTTTACTTTGATTATCATGTTGAATTGGTTGCACGAGTATGTTCTTTTGGCTATTTTGTAGGCGATGCAGAAATCAATGTCTGAAACAGGATCTGTGTAAAGTGTCATGATAGAAATCTAACCTTTACGGATCGCTTAGCGATCACGTTCTTATATTATTCTCGCAGGTATACTTGGTACGAAAATCGTGCAGGCTTTTCGAGGAAAAGAAGGATAAAAGCACGACAGGTGGTGCGTTGGGGATCATTCACCGATCTCTTCTTCTGCGAGTGCGAGTGCGAGTGCGAGTGAGAGTGAGAGTGAGAGTGCGAGTGCGAGTGAGACGCTGCATGCAAGCGAACTGAAGCTCGGGGGTGGTCGGGAGGTTCGAGCTCCGTACAACGGAGTGCGCCCATATATTTTGCTCCTCTGTTGTATCAAATCTCTACAAAGATTCATCAATACAAAGATCTCTTTCTCTATCTTTTGCTATCGATCTCTATTATTCGGTTCCCGTGACAATTGGTATCAGAGCAAGCGGTTGATTCTGGACATGGAAGGATACGAGAGGAGGATGAAGGAGCAAGAAGACCTGATTCGGCGACTATGAGAAGATCTGAAAATTGCAAATCGAGAGTGTGCTGAGGCTCTGTGGGGCAAAGCAGCACGAGATCTTGATATCTATGTAGACCTTGATGGCCAACATGAAGGTGAAAACCATGCTAATCCACCTAGAAACAATAATCATCGTGGTGGCGCTGTGGTACCGCCAAAAGAAACGATGACGATATGGGAGAAGCGACAACCAAATCATTCTTAACGAAGGCTAAGCTTAAAGAGTTTGATGGCATAAGAAAGATATGCGAAGATTTAGAAGCGTGGATTGAAGAACTCAAAGATTTGGATTATACTTTCAATATCGAGAACACGACCACCAGACTTTCGAATGCTCGAGCAAGGTGACCGATAAGACAATACGTACCAAGATGGCTCAATTGGAGACTTTTGGCGATGCGTACGATAAAGGTAAGTCATCTACCCCTTCTTTGTGATGTTTTATGTCTTTGATACGTCCTTTGAAAGCTTCTGTGAGATCGAATTTATGCGTAGAAGTTGAGATTAAAATTTGAATTTCTTAATTGATTTGGATAGTATTCATTGCTTCTTATCGTCTAAATTGATTGAGAAATTAAACTTGAAATTAAATCGAAAAGTTAAAAGACTTGTGGACTTAACTAGTGGTAATAATAGTTTCACGAAAGAGTTAGTAGAAATTTTATTTTATTTTTTTCTTTGAAGAGTCGAAATCATAAAGATGATTTCTATAACATAAACATTGATATGCATGATGTTATCATTGGTATCAATTAGATCATTGAAAATCATGTTTTGATTGATTGTTAAGAAAGAAAAATATATCTTTAATCATTTGATGATGATAAGTCACACTCTTTGTGGAAAGAAAGAGATTCTAAATCTAGTTTTGGCAATGGAATTGATAAGGTGACTTAGATAAGAGTGTGACGTTGCTTGTGTTTGCTTGTGTGAGACGTTGCTTGTGTTTGCTAATGAGATTAAAGAGAATCTGGGGATAAACATAAAGAGAAAAATCTAGAATTTATAGAGGATCTCTTACATGAAGTTAAGGATGTGTTCCGGACGATCTTCTTGGTATACCTCCGCCTAGAGCGGTAGACCATGCCATAGATCTATATCCAGGAGCGACACCTTATTCCAGATTTCCATATAGGTTCAATATTGATGAGCTTAAAGAGCTCAAGATACAACTTGATGATCTTTTGAAAAAGGGTTTCATTAAACCTAGTGTATCTCCTTGGGGTAGTCCTGTGTTATTCCAAAAGAAAAAGGATGGTACATATAGGTTATGCATCGACTATAGGGGATTAAACAAAAAGACCATTAAGAACAAATATCCTCTTCCTCACATAGATGAATTGCTTAGTCATTTGAGTGGTGCCACAATATTTTCAAAGGTTGATCTTCGTTCTGGCTACCATCAAATCCGCATTAAGGTTGAGGACATTCCAAAGATTTCTTTTCGTACACGTTATGGACATTATGAATTTAGAGCTCTTGCTTTTGGTTTGACTAATGCACTAGCAACTTTCATGTGCTTGATGAATAATATTTTTCACCCGTATCTTGATGACTTCATTCTGGTATTCTTGGATAATATTTTTGTGTATTCTACGAATGAAGAAGATCATGCATTGCACTTAAAGAAAATATTTGAGGTTTTGCGTGAACATAAATTGTATGCCAAAGCAAGTAAGTATTCTTTTGCAAAGGATCAGATTGTGTATTTGGGAAGAGTGATTTCTAAAGAGGGGATTCACATTGATCTTGATAAAGTTAAGACTATGTTAGTAAGAGATGTAAGAAGCTTTATGGGTCTAGCACAATATGAGAGAGCACACATTAAAGATTTCTCTAAGATAGCAAGTCCTTTGACCGAATTGACCAAGAAAGACAAGGGTTTTGTGTGGACTTCTAGCTGTGAGACTGCTTTTGAGACCTTGAAGGCTAAAATAGCGGAAAATTATGTTTTAAAAGTTCCTGAGATGGGCAAACCATTTGTTGTGTCCTGTGACGCTAGTGGTTAACAATTAGGTTGTGTTTTGACACAAGAAGGAAGAGTGGTTGCATATGAGTTTAGGAAATTAAGACGACATGAATTGAACTATGCAACACATGATCTAGAATTGCTTGCTGTTGTTCATGCATTGAAGCATTGGCGTCATCTCTTGCTTGGTGTAAAATTTGAATTGCGTACTAATCATCAAAACTTGAAGTATATTTTCACTCGTCCATTGTTAAATAACAGACAAAGAAGATGGATTGAATTACTGGCTGAGTATGAATTTGATTTGAAGTATTTGTGTGAAAAAGAAAATAAAGTTGCAGATGCATTGAGTCGTATGCCCATGGGTAATTTGTTGACTGTTGTGCGATCCAATTTGATTGATGATATGCATGCTGAAGTTGAAAATGATTCTTTTTATATGCCTATTTTGAAATTCTTGCGTGAGAATATTGGTGAGAGGTATGAGAATGATATCACTTGTATAAGGAAAATTTGTATTATTATGACCGCTTTTATTCCTGCAAATTCTGCTTTTTAAGAGTCAAATTCTGCATAAGTGTCATAATTCACCTTTTTCTGGTCATCCTGGATTGAATAAGACACATAAAAAAGATTAAAAGTTCATTCTTTTTCTGCGTATGAAATTGGATGTTAAGAATTATGTGCGTGAATGCTTTCAATGTCAACAAGTTAAGATTGAACATAAGAGGATACTTGGTGACCTTCAACCCTTAGACATTCCTTTACAGAAGTGGGAGTGTATATCCATGGACTTTATCATTAGACTTCCTACTACTCGTGGAGGGTATGATTCGATCTTTCTGGTGGTAGATAGACTCACAAAACAGGCTCACTTCTTTCCCGTGAAAATAACTGATACTGCTTTGACCATTGTATACTTGTTTATGAAAGAGATATTTCGTTTGCATGGCATGCCCAAGAGCATAGTGTCTAACAGAGATTCTAAGTTCACTTCTCATTTCTGGAGAGCGACTTTTGACTCTATAGGTACCCAGTTACGCATGTCTACTGCTTTTCATCCTCAAAAAACAGATGGGGAAACGGAGAGAGTGAATCGTATTCTAGAAGATATGTTACAAATGTATGTCAATGAAAACCAATCTAATTGGAATGAATATCTGCCTTTGGTGGTTGAATTTGCATATAACAGTTCATATCATTCATCTATTAGGATGACTCCGTTTGAGGCAATGTATGGCTATAACTATCCTACACCTATTCATTTTCTTAATTCGAGGAATAAGGTAGAACTGTCACGTGAGATGCTTGAGAAAATGGATAGCGAGTTGGCCAAAATCAGGGGGAATATTAGAGAATCTCAAAAGAGACATAAACTGTATTATGACAAGAAACATCGTGTTGTGGAGTATGAAACTGGTGATATGGTTTTTTAAAGGTTATTCCTGAGAAGTCTCGTTTGATTCTTGGAAATGATAGAAGATTGTCTCCACGATTTGTTGGTCCATTTAAAATTTTGAAGCGCATTGGTTCATTAGGTTACAAATTGGAATTGCCTTCTCATGTTAAAGTGCATCATGTATTCTATGTGAGTTTATTGAAAAAGTATGCTCCTAATGTGCATCATGTTTTAGAGGACAACTCTAAGTTGAAAGATGACGGACCATTGACTGTAGAACCAGACTTAGTACTAGATAGGCGTTTTAAACATATGAGAAATAGAGACATTGTGGAAAATTTGGTTAAGTGGCAGAACTATCCAGTAGAGGATGCATCATGGATTGATCTTAGTGTTTTGCAAACAGAATTTTCCTCTCTTTAGACCAACTCTGAGGACAGAGTTAATTTTGATAAGGGGAGAATGTAATAGGACTAGTCTTTGAAGTTATTAAAGTCGAAAAGAATGTAGCAGGGCATATCTTTCGTTAGTACGATTTGAAAGATTGTTGAATAGTCTATTAAATAGAGCTTATACGAATGAGTTGAGATATTAAGAGAGAACATATATTCTTTTTTTTTAAAATAATACACTAAAAACGGATTTGATAAAGATAATGAATAACAGATAGTCTGTCTATGAACAGTAAAATTGAGATTTTTATTAATATCAATGTTTTATATTTATGTGTTTTAGCTTAAAATGCATGGGTAGGCTTAAAATAAGTTGTAATAGTAGTGGAGACCCAAAAATAGAGGTTTTATGAGTCGCGACCTAAAAGTTGCGTTTTCAGTCGAATAGAGATGTTTTTCGCAATTCTGTCCGCGTTGCCTTGTAGACCAGACCTATTCCCGTCGTTTTGAGTACCTGGATTGTTCTGTTCTGAGTTCGTTTGTAAAAGTTATAATAAAAACAAACAGAAGGCAGCAGCAGTGTAATGTACACAGGGACACACAGACCTACAACATCATACAGTTCTCCCTGCTATCAACCAAGAAGTGGATTGTTTCTTCATGGTAGAGTATGGCAATTGAGATTATGAAGGTATATAATTATGTTTTTTTACTTTGATTATCATGTTGAATTGGTTGCACGAGTATGTTCTTTTGGCTATTTTGTAGGCGATGCAGAAATCAATGTCTGAAACAGGATCTGTGTAAAGTGTCATGATAGAAATCTAACCTTTACGGATCGCTTAGCGATCACGTTCTTATATTATTCTCGCAGGTATACTTGGTACGAAAATCGTGCAGGCTTTTCGAGGAAAAGAAGGATAAAAGCACGACAGGTGGTGCGTTGGGGATCATTCACCGATCTCTTCTTCTGCGAGTGCGAGTGCGAGTGCGAGTGCGAGTGAGAGTGAGAGTGAGAGTGCGAGTGCGAGTGCGAGTGCGAGTGAGACGCTGCATGCAAGCGAACTGAAGCTCGGGGGTGGTCGGGAGGTTCGAGCTCCGTACAACGGAGTGCGCCCATATATTTTGCTCCTCTGTTGTATCAAATCTCTACAAAGATTCATCAATACAAAGATCTCTTTCTCTATCTTTTGCTATCGATCTCTATTATTCGGTTCCCGTGACACAAGTGGTAACCATGTTGTAATGCAGGGGGTTGGGCAACCGGCTTGAGCAAAAGACGCAGGTAGCAGGAGCCAATTTTTGTACATATGGTAGCAGGTTTTGGTTTGCACATTGTGTTTGTGTGGTGTGGAAGTTTTTAAGCTCTGTACATATGAGTGTGGTTGAGCATAAATGTTCAACAAGGGGGGTGGGAAATGATGGTGCAAGAAAATTTGGTCCATGCTCAAAAGTGTGCAATGTAATGTTGTGTATGTTGACAGGTGCATGGTAAAATGCTAAAGCAGGTATAAAGGGCCTGTGCAGGCAATGTGCAACTGAAATGTATGCTTAAAGTGGTTATTTTAGGCCAAGAAGGACTCCATAGTGGGCCAATTAGGATGGCCGGTCAAATTTCTTGAGGTGCTTTGATGCTCTAGAATGTACTATTCATGATTATCTAGAGCCTGGTCAAGAGGACATGTCAAACAGAGCCACGGTGTACGAGATACAACTGTCTAAATATGGAAAGTTTTGCAGATCCCCGATGGATAGGGCAGATGAAGACAGGTGTCTTGAGCTAGAATAGGCAAATAAATATGAAGAGCTAGAGTTGTGGAGCATGCTAGTCTTCTTGGATTGTCAATCGAAGCTCTAGAGAGAAAGATGTAGGGTGTTGAATGTTTATTGGGGGCCAGTTATGGGCCAACTTGTCCGCATCGGAAAGCATACCTGTTGAGAGATTATGGGTCTCGACCAAGTTTTGGAATGTCATGTGCATGGTATGAACCTGGTAGAAAGTGATGTCATGTCAAACGCAGCCCGTGTCAGCAAGTTATTGTGAGTTGAAGTTTCTGATGAGTGGCAGTGGTGTGATGGGAGAAGTTTTTTGGCGGCTTGGGTTTGTGGGCCTGAAAATCTTGAGATGCGGTGAGTTCCATGCGGGCTGAAGTTGACAATGGTGAGTTTTGTGAGGGCTTTATGGCTCGATCATCGGATTGTTGTGCACCAAATGGCAAAGCCTTGAAGGGGCAGTGAAAAATAAGGAAGTTTTGTGAGTTTCTCCATGAAGTGAATGGGGGGCCTTGGAGGTCCAAAGTCTCAGCAGGGGCCATGTGGCGTTTAGGACCATCCCACATGCACTCAAGGGAGATGTAAGCGTGGGGTATATGGGTCAGGGGCGCATGCCCTTTAGGGTATCACATGAGGAGGGTAAGCTTGTGGAGCTCCCTTGGCTATGGAGGATCATCAGAGCGTTGCGTGTGGCAGCAACTGGGCGGTGTTTTGGTTGGAGGCATTGATCGCGGAGGTGTTGGGCGCTCGTGGGCAGAATGGCATTGTTTCTGGGTGGTGCCACTCAAGCGGACAAGGTGGTGATGTGGTAGCGGATCCGGGAGGGCGCATTCACATGGGCGGACAAAGCCACCCCTCCCCAACGGGTTTTTTGTGGAAAAATGGGTCAAGGGAGCAACAACGGCGCCATCGCTGCAGTTACATCTCTCCCGGCAGTATCCTTATTGCCTACAGACAAGAATAGGGCTTGGGAGGGAAATTCTCTTTCTTTTACTTCTCTCATATCTACATTTTTCACATACTAAAGTTATCCTAGATTAATAATCCACATGTGAATTTCTATCGCTTCCACTCTGTGCGATCTATTACAATTAATGTATGGATTACCCGTAAAATATACTTTCAGCAACGTATAGTGTTTCTCTTTGGCCCAGAAAGGCTCAATGAAATACTTCTTTCATCGGATCCCATCATACTACCCCTTATATACTATAACTTTTATTTTGACGTAAGTGTAGTTATCTTGCTATGAACCAAGAGAATTCGTACACACAATTAATGCAAATCACTAGACAAAACATACACATTATGGTAAGCACAAAATTACAATTCCAAAGAACAATTCGTACCTGTTTGGTCGGCAAAGATTGAACGCCATTAACTCACCTATTAACCCTTTCATATTACCCATGATACGATACGATCATAGCCTTGATGTTTTCATATTTCTGATGTTTTGATATTCTCTTTGTGTTCTTTCTTTGCGTGTGTGATTGCAAGAGAGAAAGAGTGGGGCTTCTTTGATTGCACTTCCTTCCAAACCCTAGACTTCATGGCATCTATGGTATAACTCCTTCATATAGTTTTTGGAGTTCTCTCACAAAATCTCACAGCCAAAAGCCCGACGCTTTCCTGGCAAGATCACAAACTTCTTGACATATTTTTGGTGAACTCGACGTGAATCTGACAAGGTGAGAGTTTTTGGGTAACCATGGGTGGTCATGTTGAGCAATAGGGTATGCATTTTGACCCAGCAACAATGCAAATGTTTCAAGCATTTGCAACAATATTCATGCAACAACAACATGCCACTGAAAGAAGGGAGATTTCATCAACCAAAGCCATACAAGCAGTTGTCAACAATATTGTTGTTGTTGTCAACAACAACAATATTCATGCAACAACAACATGCCACTGAAAGAAGGGAGATTTCATCAACCAAAGCCATACAAGCAGTTGTCAACAAAATGGATTAGTTCAATGGCAAATATATAACCAAGTACAAGTTGTGCGAGTATGTGAAGGAGATGGAGCCGCATCGTGTGTCACAAGGTGAGATGACTCAAAGCTTTGAGCTAGTTGTTGCTCCAGAAATTAGGGAACATGTTAGGGGAATTAAAGATGGACATGGAAGAAAATGGGAAGAACTCAAATTATCTTTAAAGGAGGAATATTTCATGGAGGACTCTGAGAGAGTGACCAAAAGGACATTTTTAGAATGGGTAGGCAAAGCCAAAGCAAGGACTATTAATAATAGAGCTACTTAAGAAATTTGAGTGGCACTATGCAAAACTCACCAAGACAGATTGGGCCACACTAGATGCAAAGAAGACATTTTTTTTTACAAGCTGCAGGTAAAGAGTTTCAAGAAAAATTGGAGCTTCTTCTTGAAGACAAAGATATTGAGCAAGGACTAAAGACTGACTAGAATGAAGTTGAAGGTGTTGTCTCACTGCTTGCCAAACAACAAAGAGGAAGAGACAAGATGGTGGTAAACACTACAAGTTCTTCCACCTCCACTTCTGACAAAATGGTAAAGTCTACTTTTATAGCTCCTAAGTTTGATGAGTTCATGCTAGACGAGCTAGTGAAGGGAATGTGTGACGTGAAGGTGAAGCTTGCAAAGCTTGAAATATAGAGATGGTGCCTAAGCTAAAGCGACAGTGGAAGAGGATGGTTAACTCAATGGAGAAAGAACCAAAGAGAGGTTAAGTGAAGGTGTTGATGATGGATAAGCGACCAGACATTTGCCCAATAGTAGATGTGTGGCACAAAAGAAAAAATATGGGACAAGGTTATGTTGATGGGAGCCCAAATATGTGTCATAACACATGCGTTGAGAAGATGGTCTTACAGTGACTGGGGTGTCAGGCTTTTGATCATATTGGCAAACCATCAGAAAGTAAAATGTTTGGGTGTTGTATAGAGCTTAGCAGTGGAGGTGTATGATGCAAAGGTGGTGGTTTATTTTCATGTGATGCCAGCGAGGTTGGGAGCATATCCTATTATATTGGGCAAACCATGGTTATGTGCAGTGGGAGCTGTTCAAGATTGGAGATGTGGTACGATTAGCCTCTATGGAAAGACAGGTGTCAAGAAGCTATATATTATGGACACAAGGAAACTATTGGATGAACTTTATGAAGATGAGGATGAGTCTAGTAATGAAGACTATTTCATAGTGTCTGATGAGGACAATGCTAGTACTATCATCAGTGATGAGGATGTTGATGTTGCATGTCTTTTGATGGACAAAGAAATCCATGAATTTGGTTTAGTTGCATTTGTAAATGAGATTGAAGATGAAGGTGAAGGTCCTTATGAAGTAAGTGAAGGGCTAATGCAAACCAAGGTTCAATTGTCAAAGAAGAAGGAATTGATGACACAAATGATCAGTGGAGACCTCTCAGTTATGGAGAAGGAGATATATTTGCACATGCTAGCTAGTTTTCCTGATTTGTTCATTACTTCATATGAAGAGATTAGAGGGTTCAAAGGAGAAGAGATGCATATAGAGCTGAAGGAAGGTGCTAAGATAGTGCAAAAAAGGCTAAGAAGGATGGGTCAATAGAAAATGGAAGCCGTGCGGGAAGAGGTGGACAAGTTATTGAAGGCATGGTTCATAGTCCCAATGGAGACCAGAGAATGGGTGAGTCCAGTAGTAGTCAGCCCAAAGAAGGATGGAAAGTGGAGGATTTGTGTAGATTTTAAACCCTTAAATGTAGCCACTAAGAAGAACCCATATCCTCTTCCATTCATCGATCAGATCTTGGATTCAGTGGCAGGTTATTCAAGCTATTTTCAATTGAATATTGCTCGAACAAAGACAACTTTCATTACGCCATGGGGTTGTTATTGCTACATGATATTTCCATTTGGGTTGTCAAATGGACCATCCTTCTATCAAGAGAGAGCAAATTGGGTATTGGCACCATTCATTGGTAGTTGTGCTAAAGATTTTATGGACGACTTTTGTGTCTACAGCAGTAGGGTTGAACACCATGAGAAGCTGCAGATGGTATTGGCTCGATATGATGAATGTGGAGGACAACTAAATCCAAAGAAATGTCATCTAGCACAGCCAAGGGTGAAGTTGTTGGGCCATATGGTGTCAGAAAATGGCATTGAGGCTGATCTAGACAAGGTTAAGTCTATTATTATTCTTCCATCACCTAAGAGTACAAAGCAATTGGCAAACTTTATACACAAAGTGAAGTACATGGCGCGATTTATTCCATTGTCTTCACAACTCCTTTTATCCATTACAACAGGTGGCCAAGCATGATCCATTGCAATAAGATGACAAGTGTGAAGAAGTGTTTCAAGAGGTGAAAGAGGTGTTAGGGGGACTGTCAGCCATGCAGTCTCCTGACTGGGAGCAAGTGTTTTATGTAAATCCATCAGTAGGGGATGATGCCATTGGAGCCGTGCTATTGCAAAAGGGGAAGGGCAGCCATTATATGAGGCCAATGTATTGTGAAAGCTGAGTGAAGTTGGTAGCAGAAAGAAAATTGTTGGAAGTAGAGCTAGTGTCGGCCAGTGTAATATTTGCCTGTCGATGATTTCGCCATTACTTGCTACCACAACCTTTTGTTTTCTTAACGAGTTATGCCTTTTTGCCACAGTTAATTAATGTCACCAACATGTCAAATGTGGTCAAGAAATGGGTTATTGAGCTGCAAGAGTTTGAGTTCTCTTTTTTAGTGGAAGACAGTACAAGAACTACCCTAGTTGATTTCTTGCTTTACAAGGAGAATCCCCTTCTTGTTAAGGAAGAGGTGGTGAAACGGGTATTTGAAGAAGTGTCACAGATCAGCAATGCACATGTGTTGTTCTTTGATGGCTCATACAAAAAGGGGGTATAGCACTTTACAATCCAGAGGGGAAGCTAGTATGCAAGAGAGGGTTCAAATTGGATGCGCATAGTAACAATGAGGTTGAATATGCTACGTTGGAAGCCGGGTTACACATTTGTTTGAAGCATGGGATTAGAAGGTTGAGCATAAAAGGTCATGCCTTGTTAGTTGTGAAGCAAGTGTTGGGTGTGTGGAAGAGCAAGAACACCTCATTGAAGGAAATGCGTTTCAGAATTAAAGGCCTGTTAAAAAAGTTCAAAGCATGGAGCATCAGACACATTGAACGTGCTCTAAATGGAGAGGCACATGAAGCAGCTCAAAGCATGATTTGGGAGCTATTTGTGTTAAGGACCAATTTACCTCTTTATCATGGCCGGGAAAGTTTGGCTCAAGAAGAGTAGTTTTTGTTAACATGAATCATTCCGAAGGACATTTAAAAGTCTAAGAAGTATACTTTTGTGCGTAGAGCATCCAAGTATAAATTGATTGGTGATGTGTTGTACATGAAAGGGACTGATCTAGTGTTGAGACGTGTACCTTGGCAGAAGGAGCATAGAGTGTTGAAAGAGAATCATGAAGGCGCATGTGGCGGACATTTTTCTCTAAAGATCAGCTTGCAAAAGATCTTGCAAGAGGGGTATGCATGGCCTAGTTTGCACAAGGATGTTCACCATTAGTGTAGGTCTTGCAACAATCGATGTCAAGCATTTAGGAAGAGGGTGTTGAAGCTAGAGCTACGAAAAACTATTATGGCATTTGATGTGTTTGAAAAGTGGGGGATTGATGCAATAGGCCCATTACCTATCACAAGCAGGAGAAAAAGCTATAATTTGACTGCAGTGGACTATCTTTCTAGATGGACAGAGGCTACAGCAATAAAACAAATCACTGCAAAGGATGTGGCAAAATTTGTGTATGATGAAATATGTTGCAAGTTTAGGGTGCCACTGGAGCTAATTTCAGATAAGGGGCCAGGATTTAGAGCTAAACTAATAGACATTTTATGCGCAAAGATGAAGATTAGGCATGCACCAGTATACCACTCCTTATTATCCACAATGCAATAGCTTAAGTGAAAGATTCAATGGTGAATTGGTACAAATCCTTTCGAAAGTGATAGAGCACCATGGAAAGAATTGGGATTTGGAATTGCCTAGTGCATTATGGGCTTATCGTACTTCGGTGAAGACAGGTACAGGGTTTACTCCATTTCATTTGGTATATGGAAAGGAAGCACTATATTTGCCTGTGGAAGTAGAGCTGCCTGCGGTCAAGATGTTAGAGAAGTTGCTTGGGTAGTCCAGTGATGCATTCAAAGAGAGGCTCTTACAATTACAAGAGGTTTAATTGGATAGAATGAGCACATTGGAACATTATGGACAGATGCAAGATAAGGCTTTACAAAGATAAATGAAAAAGTCAAAAGTAAGGGTATGAAGAAACATGACTTGGTTTTGCACTACAATAGTAAGATGGACAAGACATTCCAAAAGAAGTTTCAAGTTAAGTGGGAAGGCCCTTTCAAGGTAGTTAGGGATGAGCTGTCTGCATAACAAGTAATGTCTGTGAGGGATGAGGAGACTTGTGACGCAACGAGTCTCATATCTCTTTTCATTGCTGGTGGTGATCATGAATGATCTAGCAGGCTAGGGGATGGGCAAATTATGTTGGGAGTTATTTGGAAGAAGTGATTTTGCATATGTACATACACATGCATGGTGCATCAAATAATGGATGGCCCATTTTCCAGAGCCAGGTGGTTACATGGGGCCCACATGTGTACAGGTAGGACAGCGTGTACATAGTACATCGATATTCATTGTCACCACAATATTAGTGTGTTTTTCTATAATAATGAGGAGTTGGTAGAGCATAAAACTTCTCAAGGAAGCTATCAACGGGCCAATGCCATGAGGTAAGCAAGTGAGTCAAGTGGCATCCAATGGCGTGAGGAGGTCGAATGGGATCAAGACTTGCACGTGGATAAGTGAGGACACAATGGGAGTGTTTTCTTGTGATGAATTATGAAAAAAGGTCATCATGAGAACTATACTTGGGGGCTACTTCATGTGATTACGGAATGCATTATTGAGAAAAGTTGAGTGCCAGGTGTACGGATGGATGTAGAAGGGTAACAAAAATGCAACGCGTGACCATTTTTTGGCATGTTTGGGGTCCGTTTGAGGTCAATCAAAAGGCTAAAGGTGCCCAAGGGATACAGTGAAGTGTGGATACTAAAAAACCTGAGAAAAAACCCAGTGAAACATGGAGAGAAGAGAATGAACAGCCACAACTTAGTTTTTGCTATTTTTGCATTGGAGCCTGTTTTGGCTATAAACTGCTCATTCGAGTTCGAATTTGAGCACTTTGATATTGTAGACTGGGGTTTTGGGCCGTTCGAGATGCAATGGCACTGTCCATTTTTCCAAATTCCTCACTATTTTGTGGTTGTTTTTGATGTGTAAGTTTCTCTTATGAGCGAAGCCTCTGCTTAAATTTATGATTGTATCTGGTATATTTCATCCATATGGTGTGAGCTACTTGCCCCATTGGTGTCGGCCCAAGCTCAATTATATCTACGCAGCAAAAATATTCCTCCTTTGAGTTGATTTGTGTGTGTGTGTGTGTCTGTGTTGAGTGGGCAAATGGATAGATTCTTTCCTCTCACTCCATCGGTGTGTTCCATGTCTCGGTCAAGTGGGTTTTGTAAGCCAAGTGGTGCCCCATAGTGTGTTTGTGTGTGTGTCTTATCCCAAGAGTGTGTGTCGGGTGATTATAGAGGCATTCTGTGTGTTTCCATCCCGTTCCCAACGTCATATCAACCTCCAAGACTTCCCACTTGGACATGGTATGGCTCCTTACAACTTGTTGGAAGACATGAGAGGTAAGGGTCCTGATATCTCATGGCCTCAGTTTCTTGCATTATGTCCACAGTTAGGAGGGATTAACAAAGGCAATTAGCACTTGGAGAAAGGTAAAAGAGAGTGTGCATGTTGTAAAAATTGCACAAGCTGAAATGAATGAGAATATTACACATGTGCTAGATTGTTACATCAAAGGAAGATTGGTTAGGCAAGGTCTAGTGGATGGGGGTGCACAAATTTGCATCATGATAGAGGGACTCATGCAAAGGCTAGGCATGCACATCCATGAGACACCTGAAATCAAAGTCAAGATGTCAAACAATATCAAGGCTAGGTGTGTAGGCAATTGTGAAAATGTTTTTGTGGAGGCCTTTGGCATTAACAAGGTAGTGGATTTTTATGTTATGTCAACCAAGGGAAGTGGCTATCCATTTATCCTAGGAAGACCATGGCTAATGAAAATGCAAGCTTTGTAGGATTGGGAAAGTGGAAAGTTGATCTGTAGGAATGACAATCATAAGAAGGTTGTCTTTGACATGAAGGAGCAACATCAAGAGAAGCTCCATGAAGAATCATTGCAAAGTGAGACGGAGGAAGACTGGCCCGATAGCACTTCAGAAGAAGAAAGTAGCGGCAGCATTACGGAAGAGGAGTCTTCCATTGAAGTCATGGGGGTGAGGTTTAATCCAAATAACCAAAAGACCTCTTGTCAAGGTTTGGAGGAGGTAGGTTCCCATGAGAACCAAGGTGTGGAAGATGAAGGAATGATAGAAGGTATGCTATCAACAACACTTACAAAGGAAGAAAGAGATGAGTTCAAATGTGTGCTAAGGAAGCTTCCTAGGCTTTTTGCTAAAGACTACATAGATGTGCGTGGGGTAGATGTTGTTCAACACAAGATTGAGTTAAAGTCTGAGGCCACACCTAAAGCTCAGAAGCTACGAAGGCTAGGAGTTATCAAGGAGCAGGCTCTACTCAAGGAGGTAAGTAAGCTTTTAGCAGCAATGGGTCTCTCCCGTTGTTGTCACTCCCAAGAAGAACATCAAGTGGAGGGTGTGTGTGGATTACCTTCCACTAAATGAGGCAACAAAAAGAGATCATTTTTCCCTCCCATTTCAGGATGAGATACTAAATGAGGTAGCTGGTTGCGATAGCTATTCAGGCTACTTTCAAATAGGTACCGTATTGGAGGATCGTTGAAAACAACCTTCATCACTCCTTGGGGTTGTTATGCTTTTAGAGTCATGCCATTTGGCCTGACAAATGCTCCTGCAACTTTCCAACACTTTATGAAGTATATTTTTCATAATGTACATATGCATATCTAATTATAATTATAAGCTTTCTATCTCATCCTATTATTCATCTCAAGGGCAACATATTCTTACTTTACCATTAGAAACTACTATGAAAAAAGCGTCAATAGCTCCACCTCTTTAAGTTAGGGAAAAAAGCATTGGTTCTTTCTTTCTACTATTTCATTATCATCTCACACCCTAGATAGATCATATATCTAGGGTAACTTCCAATACATATATATTCTATGTATTTTCATATTTTTCTTATATTTCTTTTTAATAGCGACTAGGAAGGAATCAAATCCTAGTGGGACACTAGCTTGCATGATTTTCAAAGGTGTACTCATTTTAACGCATTATTAAGAAGATGCTTACAAACCTTTGTCAAGGAGAAATGTCATGCTTTCATATTGCATGAGGTGTCCATTGGAATCAAGTGGAAGTCTAAGCTAAGGGGACTATAAGAAGACTTTTGCTGCCAGAAAGATACCCTATTTTGGTGAATTTTTTACACAAGGTTCCAATCCAAATTGGAAAATGTATATAAATTGGGAGTTGTAGCTACTGAGCTGAATTTTTCTCTCTTATTTTTATTTCTTTATTTGGAGCAACGATTGAGGAGATATAATCAAAATGGTGGACCCCAATCTGCCCACATCACGTAGGGACAGCTCATTTCAAACTTTGCCAGTTCCTATTCACACTAGCTCTTCTCTTTCTTATGTAACCCTTGGGGGTTCCCTTCACCTATAAAAGGGGACCTCTTCTTCCTTGAAAACTATTCATGAGGGAGTGAGAGGATTGTAGGCTATTCTTGAAAAGTGTACTTAGCCTACACTTGCTCCTAGAGGAAGACTAGCCAATCTTGTAAGCTATCCTTGGAAGATCAACTCTAATCAAAGAAGGTCTTGAACTTGGTGCATCAAATCAAAGCTGAAGTCTTCCTTCTTTGTCTCTCTCCATCATAATGGTGAATAACTCTCAAAGAGTTTGTCAAGTAAGATGTGTTTTAATTTGATATTTTGTTGGTTTCTTATTGTTTTCTTTTTCATCTCTAATCCAACATATATCTCTAATTTCATCTCCTTCTTAACCAAATCTATCTCTCTCACTCTTAGAAAGTCATACTCCCACTACAAGACGTCGGCAGAAATCTGTGCAAGTACCGACAAAATAGCGTTATTTTTTAAACTAAAAAGCGTTGAAATAAGCCTCGAAAGAGACGCCGGTATCGTAGTGTTGGTATGACCATCGATATAGCGGGCGTCAGAATACACCTTTAAATAGGCGTCGAAATATGCAATGTAATAAGCACCGATATTTATATACTAAATTTCCACGCTCATACCATTGCTACTACCGACGGTGATACCGTCACCTGTACCGACGACCAAAACCTGTAATTTTTTTTGGGCAGAGAGAGCTGGGAACTAATACTGCATGTAGTGCCCAAAGGAAGAGTGCACAAGCAACCGCACTCCACCTACAAGTTGACGCTAAAGAGCGAGCGTATGGCAATTAGCAAAATTGTAAGAATAACATAGCTTGTTAACATAATTAAAACATGAGTCGAAAACTGTAAAACCATAAACATAACCTGTTTTCCATATCATAACCATTACCATAACTTTCTTGTCATACAATAACCATAACAGCCATGCCATTGCACAACCATAACCATAACCATAACCATCACATGATTGCTATACCATCATAGCAAAACCATAACCATCACCTGATTGCCATACCATCATTGCACAACCATAACCATAACCATAACCATCAGATGATTGTCATACCATCATAGCAAAACCATAATCTTAAGTTGATTGTCAAACCTTAACCATACCATCTTTGCCATACCATAAACATAAGCACTGCAAAACTGTACATATGCAAACAATCACTGAGTGAGAAGACCCTCATGGTAATGCCTCCCAATCGACGTCCTCTCCCTCCTCTTGCAACTGGGTCAAAAGGTCCACAAGTCCATGCTTGTACCCATACTTCTCCTCTTGGCGTGTCGGAAGGCGATTCACGGCAACTTCCTACAAAATTATGGTTTAATCATTAGATAAATCTTCAAATAACATATATATTATTAATAATTTAAAGCATACGTATAATACTTACAAACTCATGTCGAGCGTATCGTAGCCTCCACTCCCAAGATGTGACGCTCCAGCAGACTACAAACGTGCTCTGGCTGCATCTCTCTAGATTGAGGTGTGGGGCCGCTCGGTGTAGGGATTACACTAGACTGAGGTGTGGGGCCGCTCAGTGTAGGGATCACACTAGTCCCAGGCGTAGGGTCAGCCGTAGTAGGTCTAAAGGGACCTATACCCCAAAGGTGCTATGCCATCGCGATCTGCTCTAGTGTGAATTGAGACAAAAACAAGCCCATTTGCTCGGGTGACATGCCAGTCGGAGTGATAGGAAAGCTAAAACTAGGAGAGTATGGCTCATCGTCATCGTCCATGGATAATCATACACAAACAACACCCACAAAATACATTAATTTACATCAGAAATGCTTAATCAATACAAATAACTAATCAACAAAACTGCTACACAAATGACAACATCTAAAGTGTATTGTAGACTAATAAAAAGAGCTTTACAAAGGATTTCCTAGCAAAAGTCATTAGTTAATCTCTCATCCTCTATGAGATCTGATGCACCAAAGATGTCTATCTCAATCTGTACTTCTGCATCTTCATCATCGAACTCTACTTCTTCGTCGCTCTCCGCATCAGCTTCACTATTTGACACCTCATCTCTAGGTCTAGACAATTGCTCAATGCTAACATCCACCTCAAAATCTAAACTTAAAGTTGGAGTCGGTGTTGCGCTTTGTTCATGAATCACCTCTTCGAGCTCAACATCCAATCCTTCACACACTTGCTTGCTACGTGGATCAACTTGAATGACATAGAGCCAGCAGGGTTTAGACAGATCATTCTCATCATTTTCTGTCCATAGTGGATCGTGTATGAGTACACTTGTTCACAATGCTGCGAAAGTACGAATGTATCCCGCACATCTGTCCACACCCACCTAGAGTTCACTTGAATCAATCCACTCAAGTGTCTTTGCGCACAGTTGCATTAGGGCCACTGGTAATAACTTTGAACCACTTGATAAACATATCAAACTTTCTAAAGCTAATCTTCAAGATGTCTTGGATGTAGCCAAAGTATTCAAGCTATCTAGTCTCTATATTCTCATCCCTGTCACTACTCCTACTTTCTTGGACGAAGCTTTCCCTAACACCACTGTCGAAAGTGACCCTTTGTTTGTCGATCCGTTGCACTCTTTGCTTTGTACTTTCCTTGGATGGTCAAAGATGGCCCTTCTTGATAGCGAGCCATGGTGGAAGATTATAATTAACCAGACAAATAGGCCACATGCTCCATGACGAACTCCGTAATCCGAATGGGTTTACTCCGTCCATTGCTAGAGCAAAGCAGATACATCGAGGCTTGTTCTTAAATGTAGGCCAACTTTTCTCTATGTGCTTCCATGCACGAGAGTCAGTAGGTACCCGCATAACATCATCTATCGATCTAGTATTTGAGTGCCGTACGTGTCATCAAAGCAGCTATGGACTTGCACCTGAACATGCTCTTTATTCTTGGAATGATAGGAAAGTGTCGAAGGACCTTTGCAGGGATAAATTTTCCTTGTCTGTCCTTCCTGTACCTATTTGATCGACAATTGGGACATTGTTCCAGGTTTGCATACTCATTGCAAAAAAGTATACAATCATTAGGACATGCATGTATTTTTTGATAATCCAAGCCCAAATTAGTAAGAATCTAGGTAGGGGGCATGTGATTCCCTTCTTGCAAGATTTGCTCATTCAGAAACCTGACATTACATGAACAAGTCAGCCCATTGATCACTTTATATGAACTATAATTTGCACTTTACCATACTTAGGCTAAATATGTTTACCTGAAAAGCTCTGTGACTGAGGCGTCAAACCAACCGTAAATAGCAAACTGCAAATTAAGCATTGTCAATGCAGTACGGAGAATTGAGATTTTTGCACCAGTGTAGAGCGGCATGCGTGTAAGACTTTGCATCATCTCGCCCTCCTCATCGTTGCTATCATGCCGTCGATATGAACGGGATGGCTGAGGTTGGTCCACATTACTGCGTTCAATGTTGTCGCCTTCTATGTTGGAATCCAAGTCAAAGAACGCGTCCAACATCTGCTCCATCTCTACTTCTTAAAATGCCGCTTCAGGTATTACTTGGGAGGACTCAGTCGATGGCTGTTCGTTTGAAAATCGTCTTCTCTGGGATGAAGTTGGAGCAATATCTACTTGCGGACTTTGACCTTCAATCTCTAGACCATGAGATTGATAACGCAGGTCTTGTATTTTCTCTATCGAAAAGAGACTGTGATTGCGTATGCGTTGGTCGCAGATTTTTCGTTTTCGAAAGATCTGATACTTGCAATGCGCACAAGGACACACCATCCTATCGTCCATACTTTATCTACCAATTATGCAAAAAATAATTAAAACACTCTAGTTGTTATAACTACACACTGCTAAGTACATGACAAGCTTTAACAACCTCACATTCTCTAGCCAGGTCCGATCCTTCACACCTCGGTCTAGAGGTGCACAGAGATTAGGACCATAGGGTAATAATCTCGTCTTTATTGGTCAATGACTATATATTAAAGTTATTGAAGTCTGTGTGCACTTTTGAAGTCCGATTGCATTTTTTCAACTATTTTTTGCTAGCTCTAACAACCTCACATTCTCTAGCCAAGCTCGATCCCCGCACACCTCGGTCTAGAGGTGCACGGAGATTAGGACCACAGGGTAATAATCTCATCTTTATTGGTCAATGACTATATATTAAGGTTCTTGAAGTCTGTGTGCACTTTTGAAGTCCGATTGCATTTTTTCTACTATTAATTTGACGCTAACTCTAACCTAACCTATAACATAACCCTAACCTAACTTAATGTAACCTAACTTATAACCTAAACCTAACCTATAACCTAACCTAACCGAAGTCCGTTTGCGGTTTTAGAAGTACACGAGTCATCTTCGAAGTCTGATTGTGTTTTTTCTACTATTAATTTGACGCTAGCTCTAACCTAACCTATAATCGTTATGCCTAACCTATAATCTAACCTAGCTTAAAATCTATACCTAACTTAACTTAATGTAACCTAACTTATAACATCTACCTAACATATAACCTAACCTAACCGAAGTTCGTTTGCGTTTTTAAAAGTACACGAGTCATCTTCGAAGTCTGATTGCGTTTTTTCTATTATTAATTTGACGCTAGCTCTAAGCTAACCTATAATATTTATGTCTAACCTAGCATAAAACCTATACCTAACTTAACTTAATGTAACCTAACTTATAACATCTACCTAACCTATAACATAACCTAACCAAAGTCCGTTTGCGTTTTTAGAAGTACACTCGTCATATTCGAAGTCCGTTTGTATTTTTTCGACTATTATGCCGTCGATAGCTCTAACCTAACCTATAATCTCACCTAGCCTATAACCTAAACCTAACCTAACCTAACCTAACATAAAAACAACACAATGGTGAGGCGTTTAGCAAAACGACAAGCCATATAGCTTGCCTACAATGCATATGCGATGTGGGCAAGCTCTATGGCTTGCCAATTTAGCAAACGGCTCACCATTGTGTTGTTTTTAGACTTGCGAAGCGATTTTATAGGCTGAAAACCGCTCGCAGACATATAGACAACACAATGGCGACCCGTTGCCAATATGCAAGCCATAGAGCTTGCCCGCAATGCATATGCCTTGTGGGCAAGTGGCTTGCCTATTGCCAAACGGATTGCCATTGTGTTGTTTTTAGGGGCACGAGGTAATTTTAGCGCTTGAAAATCGCTCGCAAACATATAGATAACACCATGGCAAGTCGTTTGGCAATACGGTGTTAGGAAGTTGGCGGTCTTGCCAGGAAGGCACCGGGCCTCTTGCTGTGAGAGTTTGTGAGGAAGCTCAAGGGTTATAAGAAGGAGCTAAGATGTAGATAACATAGCTTCTAGAGCTAAAGAAGAAATGTAGCCAAAGAAGCCACTCACTTTTCCTTACAAACACACACGTGATGGAGAGAACTCATGAAAGATAGTCAAAACAAAACAAAAATGAAAGCATCGAGATTACGATCATATCGTATCATGGGTAGGATAAAAGGGTTAATGGATGAGTTAATGATATTTAATAGTTGTTGTCCAAATAAGCTATGGATTGCTTTTTGGAACTGTAGCTTTGTGCTTACTATAATGTATATGTTTTGTCTAGCGATGGGGATTAGTTGTGAGTACAAATCCTCTTGATTCATAATAAACTAACCACACTCACATCGAAAGATAAGTTATAGTCAATAATAGGTAGTATGATGGGATCTGGTGAGAGAAGTATTTCGTTGATCCTTTCAAGACCAAATAGAAACACTATGCGTTGCTGAAAGTGAATCTTTCGACTAATCCAAATGTTGACCCTAATAGATTGCACAGAATGGAAATGAAAGAAATCGCCTCTATGTGGATTATGGTTATTCATCGATGATATACTTAGTATGTTCAAAGATAAAGGTGTGAAAGAAGTGAAAGGAGAAGAAGAAGAGAGTTTCTCTCCCAAAGCCCTATTGTTGCCCTTAGGCAATAAGGATACTGTGGGGAGAGAAGTACCTATAGCAAGGAGATTCTAGAGTTTGTGGAAGAGAATGAGAACCTTAAGAGAGAGAGGTGCTTGTGAAAGATGAAGATATGGTTACTAACCTTGTGCACATAATTGTTTCCCGCAAGAAGGTTGTGCCCGTTACATTGACAAGATTGCTGCTTGAATACCTTCCAATGAAACAATTAGGACACAACAAGAGAGATAAAAGGAGGAGTAAAGATAGAATTAGAGATAGATCTAAGTGTGGTGGTAGTATTAAAGATAAATAATGAGAGATAGAGATGGAGTTAGAGACAAGTATCGGACTAGATATGCAAATGAAAGGAAAACTAGCAGCATATATCTTACATGAGAGCAATCGTCACCACCTTAATGGAGAGAGAAGATGAGGCAAGACTTCAGCCTTTCTTCAAGGGAAATTATGGCGCCAAGATGAGTGTCTCACTATGGAATTGAGCTATTCTCACTCATTCATAACTTGCCCCCAATGAAGAGAAGGTTGCCCTTTTTATAGGTGAGGGAGCCATGTTTTACATAATCACTTGTATTAGGCTAAAGAATTAGCCCAAATCAAATGTTCTTTGGATATTTCTTAAAATGGGTAATATTAGGACTCTAAATATCATGAAATTCAGCATTTTTGGTCGTTGAGGCTCCATGTGGGTGCATGATGTATGAGGGTCCCACCTAGGCATCTTCTGTGTGGCTCCAGCAGGGGGTCCCAACTTGTGTGTCTTGTCCTTCAAGGCATCTTTGAGGTGTCACATTCACATGCTTATGTATTTTATTCACCAAATATCTTATTTTATGGAAAAAGACCAATATTACCTCTTTTCACTTGATTCACCTGTTTACCATCTCTTCTTGCATTGTAATTGTGAGAGGATTTTTCACTGTTTTCCCTATAACTTTTGACTTGTAACTCGGATTGACATGCTTCAAAAAGCAAAATTGCCCTACTAAAAGGGATTGACTTGGTTTTGGCCTTTTCTCCACACCCTTAGGTCGGGATTTTCAAATTGGGATGGTCCAAGAAGCTTTGGATCTTCCTTTTCATAAAGTCTTCTAGTAGGCCCTTCCTTTTTGTATATATCCAAGAAGGTATGCATTATTGAAGGGTTATATTATTAAATAAATATGAAAAGAAGGAAATAATTTATATATGGTAGGGTATAGCTGAGATATTAGAAAAAATATAAAACTGCTTTTCCCCCAGAGAAAAAGAGGCACAATCATTGATACTTCTCTTGCAGTACTTTCTAATAGTAATGTACATTTATATTACTTCAAAGGTAAATACTAAGGTATGGTAGAAAGCTTTTATTTATGCATATGAGTATTATATGAAGTATACTTATGCGTCAAAAAGTCACAAGATAAATTGTTTAATGTCCGTTTCCACTATATACGTGCGACATCACGACATCCACCCCCTCTAAACCTGCACATCCTCCGGTATGTGCCACATTGTCTCTTTGTAAGATCAGCCCTCTTGTACATCTTCCTTGCTTTCTTCTTCACTGGATGATTCCAGAGCTTCATGTTCACTTTGATTTTAACCTGTGTTTTGCTCTTCTTCCTCATCAACATATTCTAGATCATTGTCTCCTCTTCTCTTAAACATTTTGATCCTTTTTCCCGCAATGGGAATCTTTAGTTATATACCATCTAGTTCAGAAAAGCTGTAAGTAGCATTTTCATGCACATGCTTTACAACATACGGTCCAAACCATCTTTTTGAGAACTTACCCATGACTATGTGCTGGTTATCAAGGCTACTATCATACACTAAAACCCAGTCACCTTTGTCAATTTCTTTGCTCCTGAGTCGATGTCGCTTATCAAAGTAGTCCTTGTTTTTCAACCTTGCATTTTTGAGTCGTTCTTTTGCAGCTTCAATGTCTCCAGGTCTTCTCTCTAGTTGCCTTATACGCAATGCAAGGAGACCTTTCCTACTAAGCCCCTCTTACCAAGGTAGTACATTCCATGTGGGAATTGTATCTTCAATCGGCATCACTGGCTTTTGACCATACATTAGCTCCGCAGGCATGTAGCCAGTTACTGAGCTATGTGTTGTACGATCAGCCCATAAAGCATATGGTAACAATTTTGGCCACTCACCAACTCTTCCTTCGCAAGCCTTGGCCAAATCTTTGATGATAGGAGGATGCCCTCTTTCACTCTTTCCATTGCCTTCACGGTTGTAAGCTGTAGTAAGAGAAAGCTTGATTCCTAATCTAGAAAAGAACTCCCTTGCTTCTTTGGCATCCAATTTACCTCTATCTGCAGTGATTTTCCCCACACAACCATAACGGCAAATCACCTCATCAAGAAGGAATTTGCACACAGCTTTTGTGGTTTTAGCTCTTAATGCTCTTCCTTCAACCTGGTTAGTTAGGTCCTCTCGTGCAAGAACCAAGTATCTCATCTACCAGAGTCCTAAAGGCATTGTGACTAGATCCACAACCCATTTATAGTGCATGGCTAGTGGATATGTAGGGTGCAATCCATCACGATGTCGGACATTTGAATACATTTGACAAGTTACACGTGACTCTAAAAATTGAGATACATCTTTATACATACCCTTCCACCAGTATTTTTCTTTCAACTTGGAGAAGGTTGCCCACACACCCATGTGTCTAGCCCATAGACTCTCATGAAACTCTTGCATGAGCTTTACTTGAGTCTCTTTTTTACATATAACCCATTGTGGTGTAGCACCCTTTTGTTTAGGATGCTTCCACAAGTAACCATCCCTCAAATAGTACCCATATGCTTTTCTGTGTATCCTCTTGAATTCTTGTTCAGACCAATCATCCTATTTTGTTAGAGTACTCAAATAGCTTCCAACAAGAAGCCAATCACCTTCATAAATCTCTTTCAAGAATGATTCAAGTAGATTAGTCATGCAGACATTGTTACCTTTGACATGAGAGATAGAATAGAACTTTGTGCCTACATCATCTCCCTCGTCAATCATTTGTGACTCATCTTCATACCTTGACCTTGATAGCATATCTGCCACTGTATTGTCTTTACCTGCAATGTGCTTAAACTCGGGATTTAAGGACTTAATGTAGGCAATCCACCGCAACATAGCAATGTCTGGCGTTGAGCAACTTGTAATCATCCCAAGAAGTGGTAGACAATCTATTTCTACAACCACACATGCACCAATTAGGTACTCTTTCCCACTTTTCAAGGCTGTAACCATACCCCATAACTCTCTCTTTATCTGTGGATAGTTTCTTTGGCGAGCACTTAGTACCTTTGCTCCAAATCTTACCACATACCTGTGTCCTTCTTTGTCATCTTGCCCTATTGCCCATCCAATCCCTGTAGGACTGGTGTCTACTGTCACAATTACTGGCCTTTGACACTCATAGTCTACCTTTCTCAAAGTTGTTGCTGACTGGAGCAACTCCTTTAGCTTTTTCATGGATTTTACATGTGCTTCTGTCCATTTAAGCTTCTGATTCTTTCTAAGCAGATAAAGAGGATTAGCTACATGTGCATAATGTGGAATCCAAATAACATAGAAGACATATGATCCCAGAAACCTTCTAACCTCAGTGATGCTAGTGCATGTTTCTTTCATTCTTTGGATGGCATCTACCTTTGCTGGACAAGGTTTCCTACCATATGGCCTGCACATGTGCCCCACAATGAGCACTTCATTCACACCAAACATAGACTTTTTCCCTGACAATGTAAGATTCACTTCTTCCAACTTAGACAAAAGTTTATCACAATCATTTATGTGATTTACCACAATCCTGCGACATCCCTTGAGATCCAAAGCTTCATCTTTGTCACTTTCTACCCATCCTTTGATAGGCAAATCATCAATGAAAGGCATTGTGATTTAAGGAATAAAGTCACGTAAGACCTTATTCATCCCATTCATCATATGTGCAACCGAGTTGGTTGCTCCCTGTGGCAAGCTACACATCCGTACCAAACCCAAAGGTGCCCTCATGGTTGTCATGTCTCTGCTTTCGATTGCAAGCTAAAATTGATCATACCCTGAGTAGAGATCCCCCATTGAGTAGATTGCCCTCCCTACAAACGCCTTTGCAAACTCATCCACAATTGGACCTGTACCTACATTTCTAATTTTCACCTTGTTCACTAGTTGCATATCTTGGATGAAGTGTAGAGAACCATTCTTCTTTGGACCTGTGAACCACCTGTTTGAGTATGGAGCACAAGAAGGCTCCACTACAAGAGGTTGTGTGCTCTTGTGACGCTGTTAGCGACGGAAATACACTGGGTTTTTATAGCCCCCGGCGTCGCTAAAACCGTCGCTAATAGCATCGCTACGAGAGCGTCGCTATAGGCATCGCTACATGCGTCGCTATATAGAGACGCTTATAGCGACGCTCATAGCGACGGTTATAGCGACGTTTACACAGAGGTCTATAGCGAGGCTCATAGCGACGGTTATAGCGACGTTTACACAAAAGTCTATAGCGACGCTCATAGCGACGCTACAGAGCCATAAATAGCGACAGTTATAGCGACGCCCGAGAGAATTTTTTTTTGGTGACAGGGCATTGAATGCCCTGCCACCCATCAACCATATTGTACTTGATTCACGTTTTAAAAAAAGTGAAAGGGTAGATAATAGACCCAAAATAGTCACCCACAAGATGCATTGTTTGCAAAATTGACAAGCGTAAAATTGACAATTGTACACATCATAGGCAAAATGAATTGATTGGCAAATGTAATAATGACAATTGTACAACATCATAGGAAAATGAATTGATTGGCAAATGTAATAATGACAATTGTACACATCATAGGCAAAAGAATTGATTGGCAAAATGAACTGCGGTGACAAATGTAATAATATACATGGTTCAAAAAGACGTATAAAATCCGTCTCATGATACATAAGCTATGAGAAACCCTAAACTAATGCTATCTAGCTACGGCTAAACTGACGTCGTCTAGTCAGACGTCTCATCGCGTCCAAGCGGCGTATCTGTCGGATTCTGCAAAAAAAGACAATAAGACAGCTTTCAGTAAGTATAAACATATAACGACATTTATAAAACAATACAAAAAATAGAAAAGAGTAAACCCTAATACTAACCATGCCGCCGCGAGAACTGAGAATGTCCATCAGGGCGTTTAAGCCCTTCCTGCCTGCGTACTCGCGCTCGTACGATGTGGGATCACGTCCTCTCATCGACCACTGTCAAAACATACAAAGATTTCATTATGTTAGAATTAGAAAACTCATAAACCCTAAACTATCGAACATAAAGAGCAATGCGAAAACACTTACAAAATCGGCCTCAAATGATGCCCATCCACTGCTCCCCAAGTGGTGCGAGCTCCCTGCCTCTACTCGCGCTCTGGCTGCATCCTTTTGTTGCTTCCACTTGTCGGGATTCTCGCGCGCTGCTTTCTTCGCATTCTTCCAATCTTCTTTGGCCAGCCAATCTGGCTTGTTCCACCCATGCTTGATTGCTTTTTGCACTTCGGAACGCTTGTGTTTGCAGTATTTGCGCATTCAAATCTTCATTAGGTCTTCATTGAAGCGCTGATCCCGTGTTGGAATGGGAAACTCATCATGAAGTATGCTGATGACTCTGTTTTTTAAATCACTTGGTACTTCACTCCATTTGTTTAGTATGTAGTGTCTAAACAGCTGAGAGCAAAGACCACGCATGCGCGAGATCACCTTCTTGCCGTCATCATCCATGATGATGCCGCCGCTGAAGTCGACAGAGTAAGGCAAGCCCTCTGGCCGGTGACGCGTTAACCTGGGTGTCCCGGCAGGGGTCTCTAGCGGCGTGTCGATGGGGGTACGGACGTCAGGTGTCTCCACCGGCGTCTGGGCCCCGAAGCGAGGAGTGTCGAGTGGGGTGGCTCCTGGCGGAGTAGGTAGAGGTGTGTAGCTGCTAGGAACAGTCAGCCGCGCAAAACCTGGCGTAGATGGCGATGCTGTGGCTGGTGTGGGGGCGGGCAAAGAAGGGGAGGGTAAAGAGCCTCGTCGAACACGAGGCGGTGTGGAGGCATCGGCGGCGGAATCCCCACAACAACCGCCACCGCCACCACTAGAGCGCCGGTGTCTAGCCGAGTGTGAAGATCGTCTCGTCGACGCCGAAGCTTCGGAGCGCGCCGAATGCTCCAAAAGAGAGGGAGATGCGGATGGAGTAGGAACGCGCGATGATGCGCCAGAGCGATGACGCTCCACGTACCACTGTCTCTGCTGCGGTGACAAAGAAGAAAGAAACTCCTCATCATCCATACCTGCATTAAACACACGAATATTTAAACTTAATATTGAATGAATAGAGTAGACAATGACGCAAAGACCATTAAATACAATGACGTAATGACGCATATAAATACAATGATGCAATGAATTGAGTGATAGAAGAGGCAAGTCGAAAACTCAGAATTTTCAATCAAAAGATGTGAGCGCGAGTAGAAAAGAGCGTTATACACCATGGAAAGTACTTAGAGAGCCAGAGCTTTTACAACACGGAGCAAAATTGTTCAAATACAATATTTGTGGCTTTAAGAGATCTCTCTCTCATCCTCGCATAGCTCAGCATAACTTCCTATATCTATATAGAGCTCTCCGTTTAAACACATATCCTCTGTTTCATTTTGTAGCTCCTCTGCATGCACCCCATATAGAGTAGTAGCATCTTGATGCTCGTCTGGCACCACCGCAGCGGCTTCTAATTGAGCATCTTCTCTGATCTCCTCCATTGATGCCGTTGTGATTGGCACATGGTAGCTTTCATACGTCCTTGCACTACGAGGGGCTACCTCTATGACGTACCACCAGTTTGATGTAGAATTTGTAGGATGAAATATTACCTGCCAGAGCATTCCGTCGTCCTATGTGTCGGCTCATATCCACCACCTCTATGCCAATCCACAATTGTTGTAGCTCTTCCAATAGTGGACAAAGATACACATCCATATTCTCCACTTTATATCGCCCTGGCACAATCAAGCTTAGCGATAGGTGCCCCTTCTTCGTAGTCAACCACGGGGGAATGTTGTAGTTGACGATGACAACGGGCCATACACTGTAAGATGTTGATCTTTGACCAAATGGATTTGCGCCATCCACAGCCAGGCCTAGGCATAAATTTCGAGCTTCCCTGGCAAAATCCGACCATGTTCCATCTATATGTTTCCAGGCTACGCAATCTGCAGGAATTCGTAGCACACCATCCGAAGATTTATTCTCCTCATGCCATGATGCTAGGGCGGCCATGGACTTACATTCGAAGAAATGCTTGATGCGAGGAAGCAGAGGAAAATGTCGCAAAACCTTTTGTGGAATTTTTGTCTCGTGGAGATCTACTCAATATCTTTCGGAATCACATTTCGGACACTTCTCCATGTCTATGTATTCCCCTCTGAAAAGAATGCAGTCATTAGGACAAGCGTGGATAGAATTGTAATCCATCCCCAAGTTTCGCAAAATCTTTCTTGCTTCATCTCGGGAATCTGGCATCACATTGTCAGCTGGTAGCATGTGCTCTTTAAGCAATCTACACAACATAAAAATACGATACAGACGTGTAAAAATCTATCAGATCATTATACATTTAGAGTTTTATTAAAGTAAACTAATTATAATAGATCACCTGAAAAGCGTTGTGACGCTAGTGTCACTCCATCCAAACTTTGCCTGCATGTTGAGAAGAACCAGGAGTGCTTTCAATCTAGACATACGTGCTCCATTATACAATGGCGTATCGGCTTCACTTTTCATATCATCATAGATAAGCCTTTCTGAATCCATGATCGTCTCGATCATTTCATCAATCTCAGGCTCAAACATTGCCTCGTTGGGAATGTGCTCTGCATGATCATCTCCCGAGCTGTCAGAGGCTACATCTTGTGGCCTCACATATGCTGCTTGACCAAAGCGCCTGCGAACACGTCTATTGGGTTGCAAGATTGCTGCTTGTTGGCCAGCATCAGAGTCCGACGAGTTATAATTAGCAACAACTCGATCTATAATAAATGGATCGAACTCGCCAAATTCGCGAATGTGCTACAAAGAAACACGTCTTGTCCGTCGCACAGCATGCTTGCATTGATTACAAGGACATAAGACCCTCGTTGAGAGATAAGTGTTTCGGTTGGACGGTCCCACATCCTTGTCACTACTCATAATGAGGATAAAAATCTTATAACCTGGACAACAAATTTAATATTCTATTGGCATTCTTCGTCTTATCTCTCTCTCTCTCTCTCTCTCTCTCTCTACCTCACATTCTCTAGTCATGTCCAATCCCCGCACACCTCGGTCTAGAGGTGCACGAAGATCAGAACCACTGGGTTATAATCTCGTCTTTATTGGTCAATACCTATATTTGTGGGTACAAGAAATCTACAGACCCACGTCTACATGATACTGCATGTAGTGGAAAAAACCCCTTTGCCTCTTCTCTACATGTAGCACTTCACAGCATCTTAACATCTTTTCACAGTAGATCTTTTCACTGTTCGTCTAACTCTAAACCCTAAACCGTAAGTAATTCTTGCGTGGACTCGATCTAACGTAAATAAGCGTAAATATAAATAAACGTAAATCTAACTAAAAATAAACCTAAATCTAATTTAACGTAAGTCTACATCTAACCTAATCTTTAACGTCTTTTGGGATAGTTTCCTACGACGTTAAAACTCTCTTCTTCTTGTGTGTGTGTGTGTGTGTGTGTGTGTGTGTGTGTGTGTGTGGGTAAACCTAAATAAACCTAAGTCTAATCTAATATAACATAAATCTAAATCTAACGTAAATTATGTTATATTAAAAACAAAGAACTAAACTAACAGGGATTATAAGAACCTTAAAACTGATTTAACACATAATTTTTCACATAACTCAGCAAGAGTTGGCATTCTCATCTCTAAAGATGTGAGAGTTAACTTCCGGCGGTGACGCTGCCTCATCTCCATCCACATCTGACGACAGCAATTGGCCCTTTGGACCGTTCTTGCTCTTGTTACTAACTTTGAAGTTGCTGTTGAATGACTAGAGGTTGTCGAGATGGTCATTGTCGGGGATGTAGTGACTCTTGCCGCCCTGAAGATCCACCTTCTTCCCTATCTTCTGAAGACATTTCACCAGTACTTTTGGATCGACGGACCCACCATGAGTGAAGGAAGCAATACCCTATATTCCATTGAGGGCTTTCTTCACCCGCTTCATGCAGGCATCGCAGTCTATGGAGACCTAAATCTAATCTAATATAACGAAAATCTAAATCTAGCGTAAATAAACGTAAATCTAACTAAAAATAAACCTAAATCTAATCTAATTTAACTTAAATAAACCTAAATCTAATTTAACGTAAGTCTACATCTAACCTAATCTTTAACGTCTTTTAGGATAGTTTCCTACGATGTTATAACTCTCTTCTTCTTGTGTGTGTGCGCGTGTGTGGATGTGTGTGCCAATAAAAAGAGATAAATGGTATAACCTTTCTATCACCCATGCCAAGTATGATAGATTGGTTATGCCATTTCCCTCTTGAATAATAGGTCTTGAGTTCAACTCCTCGCCGGCTAGATCTTTAGGTCTTTTAATTTTAATTAGTTTCCTACGACGTTAAATTAGTTTCTCTCTCTTTCTCTCTCAATGTGTGTGCGTTTTTTTTGTTTATGCATGTTTTCTCTCTCTTTTCCTCTCTCAATGTTCGGTTTTTTGTTTATGCATGTTCTCTCTCTCTCTCTTTTCCTCTCTCAATGTGTGCGTTTTTTGTTTATGCATGCTCTCTCTCTCTTTTCCTCTCTCAATGTGTGTGTGCATTCTTTGTTTATGTATGTGTGTGTGCGTTTTTGTTTATGTTTGTACTCTTTCTCTCTCTCTCTCTCTCTCTCTCTCTCTCTCTCTCAAAAACACTATGTGTGTGTGTGTGTGTGTGTGTGTGTGTGTGAGAGAGAGAGAGAGAGAGAGAGAGAGAGGGAGAGAGAAAGAGGGGAAGGGAACAAGAGAGTGAGGAGAGGAAAGGAGCATACCTGGCTCTCCTTCCTCTCCTCGTGTGTGTGTGTGTGTGTGTGTGTGTGTGTGTGTGTGTGGAGAAGAAAGAGAGAGAGAGAGAGGGAGAGAGAGAGAGAGGGAGAGCGTTAACTGCTCCTTGCTTGAGGGCGCCGAAAAACTCAGATCTGAGATCTGAGTTTTTGGGCGCTCTCTGTTATTTTTTTTAGCCCAGCCGGCGTCGCTATGAGCGTCGCAAATTTACTTGTAAATTTGCGACGCTCATAGCGACGCCGGGAATTTATTTTTTGAGCGTCGCTGTGTGAGCGTCGCTAATATGAATAGCCTCTTGTAGTGCTCCAAGATTCCCATTTTGATTTTCTCATTCAGTAGCTCTACTAACTTTAGCAAATGAGCGTTTGGAACTGGAATAGGCCGCAGATTCCAAGGCACATGAGGTATTGTGAAAATTACCATAGGAGCTACAATAGAAGGATCAACACATCCTATCTCATGTGGCTCAAATGCAAAAGCCTTACCATGCTTTGAAAGCATTTCTTTGAAGCACTTTGTCTCCTCCTGTATTAGAAACTCCTCGCGACCAATCTGCAACTCTTGGAAAGACTCCTTTGTGAAGGTATGCCCAATATTCTTAGGATTCCTCAAACTTGGTTGTAAAGAAGCCTGCTCAATATTTTCCCTATTGCTGGGTGGTAAGGGTGAAGCTACTGGTTTCACCTTCTTTGCTACACTCTTGTACTTAGTTTCAACATGGACTTCTGGGCCAACTGTTTGGTTTTCTTTAAAGGCTTCTATTACTTGATACATTTCCATAGAGAAAACTTCGACAACTTCATTTTCAAGATGCAAACTAGACCCCATTATAGCATCAAGCTCACCCACAGTATCTACAAAAGAAACTTGTTCACACAAACCCAAAACATTTTCAGTAGGCTCTAGCAACCCACTTTCTTTCATGCCCATTTGTACATTATGTACATATTGCCTCTCACATCTCTTCAAATCTTCAAGTTTTGTAAAACATACTGATCCATTCCTTGTTATCAAGGAGCCCGTTGAGAAAGTTTCACCTATTTTTAGATCAGGCGAGACCCTTTTTCTTTCTGTACCACTGCAATCCCGCTTTACAATGGTACTAATTGGCCAAAACCAATCATTTCCCTATGGTCATGAAACTCTTTGCTCACCTTTGGTAGAGGATGTTCTCTGAGGTTGTCACGATTTCTTTCATGGTTTACACAAACTGTGAGAAATTGGACATCTCGTTTACCATCTTTGCTATGTATCCTAGCATATGCTGAACCATCATCCATTACCTTTGTTTCCATTCGAACTCCCACAATGTAGGGTTGTCCAAGGATGAGATGATATGAAGATGTATCCTGTACAAAGAAGTTTTGGTCAATCTTTACATCACTTATTGTCACCTTCACACCTGGACATGCTGTATACAATTCACCAGATGAATTGTTTGCCACTTTCACCATCCAACCATGATCTGTGTCCATCGGCCATTTGCACTTGTTGTAGAGACTCTTTGACATTATGTTTATTTCTGAACCATGGTCAATCAAGGCAACAAATGGCTCTTCAAGGTCACCTACCTTGACCAAAGTTTCTGTAGTAGCCCTTGCCCAGTGACTTCGTGAATAGTAGCTCCTAGTAATATCTTCATCTTCTTCATCATCATTTGAGAAATGCATTTGCTTCACTCTCCCACTAGATTGGTAGCATCCTACCATAGCTCCATCATCCTCCTTATTTTGCAACTGCATCCCTTGTGTCTTTGAGGTTTCCCCTTCAACCTGTGGACAAGAAACTTCAGCAAGGGTTTGCCTCTTCCTCTTGATGATGTCAATGATCTCCTCATGGAATTCACGCTTTGCAATGCCAAGAACTTCTCCCAGAGTAAACTCAATCTTGCTATTTAAGATCCTTTCCTCCAAGACTTTCTTTAAATCTGTAGCAACCTCAATATCAGATTGTAGTTTATAAGGTGGGCCTTTTGTCTTACCTTTTGCTGGCTCTTTCTTCTTTCCTATTGTAGACTCCTCCATGAGTACTTCAGGTGGAGATGCTCCTTGTGTTGAGGGTGTTTGAGAAGGCATTGAGTCACTTCTTCCCCCACTTCTAGAAGCTCTTTTTGATGGTCCTTCATCAACATTCTCACGTCTGCGCTTCTCTTCTACAATAGCCTCATTTTGTTGGCATTTTGTAATGTAGGCATGCATTGACAATGAGTCCACTGGATCATTCCATCCTATTTCTAGACGTATGCAATCACCTGCTTCATGTAGAATCTCTTTTGTAAGCTATCCCTTTTTAGCTAATTGCATGACATTTGGCCAAATTTGACCATGATGGTCATTCACCTCTTCATTACTAAGATGCTCAATTTTTACTCCATAAGTAGCTACCTTAACTGAAGAGGTAGCACGGTTAGTTGCCATATCTTCAACTAAGGTTTGCATTCCCCCCTTCCCAAAGTTAGTTCTAAGGGTAGAACTGTCTCTCTTAAGTGGATTTTACCATCCTTAAAAAAGACAACATCTTTTGACAAAGCATCATTAAAATCATCACAATCCCTTGTTACATGGTCTGTACTATCACACCAAATACATCTATTAACAAACCCTTCTTTGGGTTGTTGTCTTTGCCTAAGAAGTGGCCCTGATGGTGTGCCTTTTTCTTCAAGCTTTGCAAGCTTCACCTTCAAGTCACGCATTCCCTTCACAAGTTCATCTAGCATAGACTCATCAAACTTAGGAGCTATATAAGTAGGCTTTACCATTTTGTCAGAAGTTGAGGTTGACGGACTTGTAGTGTTTACTACCATCTTGTCCGTTCTTCTTTGTAGTTTGGCAAGCAACGAGACAGCACCTTCAACATCATTCCAGTCGGTCTTTAGTCCTTGCTCAGCATCTTTATCTTCAAGAAGAAGCTCCAAATTTTCTTGAAACTCTTTACCCGCGGCTTGTAAGAAAAGATTTGTCTTCTCTACATCTAGTGTGGCCCTTTCTGTCCTAGTGAGTTGTGCATAGCGCCACTCAAATTCCCTAAGTAGCTCTGTTATTGATAGTCCTTGCTTTGGCCTGACTACCCATTCTAAGAATGTCCTTTTGCATAGTGCCACTCAAATTCCCTAAGTGGCTCTGTTATTGATAGTCCTTGCTTTGGCTTGACTACCCATTCTAAGAATGTCCTTTTGGTCACTCTCTCCGAGTCCTCCATGAAATGTTCCTCCTTTAAAGCTACTTTGAGTTCTTCCCAATTTCTCCCATGCCCATCTTTAATTGCCCTAACATGCTCCCTAATTTCTGGATCAACAACTAGCTCAAAGCTTTGAATCATCTCACCTTCTTACACGTGATGCAGCTCCATCTCCTTCACATACTCGCGTAAGTACTTGGTTACATCTTTGCCATTGAACTGATCCATTCTGTTGACGACCGCTTGTATGGCCTTCGTTGCTGAAATCTCCCTTCTTTCAGTAGCATCTTGTTGTTGCATGAACATTGCAAATGCTTGAAACATTTGCATTGTTGCTGGGTCAAAATGCATACCCTGTTGCTCGACATGATCACCCATGGTTACCCACAAACTCTCACCCTGGCAGATTCACGTCGCGTTCACCAAAAATATGTCAAGAAGTTGGCGGTCTTGCTAGGAAGGCACCAGGCCTCTTGCTGTGAGAGTTTGTGAGGAAGCTCAAGGGTTATGAGAAGGAGCTAAGATGTAGATAACATAACTTCTAGAGCTAAAGAAGAAATGTAGCCAAAGAAGCCGCTCACTTTCCCTTACAAACACACACGTGATGGAGAGAACTCATGAAAGATAGTCAAAACAAAACAAAAATGAAAACATCGAGATTACGATCATATCGTATCATGGGTAGGATAAAACGGTTAATGGATGAGTTAATGATATTTCATGTTTGTTTTCCAAATAAGCTACGGATTGCTCTTTCGAACTGTAGCTTTGTGCTTACTATAATGTATATGTTTTGTCTAGCGATGGGGATTAGTTGTGAGTACAAATCCTCTTGATTCATAATAAAATAACCACACTCACATCAAAAGAGAATTTATAGTCAATAATAGGTAGTATGATGGGATCTGGTGAGAGAAGTATTTCGTTGAGCCTTTCAGGACCAAATAGAAACACTATGCATTGCTGAAAGTGAATCTTTCGACTAATCCAAATGTTGACCCTAATAGATTGCACAGAATGGAAATGAAAGAAATCGACTCTATGTGGATTATGGTTATTCATTGATGATATACTTAGTATGTTCAAAGATAAAGGTGTGAAAGAAGTGAAAAGAGAAGAAGAAGAGAGTTTCTCTCCCAAGCCCTATTGTTGCCCTTAGGCAATAAGGATACTGCGGGGAGAGAAGTACCTATAGCAAGGAGATTCTAGAGTTTGTGGAAGAGAATGAGAACCTTAAGAGAGAGAGGTGCTTGTGAAGATGAAGATATGGTTACTAACCTTGTGCATATAATTGTTTCCCGCAAGAAGGTTGTGCCCGTTACATTGACAAGATTGCTTCTTGAATACCTTCCAATGAAACAATTAGGACACAACAAGAGAGATGAAAAGAGGAGTAAAGATAGAATTAGAGATAGATCTAAGTGTGGTAGTGGTAATAAAGATAAATAATGAGAGATAGAGAAGGAGTTAGAGACAAGTATTGGACTAGATATGCAAATGAAAGAAAAACTAGCAACATATATCTTACATGAGAGCAATCGTCACCACCTTAATGGAGAGAGAAGATGAGGCAAGACTTCAGTCTTTCTTCAAGGGAAAGTATGGCACTAAGATGAGTGTCTCACTATGGAATTGAGCTATTCTCACTCACTTATAACTTGCCCCCAATGAAGAGAAGGTTGCCCTTTTTATAGGTGAGGGAGCCATGTTTTACATAATCACTTTGATTAGGCTAAAGAATTAGCTCAAATCAAATGTTCTTTGGATATTTCTTAAAATGGGAAATATTAGGACTCAAAATATCATGAAATTCAGCATTTTTGGTCGTTGAGGCTCCATGTGGGTGCATGATGTATGTGGGTCCCACCTAGGCATCTTTTGTGTGGCTCTAGCAGGGGGTCGCAACTTGTGTATCTTGTCGTTCAAGGCATCTTTGAGGTGTCACATTCACATGCTTATGTATTTTATCCTCCAAATATCTTATTTTATGAAAAAAGACCAAGATTACCTCTTTTCACTTGATTCACCTATTTACCATCTCTTCTTGCAGTGTAGTTGTGATAGGATTTTTCACTGTTTTCCCTGTAACTTTTGACCTGCAACTCGGATTGACATGCTTCAAAAAGAAAAATTAGCGTACTAAAAGGGCTTGACTTGGTTTTTGCCTTTTCTCCTGCCCTTAGGTTGGAATTTTCAAATTGGGATGGTCCAAGAAGCTTTGGATCTTCCTTTTCATAAAGTCTTCTAGTAGGCCCTTCGTTCTTGTATATATCCAAGAAGGTATGCATTATTGAAGGGTTATATTATTAAATAAATGTGAAAAGAAGGAAATAATTTATATATGGTAGGGTATAGCTGAGATATTAGAAGAAATATAAAACTGCTTTTCCCCCAGACAAAAAGAGGCACAATCATTGATACTTCTCTTGCAGTACTTTCTAATAGTAATGTACATTTATATTACTTCAAAGGTAAATACTAAGGTATGGTACAAAGCTTTTATTTATGAATATGAGTATTATATGAAGTATACTTATGCGTCAAAAAGTCACAAGATAAATCACTTAATGTCCGTTTCCACTATATACGTGCCACAACTTGCCCACAATGCATATGCATTGTAAGCAAGATCTATGGTTTTCCGTATTGCCAAACGACTCGCCATGGTGCTATTTTAGGACTTGAAAACCACTCGCGGACATATAAACAACACAATGGCGAGCCGTTGGCAATACGAAAAGCCATAGAGCTTGCCCACAATGCATATGTATTGTGGGTAAGCTTTATGGCTTGCCATATTGACAAACGGATTTCCATTGTGTTGTTTTTAATATGCGATGTGGGTAAGCTCTATGGCTTGCCCTATTGTCGAATGTAGCTTAACCTAACTTAACATAATAATGTAGCTTTACCTAACATAGGTTAACTTAACCTAATCTAACATATAAGATAACCTAACCTAACTTAACGTAGCTTAACCTAACTTAACCTAATATAACTTAATCTAACGTAGCTTAAATTAATCTAACATAACGTATAAGATAGCCTAACCTAACCTAACGTATAACCTAACATAACAATGTAGCTTAACTTAACGTAACCTAACCTAATCTAACTTAACTTAGAACCTAAACTTAACCTAAAACATAAACCCCATCAACTACATAATTTGAAAAACGACATAATTCAATAAAAAATTTCTTCAAAACAAGATTTTTTCATAAACTTAAACATATTTTTTTCATAATTTAAAATGAAATTTCACATAACAAATCCTAATTTCTTTTAAAGCATTGAAAGTTTAAAGCATGAAATTTTCTTTTCTTAATATACAAAGTAATTTAAATAAACTTAATATGCATTTAAAGGTTTGAGCACTCACATTCGTCCTATTTGAGCAATGAAAGTTGTTGTAAAAGTCCTGGAACCTGCAAAAACGCACACACAAACACAAAGTTAAACCCTAAACCTTAAATCTATAAGTAAACATGAAAACAATCTTACCTTAGTGTTATGCGCTAACCCACAAGCAAGATTAGCACCTCCGACGGCGTGTATCACAGCAAATCTGTGAGAGATGGGGAAGAGGAGAGCTTGAGAAAACACGCAAGAACTAAGAGAAATGCGTAGAGAAAGCCCGTGGTTTTGATTTTTGCAGGTGCCGTCGGTATAGCTATCGGTACAGCCATCGAAAGAGGCGTCGGTATGTGCATTCGCGCTGTCATCGAGATACATGCCGAAAGAGGCGTCGAAATTTTGAAAATCAATTTTTAAAAAAAACCTTAGCTCCCTCCATAAATACACACACATATACCGACGCTCGCCAGTGACGCCGGTAATGTGGCGTCGGAATTCAAGTGACCTCTTGTAGTGTCCCTACAAATTCTAGGTTCTCCTTGCTACAGATACATCTCTCCCCGCAGTATCCTTATTGCCTACATGCAAGAATAGGGCTTGGGAGGGAAATTCTCTTTCTTTCACTTCTCTCATATCTACATTTTTCACATACTAACGTTATCGTTGACGAATAATCCACTTGATGTGAATTTCCATTGCTTCCACTATGTGCGATCTATTACAATTAACATATGGATTAGCCGTAAAATACACTTTCAACAACGTATAGTGTTTCTCTTTGGCCCAAAAGACTCAATGAAAGACTTCTTTCATCGGATCCCATCATACTACCCCTTATAGACTATAGATTTTCTTTTGACGTAAGTGTAGCTATCTTGCTATGAACCAAGAGAATTTGTACACACAATTAATCCCAATCACTAGAGAAAACATATATATTATGGTAAGCACAAAATTACAATTCCAAAGAACAATTCATAGCATGTTTGGTTGTCAAAGATTGAACGCCATTAACTCATCTATTAACCCTTTCATATTACCCATGATACGATACGACCATAGCCTTGATGTTTTCATCTTTGTGTTGTTTTGGTATTCTATTTTGTGTTCTTTCTTTGTGTGTGTGAGTGCAAGAGAAAAAGTGTGGGGCTTCTTTGATTGCACTTCCTTCCAAACCATAGACTTCATGGCATCTATGGTATAACTCCTTCATATAGTTTTTGGAGTTCTCTCACAAAATCTCATAGGCCAAAGCCAGGTGCTTTCCTGGCAAGACGGCAAACTTCTCGACAATGTTGTGTCAAAGAAGAGAGAAACCGTGTTGAGAGAGTTTGAGCGGCGCTATGCTCAACTGTCAGGAACAGAGCGAGCTACTTTGGATAGTGAAGAGACTAAATTGCTCCTTCAAGCTGCAAGTTTTGAACTCCAAGAAAATCTAGAACTACTACTTGAAGACAAGAATGTTGAACATGGTCTAAAGGCTGAATGGAGAGAGGTTGAGGATGCGGTTTCATTGCTTGCTAAGAGGCAACATTGTAGAGACAAAATGGTGGTGAATGGTGCCACTTCACCACAGATAGAGATAGTCCATGCCTAAGATTCCAACAAATCCTATAATTGTGAGTCCAAAAGGTGATAACTATATGCTTAATGATCTTGTAAAGGGCTTGCGAGAAATGAAGTTAAAGCTGACGAGCCTTGAAGTGAAAGGGATACCTACTAGACAAAAATCCCAAAGCAAAGAAGGATTTGTGCAGAGATGTATGTGACATGATAGCACATACCATGACAGAAGGGATTGTGATAGCTTCAGTGATGCCTTGAAAAGAGATCTTGTGTTTTTTAAGGATGGCAAGATCCATTTGCAGGAGACAGGTATGCCATTAGGAACTAACTTGGGAAAGGGTGGTATGCGGAAGTTAGTGGAGGATATGGCAGCTAGTCATGTTGTTTCTGTAGTGGAGGCTGCTACCTATGGTGCAAAGATAGAGCTAATTCCAAATAAAGCATTAAAGTTTACTCAAGATGCATTTGAGGAGGTTGATAGCTTGTGGCCGTATGTAGTAGCGTCAACCAAGAAGGGGAAGGTAACTAAATAGGTATTACATGAAGCTGGTGATTGCATACGCCATGCAACAGGTTGGGATGACCTTGTGGACTCTTTATTAGTGCATTTCTATCTTGCAAAATTCTATTTGTGTGTCTATGACACTAGGGAAGATAGTAGTACTTTATCGATGAATTTTCTAAGAGCTCCTAGAGAGTACCTATTGGTTCAGATTCTACACATATCCTACTATTCTTGTAAAAAAAATTTAACATGGTAGGGAAAGGTTCCTCACGGACCAAAAATAGCGTGCTTAAACATCAAATTTTGTGAGCACAAAGTTATAAAGTACAAAATGATATCATTCTAATAATCTAGTGACAACTATACAAAGAAGAAATTAGAAGGAGAATCTTTGATGACTCTCCATAGATAACACAACTTACTTGCATTGTGAGACTCAATCACATGCTACACAACTATACATGGTGCACCAAAGCCATCAACGAAATAGCACACCGCTAAACATTCAAATGTTTCTTCTTCCTCTTCCTACCCTCATTCCCTGCTAGCTCTCTCCAACTTCCAAGGTGTTTGAGGCCTTGGGAGTGAGGCTTGGGATAGTTAATGCTTTCCACAAAGTTTATGTTTTGCTCGTGATGCATGAAATCCATAAAGAGGTTAATTATCTCCAACAAACTTAAAGATGGAGATGATGTTAAGCTATGAACGTAAGCTACAAGGTTAGTTTTCTTACCATTCGATCTTAATTCTGTTGGAGGTGAACCCTTACAATGCCCACACACTATTCACACCTCGTGTTGTTATGGTATGCAAGTCATGTGAGCTCATACTTTTTCCACCTTTGGGAGTAGAGGTTTCCATGTAGTGTGAGTGAGTGAAAGTAGACGATTAGAATCTTGTTTCATGTTGTAATGGAGGTGAGAGAAGGGAGAGGAGCTAACTTGGTGTGCAACTATGTGGTGGGCAAGGGGAAGAGATGGGAGAGGAGCTTGCTTGGTACATGCTACAATGGAGGTGGGAGAAAGCTAGCAAAGAGATAATGTTGGACTATAGGGGGTGTTAGAAGCTGGACACACCCCACGGCACTAACTACTCGGAGGATTATTATTTTTTGTAATTATTCATTCATTGAGGAAAACCTGATTTTTCACCTTGTAAATATTGGGACTTACAGAAGTTTCTAGTTTGTATCCCAGTTTTAATAGTGAGGCGGTCCGGGGCGGGCAACAAGAAGAGTGGCCTCTAAGCACCCTTCTAGGCTCCCGTGCTGCTCAATTGGGTTGGGGTTGGAAAAAACAACAAACACACACACAAACCCTCAACCTAACCCTACACAAATTTGGGGCACCACCTAGTTTTGGATGCGAACTAGGACGCGTAGAGAGAGAGAGAGAAAAAGAGAGAGAGAGAGAGAGAGAGAGAGAGAGAGAGAGAGAGAGAGAGAGAGAGAGAGAGAGAGAGAGAGAGAGAGATAGTGCTCGGGCTGCTTTGAAATGTTCAACAGTGATCAAGCAAACACAATTATATATGTAAGAAAAAGAGGGAAGGGGGAGGGAGTGATTGTTGCACTAATACCTTCTTATAAATCTATCATGACCAATGAAAGTGAGATTAGTATTTGTTCAACATAGCTTGAGTAAATTACACCACAACACATCATAAGAAAAGCCACCCCAATCACTGTCTTAAGGCCAGGGGAGTCCTCTCCAACCTGTCGCCCTCTTACAGTATGTGGAATTTATGGCTAATCTGATGACAACACCCAGAGACAAGCTATCAAGAACTTTAAGAAAACACCAAGACACTTACACATCATTGTTGTCCATTACTTCACGTTGGAAGAGAGACAAAGTGGCCAAGCTTAGTCCAAATCCACCCTCCTTGATTCAGCAAATGTTGGGCTTACACTACTAGGAGAAATGATAGATTTCCTACTCTCAATTGATGATCACTCTCTCTTACAATGTCATAGAGCTCCCTTGCTAATCACCCCTATTACAACACATGCACATGCATATACAATGAGCTTCCACTCAAGAGCTCCTTTGGAGAGGTTGAGCTTGGCTTCTCAAGCTATAGCATAGTGCTCTTGCTTATGGCTCTCCCCTTTTTGTGCTAGCTACACCTTCCTTTTATAGAAATTTTGAGGGCTAGGGTTACTCCTCTAACCATGGTTGGGTTAGATTTTCAGCACTTATCTAATTTCTTTTGCTTGGAATTATCAAGAAGTTGGTGGGGATAGATGAAGAAGAGAGAGAGGAGAGAAGTGGAGGTGATAGGACTTTTCATACTAAGTTAGTGTTAGTAAATTAGTAGAGTTAGTATTTTTATTGATTTACAAATGGAATTAGATATTTACAATGGGAGTATCCATGTAGGATACAAATAAGGAAGAAAAAACTCTTAATAGGTAAGAAACATGGATTTCTTACAATGTCGATGCTCCAAGTGTCTTGAGTAGGGTCAATTTTCACGCTTGTTGACAGTCCACTAGCTTTGACGGTACGTTTTTTCTTCACTCTTGACCTTCCTTGGGAGCCAAGGTAAGTGAACAAGAGTAATCAATCACCATGATGCTGTCTTTCAAGAGAAGAGGCTAAATTTTGTGGTTTTTTTTATAAATATGGGTAATATGGAGGAGAAAAAATGAGGACAATTTTGGAATGGAAGTGTGTGTAGGAGACATGAGTTCACCATGGTTTCTCTTATTCTTCAAGGTTGAGAAGAAGGTGAGTACGGTGCAGAGAGGAGTGGTGAGAGAGGTGGGGATGATGAGTGGAGAGGTGTGTGTGAAAGAGGAAAATGATAAAGTGGAAGAGGGAGTGTGGCTGCATAGCATGGGCAAACTGGGGTACACCAATAAAATCATAGCTCACAGCTCGCAGCTCAAAAAAATATCAAAAAATTTGAGGTGAAAGTTCATCTCACGAGCTACAACGTTTGTTTCTATCACCTTTTCAAATTCGGGGAGCATGTGATCTTTAAAAATTCAGTAAAACCAACTGTTTTTTCCACTGCACAAGGTCCTTGTGAGGTCCTTCTTTGGATGATTCTTTTCAATACCTGCAAGAGTGAGGTCCCCATGGTGCATGCATGCATGTCACATACCCTTGACCTTATTTGGTAGGTCTATAATTGAAGATATTGTTGAGATCATGATATAAGTGAATAGTACAACTAAGAAAATCAAATATTGAGGGGTCTAAAAAAATATGTACATGTCAAATATAAATAATATAGGTGGAAAAAATATAAAGGGGTCAAAATAAATCTCTCTCTTTATAAATCTACCATAAAAAGATGAATATTTTTTGTGGTCTAATTTATGAGAGTAATAGAGAATAGATGTAGGAAGGAAAAAAATCACAATAGTGAAAAAATATACACATAAATAGAACTAGTTTTTTTGGATTTTTGTTGGGATGGAGTTACACCAAAAATAAGAGAAGCTTGCATTAAATTTTTTTTATATGGAATAAAGAGTATGCAAAATGGTAAGAAAAAATATGGTAATGGTGAGTCAATGTACATAGCATAAATAACACACCGTAGGTAAAAATATTTAAATAAATACCAAAATAATTATGAAAAATCCTTCTATTTAGGCCCTATATACAATGAAATATTTACACACAAATGAGCCATAATATATTTATTTTTTTGATTTTTTTATTTTTTTGGCTCAACTAGCCCAGTGACTAGCTAGCTGAGGGTTTTTAAGAAAATATGGAGAAAGTCCCTAACTCACACACGCCTATGTACAGTGAAATGGTAGGGATAACCAAAATGTTTGAGTGATTTGATAGGGTGAGGTATCTTACTATGGCAATTTTGGAAAACCGAAAAACGGCTATCATTAGCCCTCCCCCAGGATGATGGTATATTCATGTACCATCATAAAGCATCTTTTCCAAAGAGAGTACTTCAGAGTCCTTGACAAGATCTTCATTGTTTGGCCCCTCGGCATTTTGGGTCGAGTCACACTTATGCTTCATGTAACAATACTTACATGAGACAGCTCCCCTTTGACAGATCTTTGGTAGATCCTTTGGTAGAAGGCGACTCAAATAGGGCTTCAAGCGATAACCATTTACCTTCCTAGAGCGCTCTTTCCCATTCAAGTCCATAAGTTGATAGTAACTTGAATTGAAAGCCTTCTTAACTATGTATGGCCCTTGCCATCTAGTTTCAAATTTGGCATCAAAACGATTGTCGAGTCGATTGTCATACCTTAGCACAAGATCTCCTTCATTGATGCCTTTGTCCTTTAGTTTCTTGTGAAGCTTCTCCTTCGCCTGCGTAGCTTTCCTCTTGTAGCACTCGTATGCTGCTTCTCTTTTCCACTCAAGCTCAGCTAAAGTAAGAAGTCGATCCATCCATGCTTCTTGATCATCTTGTGCTGCTTTGCCATGAAGTCGTATTGTTGGAATGTTGAGCTCAATTGGTTGTAAATCCTCTTGACCATAGACCAATTAAAATGGTGTAAATTCCATGGCTTCCCTATATGTGGTTCGATACGCCCACAAGGCACCATCCAAGAAGTCATCCCACAACTTTGTCTTGTTTCTCACCGTCTTTCTAATGATGCCTGCAATAACACCATTAGCTTTTTCTACCAGACCATTGAATTGGGGATAGTAGGGTGTACTATCACGATGTAGAATGTGAAGTTCTTCACAGACTTCTGTGAGCAAGCCCTTTCTAAACCCTGAACCTTTATCAGAAACAATATCCAAAGGTGTGCCAAATCTACAACAAATGTGAGTGTAGATAAATTTGCTCACTGTCCTCTCATTTAGTCTTGCCACACTTTGAGCTTCTACCCATCTCGTCATGTAGTCTATGGCCACCAAGATATACGATTTCTCATTTTTAGTCCTAGGCAATGGACCCATAACATCAATGCCCCATTTTTCAAATGGACCATTTGCAAGGAATAACTGACGTGGACCATGTAACAAACGCTTGTTTCCATTAACCTGACAATTGTGACACCTTTTACACCAATGTTGAACATCAATGTGCAAGCTTGGCCAAACATATCCAGAAAGCAAAGTCTTTTTTGCTGTGAGTTCCTGTGCAAAATGACCACCACACGCTTTCTCATGCAAAAATTTTAGAATGGCTGGGATTTCCTCAATAGTTGGTACTCTTCTGCACACTTAATCCTTCCCTCTTTGGTAGAGGGATCCTTCTAGGAAGAGATACGTGCTTGCCTTCTTCATGAGTCTCCTCTTCTGAGCCTTCGTGAAGTCTTGTGGAAACTCACCCTCCAAAATGTAGCTAATAATGGGAGTCAATGACTCCATTCCCTGGTATCTCGGTTGCTTGATAGTTGCTGCCACCATGATGACCTGCACTTCTTTCTCAACACATGTAACTATTTGTTGTGCAAGTAAATCGGCATCTTCATTCTGTTTCCTAGGAATATGATATAGTTGTACTTCTTCAAATTGATTAAACAATCTATGAATGGCATGAACTTTTGTCCTTAGGCTTTCATTCTTGCATGCCCAAATGCCTAAAAATTGCTTCACGATGAGAAGTGCATCCCCTTTTACCATGAGACGTTGTATACCTTGGCCAATGCATGTCTTTAAACCATGAAGTAGTGTGTCATATTCTGCTTCATTGTTACTAGTTGAACCTGGTAGATTGACCTTCTCTTGCATGACCACCTTCCCACTTGGGTTGAGCAATACTAGCCCTCCCCCTGCTTTTCCTGTGGCTCGTCGAAAACCTCCATCAAAGAACAAGGTAAAAGCATTAAAAATACTTTTAGGTGGTGGCAATGGTAGGGTCTTTACCTTAGGCACCTTAATTTCCTTCTCATGTACCTTATAAGTGAGAATCCTTGCCAATTGTGCACGCACACTATCCTCTACCTTGAAAGAGTATTGGAACTCTTGCAATTCCATAATCCACTTTGAGATCCTAGTGCTAAGATTCATTTGAGATGACACCCAAGGAAACAAATTTTCTGTAGTGAGAATTACAAAAGGTTTTGGTAGCAAGTAGGATCTAAACTTTCTCACCGCAAACATGAGAGAAAGCATCATGAGTTCTGCCTCCGTGTAGCCTCTCTCCGAAGCATTCATGACCCTACTAGCAAAGTAGATGGGTCGCATCCGGGTACTATGGGGATCTTGTTGTAGAAAAACGGCTCCAATTGTTTCTTTCCCAACACTAGAGGTAACAAAGAATGTGTACTTCCAACAAGGAGGCATGAGTGTGTTGGTAGCTCTAACAGGATGACTTTAATGTTACAAAAGTACTCTTCAAGCTCATAAGACCATGCAAATTCTACTTGTTGTGTCAACTTTTGCAAAGGATGAAGCAACTCCGAAGCTAAGTGAATAAAGCGTGACATATACTTCACCTTTTGAATGAATGAGATGACCTCTTTGAGATTCTTGGGTGATGGGAGCTCAATAAGAGCCTTTTCCACCTCAATGCCTTTATAGGAAACCTTGTGACCAAGCAAGATCACTTCATCCTCACCTATGTGACATTTGTCGGGGTTGAGTTGACCTCCCATGTCATAGAGCTTCTTTAAACCTTCTTCTACCCTTTGTAGATGCAATGATTTTGAGCTATAAATGCAGAAATCATCAATGAACACCCTAATTGACTTTCCAAAGAATGATTGAAACACCATGTTCATCAAACGTTGGAATGTTGCAGGAGCATTTGTCAGACCAAATGGCATGACTCTAAAAGCATAACAACCCCAAGGAGTGATGAAGGTTTTTTTTAACTGATCTTCCAATGCGATACCTATTTGAAATTAACCCGAGTAGCCATCACACACAGTGTACTTTTCATGACCAGCTACCTCATTTAGTATCTCATCTTGAAATGGGAGGGGAAAGTGATCTCTTTTTGTTCCCTCATTGAGTGGACGGTAATCCACACACACCCTCCACTTGCCATTTTTCTTAGGAGTGACAACAGCGGGAGAGACCTACTCTGAATTCTCCACTGGATAAATGAAACCTGCTGCTAGAAGCTTTATTACCTCCTTGAGTAAAGCCTGCTCCTTGATGACTCCTAACCTTCGTAGCTTTTGAGCCTTAGGTGTGGCCTCTGGCTTCAACTCAATTTTGTGTTGAACAGCATCTACTCCACGCACATCGGTGTAGTCTTTAGCAAAAAGCCTCAGAAATTTCCCTAGCACACATTTGAATTCCTCTCTTTCGTCCTTTGTAAGTGTTGTAGACAACATACCTTCTAACATTCCTTCATCTTGCACATTTTGGTTCTCTTGAGTACCTACCTCTTCCAAACCTCGAGAAGAGGTCTCCCGGTTGTTTGGCTTAAACCTTACCCCCATGACTTCGATGGAAGACTCCTCTTCAGTAATGCTGCCGCTACTTTCTCCTTCTGAAGTGCTTTCGGTCCAGCCTTCCTCCATCTCACTTTGAGATGATTCTTCATGGAGATCCTCTTGGCGTTTCTCCTTCATGTCAAAGACAACCTTCTTATGATTGTCATTCCTGCAAATTAGCTTTCCACTCTCCCAATCTTGCAAAGCTCGCATTTTCATTAGCCATGGTCTCCCTAGGATAAATGGGTAACCATTTCCTTTGGTAGACATAACATAAAAATCCACCGTCTTCTTAATGCCAGAGGCCTCTACAAAGAGATTTTTACAAATGCCTACACACCTAGCTTTGCTATTGTTTGCCATCTTGACTTTAATTTCAGGTGTCTCATGGATGTGCATGCCTAGTTTTTGCATGAGTTTGTCTGTCATGATGCAAACTTGTGCACCCCCATCCACTAGACCTTTCCTAACCAATCTTCCTTTGATGTAACAATCTAGCACAGGTGTAATATCCTCATTCATTTCAGCATGTGCAATTTTTACAACAGGCACACTCTCTTTTACCTTTCTCCTAGTGCTAACTGCCTTTGTTCTTGAAAAGCTAGATGAACTCCGCTTACGAGCTGTGGCTTCAATCTATGCTAAAAAGAGAAGACAAAAAGAATTTTTTGACAAACATGTGCGCACTAAAGATTTCAAAACAGGTGATTACGTACTTTTTTATACCTTGAAGCAACATGGCAAGAAACTTAAAAAGTGAGGGATGGGACCATTTGTGATTAGTGATCTATCACAAAGTGGAGCTATCAAGCTTGCTACATTAGCAGGTGAAGAAATGCCGAACTGGATTAGTGGATGTCGATTGACGAGATATCATCTACCACTCACACAGGAGATGCTCCAACAAATTCATCAAGGAAAACAAAGAATGAGGGAAAAACAGAGAGTACGAGAGGAAGCTCAAGCAGAAGCACAAGAACGCATTGCAAAAAGAAGACTTCTGCAACAACAACAACAAAGTGGACCACCATTGCGAATCAATGCCATTCGATTGACGAAGTTGGATGAAGAAACAGTGGAGCCAATAATTGCGGTCAAATTGGGCAGCAATCAAGTTGAATCAACAACATTGCTTGATTCGGGAGCTCAAGCAAATTTGATCTCTTACGGATTATACCAACAACTCAAAGTCACAGGTCAACTTCATCATACTCCTCAAGTGCTAGAAAGTAGCACATCACACCCGTTGAAAACATTGGGATGGACTATATTGCATGTATAGATACATCAATATATTTACCCAGACAAATTCTATGTGGTGGCGGATGAAAGCACACAACACCCAATGATGTTGGGGCAACCTTGACAAAAAGAGTACAATGTGCAGATAGATTGGAAAGCAAAGGAAGTCATAATTCAGCATGCACATGAACAACAGGTGACAGCCTTTGCTCAGCAATACCAGAATGATCAGCTGCAAGCCATGCAATCACTGGAAACAAAGCCAAAAGCACAAATTCCATCAAAGAACAACATGATACCCGAGACCAACAATCAGGTAAAAGCCAACCATGCTAATTACAGACATATGAAGTCAACTTTTATCTTAAGGTCAGGAAAAAGTCCGGCTATGAACCTCTCCTTCTTTAGGAACTCTGCACCATCACCAGGGTTAGCAACATTTCTCACCCATACAGCCCAAAGACGTAGAAACTCTTGCTTGTACAAGTAGTAGTCATCTAAGTCTTTTTGCTTATGAGAAACAATGTCTTGCCATAGCTTTTGAGTGTTTTGGGGATCAAAGAAGTATCTCTTGAAATGATTCACAACTTTCGTGTAATTCCCTTTAACTTCCTCAGGCAAAGAGTCAAACCAAGTGCTAGCATCTTTCCTAAGGACCACCTCAAACATCTCTACACATTCTTGATCAGTTACTATCCTCTTGATACGACAAGACATCTTGAAATTTGCTAAAAATAATTCTGCATCCTCTCCAGGCTCTCCAAAGAAAAGAGGATATCCGGACATTTGGCGTTGGGCCTCCATTGAATCGGTTTCAAAGTGACAACACGTTTTTGTTTTTCTTTCTTAAAAAATTTACACAATAATGTTTTCTAAATTGCAATCTATTCTACAACAAAATAAAAATATTCACATCAAATGACCTATGATAATCAATAAGAGGCAAGATGACAGGGTTTGGTGATGCGAGAATTTCTCCTACTCTTTGGGCACTAAACATGAACACCATACGTTGTTGAAAATGGATTTTTCTACTAATTGCAATGTTTATTCTAATGTGTGGAGTGAAATGAAAGGGGAAAACCTCTATTCTTGGGCCATTATCCATGGTCTATGCATGACCTAATTCTTAAAACAAAACAAAAATATAGACGTCTAAACTAAGGTCGTACCTAATGAGAGGCAAAATAAAAGGATTTCCTGATGCGTTTATCTCTGCCAACCTAAGAGGACCTAAAATTCTACGAATTACACGTTGAAATTGCAACTTAGTACTAACAATTATATGTACCTTTTGCCTTGCAATGGGAATGAAGGGATCATACAAATTCTCGTGATTCATGCAAGCCACTCGATTATGCTAAAGTTTGAGCCTTCACAAATATACACAAGCCGTCCTCAGTGGGGGCACCAATTTGAGGTGGTCCGGGGCGGGCAACAAGAAGAGTGGCCTCTAAGCACCCTTTTTGGCTTCCGCGCTGCTCAATTGGGTTGGGGTTGGAAAAAACAACAAACACACACACAAACCCGCAACCTAACCCTACACAAATTTGGGGCACCACCTAGTTTTGGATGCGAACTAGGATGCGTAGAGAGAGAGAGAGAGAGAGAGAGAGAGAGAGAGAGAGAGAGAGAGAGAGAGAGAGAGAGAGAGAGAGAGAGAGAGAGAGAGAGATAGTGCTCGGTTGCTTTGAAATGTTCAACAGTGATCAAGCAAACACAATTATATATGTAAGAAAAAAAAGGAAGGAGGAGGGGGTGATTGTTGCACTAATACCTTCTTACAAATCTGTCATGACCAATGAAAGTGAGATTAGTATTTGTTCAACATAGCTTAAGTAAATTACACCACAACACATCATAAGAAAAGCCACCCCAAGCACTGTCTTAAGGCCAGGGGAGTCCTCTCCACCCTGTCGCCCTCTTACAGTATGTGGAATTTATGGCTAAATTGATGACAACACCCAGAGACAAGCTATCAAGAACTTTTAAAAAACACCAAGACACTTACACATCATTGTTGTCCATTACTTCACGTTGGAAGAGAGACAAAGTGGCCAAGCTTCGTCCAAATCCACCCTCCTTGATTCAACAAATGTTGGGCTTACACTAGTAGAAGAAATGATAGATTTCCTACTCTCAATTGATGATCACTCTCTCTTACAATGTCATAGAGCTCCCTTGCTAATCACCCCTATTACAACACATGCACATGCATAGACAATGAGCTTCCACTCAAGAGCTCCTTTGGAGAGGTTGAGCTTGGCTTCTCAAGCTATAGCATAGTGCTCTTGCTTATGGCTCTCCCCTTTTTGTGCTAGCTACACCTTCCTTTTATAGAAATTTTGAGGGCTAGGGTTACTCCTCTAACCATGGTTGGGTTAGATTTTTAGTACTTATCTAATTTCTTTTGCTTGGAATTATCAAGAAGTTGGTGGGGATAGATGAAGAAGAGAGAGAGGAGAGAAGTGGAGGTGATAGGACTTTTCATACTAAGTTAGTGTTAGTAAATTAGTAGAGTTAGTATTTTTATTGATTTACAAATGGAATTGGATATTTACAATGGGAGTATCTATGTAGGATACAAATAGGGAAGAAAAAACTCTTAATAGGTAAGAAGCATGGATTTCTTACAATGTCGATGCTCCAAGTGTCTTGAGTAGGGTCAATTTTGACGCTCGTTGACGGTCCACTAGCTTTGACGGTACGTTTTTTCTTCACTCTTGAACTTCCTTGGGAGCCAAGGTAAGTGAACAAGAGTAATCAATCACCATGATGCTGTCTTTCAAGAGAAGAGGCTGAATTTTGTGGTTTTTTTGATAAATATGGGTAATATGGAGAAGAAAAAATGAAACTAGGTGATCAATTTTGGAATGGAAGTGTGTGTAGGAGACATGAGTTCACCATAGTTTCTCTTATTCTTCAAGGTTGAGAAGAAGGTGACTAGGGTGCAGAGAGGAGTGGTGAGAGAGGGTGGGATGATGAGTGGAGAGGTGTGTGTGAAAGAGGAAAATGATAAAGTGGAAGAGGGAGTGTGGCTGCATAGCATGGGCAAACTGGGGTCCACCAATAAAATCATAGCTCACAGCTCGTAGCTCAAAAAAATATGATAAAATTTGAGGTGAAAGTTCAGCTCACGAGCTACAACGTTTGTTTGTATCACCTTTTCAAATTCGGGGAGCATGTGATCTTTAAAAATTCAGCAAAACCAACTGTTTTTTCCACTGCACAAGGTCCTTGTGAGGTCCTTCTTTGGATGATTCTTTTCAATACCTGAAGGAGTGAGCTCCCCATGGTGCATGCATGCATGCCACATACCCTTGACCTTATTTGGTAGGTCTATAATTGAAGATATTATTGAGATCATGATATAAGTGAATAGTACAACTAAGAAAATCAAATATTGAGGGGTCTAAAAAAATATGTACATGTCAAATATAAATAATATAGGTGAAAAAAATATAAAGGGGTCAAAATAAATCTCTCTCATTATAAGTCTACCATAAGAAGATGAATATTTTTTGTGGTCTAATTTATGAGAGTAATAGAGAATAGATGTAGGAAGGAAAAAAATCACAATAGTGAAAAAATATACACATAAATAGAACTAGTTTTTTTGGATTTTTGTTGGGATGGAGTTACACCAAAAATAAGAGAAGCTTGCATTAAATTTTTTTTATATGGAATAAAGAGTATGCAAAATGGTAAGAAAAAATATGGTAATGGTGAGTCAATGTACATAGCATAAATAACACACCATAGGTAAAAATATTTAAATAAATACCAAAATAATTATGAAAAATCCTTTTATTTAGGCCCTATATACAATGAAATATTTACACACAAATGGGCCATAATTTTTCTTTAAAAAATTGTTTTGGCTTAACTAGCCCAGTGACTAGCTAGCTGAGGGTTTTTAAGAAAATATGGAGAAAGTCCCTAACTCACACACGCCTATGTACAGTGAAATGGTAGGGATAACCAAAATGTTTGAGTGATTTGATAGGGTGAGGTATCTTACTATGGCAATTTTGGAAAACCAAAAAACGGCTATCATTAGCCCTCCCCCAGGATGATGGTATATCAATGTACCATCATAAAGCATCTTTTCCAAAGAGAGTACTTCAGAGTCCTTGACAAGATCTTCATTGTTTGGCCCCTCGGCATTTTGGCTCCTGTCACACTCATGCTTCATGTAAAATACTTACATGAGACAGCCGCCCTTTGATAGATCTTTAGTAGATCCTTTGGTCGAAGGCGACTCAAATAGGGCTTCAAGCGATAACCATTTACCTTCCTAAAGCGCTCTTTCCCATTCAAGTCCATAAGTTGATAGTAACTTGAATTGAAAGCCTTCTTAACTATGTATGGCCCTTGCCATCTAGTTTCAAATTTGGCATCAAAACGATTGTCGAGTCGATTGTCATACCTTAGCACAAGATCTCCTTCATTGATGCCTTTGTCCTTTAGTTTCTTGTGAAGCTTCTCCTTCGCCTGCGTAGCTTTCCTCTTGTAGCACTCGTATGCTGCTTCTCTTTTCCACTCAAGCTCAGCTAAAGTAAGAAGTCGATCCATCCATGCTTCTTGATCATCTTGTGCTGCTTTCCCATGAAGTCGTATTGTTGGAATGTTGAGCTCAATTGGTTGTAAAGCCTCTTGACCATAGCCCAAGTGAAATGGTGTAAATTCCATGGCTTCCCTATATGTGGTTCGATACGCCCACAAGGCACCATCCAAGAAGTCATCCCACAACTTTGTCTTGTTTCTCACCGTCTTTCTAATGATGCCTGCAATAACACCATTAGCTTTTTCTACCAAACCATTGAATTGGGGATAGTAGGGTGTACTATCACGATGTAGAATGTGAAGTTCTTCACAGACTTCTGTGAGCAAGCCCTTTCTAAACCCTGAACCTTTATCAGAAACAATATCCAAAGGTGTGCCAAATCTACAACAAATGTGAGTGTAGATAAATTTGCTCACTGTCCTCTCATTTAGTCTTGCCACACTTTGAGCTTCTACCCATCTCGTCATGTAGTCTATGGCCACCAAGATATACGATTTCTCATTTTTAGTCCTAGGCAATGGACCCATAACATCAATGCCCCATTTTTCAAATGGACCATTTGCAAGGAATAATTGACGTGGACCATGTAACAAACGCTTGTTTCCATTAACCTGACAATTGTGACACCTTTTACACCAATGTTGAACATCAATGTGCAAGCTTGGCCAAACATATCCGGAAAGCAAAGTCTTTTTTGCTGTGAGTTCCTGTGCAAAATGACCACCACACGCTTTCTCATGCAAAAATTTTAGAATGGCTGGGATTTCCTCAATAGTTGGTACTCTTCTGCACACTTAATCCTTCCCTCTTTGGTAGAGGGATCCTTCTAGGAAGAGATACGTGCTTGCGTTCTTCATGAGTCTCCTCTTCTGAGCCTTCGTGAAGTCTTGTGGAAACTCACCCTCCAAAATGTAGCTAATAATGGGAGTCAATGACTCCATTCCCTGGTATCTCGGTTGCTTGATAGTTGCTGCCACCATGATGACCTGCACTTCTTTCTCAACACATGTAACTATTTGTTGTGCAAGTAAATCGGCATCTTCATTCTGTTTCCTAGGAATATGATATAGTTGTACTTCTTCAAATTGATTAAACAATCTATGAATGGCATGAACTTTTGTCCTTAGGCTTTCATTCTTGCATGCCCAAATGCCTAAAATTTGCTTCACGATGAGAAGTGCATCCCCTTTTACCATGAGACGTTGTATACCTTGGCCAATGCATGTCTTTAAACCATGAAGTAGTGTGTCATATTCTGCTTCATTGTTACTAGTTGAACCTGGTAGATTGACCTTCTCTTGCATGACCACCTTCCCACTTGGGTTGAGCAATACTAGCCCTCCCCCTGCTTTTCCTGTGGCTCGTCGAAAACCTCCATCAAAGAACAAGGTAAAAGCATTAAAAATACTTTTAGGTGGTGGCAATGGTAGGGTCTTTACCTTAGGCACCTTAATTTCCTTCTCATGTACCTTATAAGTGAGAATCCTTGCCAATTGTGCACGCACACTATCCTCTACCTTGAAAGAGTATTGGAACTCTTGCAATTCCATAATCCACTTTGAGATCCTAGTGCTAAGATTCATTTGAGATGACACCCAAGGAAACAAATTTTCTGTAGTGAGAATTACAAAAGGTTTTGGTAGCAAGTAGGATCTAAACTTTCTCACCGCAAACATGAGAGAAAGCATCATGAGTTCTGCCTCCGTGTAGCCACTCTCCGAAGCATTCATGACCCTACTAGCAAAGTAGATGGGTCGCATCCGGGTACTATGGGGATCTTGTTGTAGAAAAACGGCTCCAATTGTTTCTTTCCCAACACTAGAGGTAACAAAGAATGTGTACTTCCAACAAGGAGGCATGAGTGTGTTGGTAGCTCTAACAGGATGACTTTAATGTTACAAAAGTACTCTTCAAGCTCATAAGACCATGCAAATTCTACTTGTTGTGTCAACTTTTGCAAAGGATGAAGCAACTCCGAAGCTAAGTGAATAAAGCGTGACATATACTTCACCTTTTGAATGAATGAGATGACCTCTTTGAGATTCTTGGGTGATGGGAGCTCAATAAGAGCCTTTTCCACCTCAATGCCTTTATAGGAAACCTTGTGACCAAGCAAGATCACTTCATCCTCACCTATGTGACATTTGTCGGGGTTGAGTTGACCTCCCATGTCATAGAGCTTCTTTAAACCTTCTTCTACCCTTTGTAGATGCAATGATTTTGAGCTATAAATGCAGAAATCATCAATGAACACCCTAATTGACTTTCCAAAGAATGATTGAAACACCATGTTCATCAAACGTTGGAATGTTGCAGGAGCATTTGTCAGACCAAATGGCATGACTCTAAAAGCATAACAACCCCAAGGAGTGATGAAGGTTTTTTTTAACTGATCTTCCAATGCGATACCTATTTGAAATTAACCCGAGTAGCCATCACACACAGTGTACTTTTCATGACCAGCTACCTCATTTAGTATCTCATCTTGAAATGGGAGGGGAAAGTGATCTCTTTTTGTTCCCTCATTGAGTGGACGGTAATCCACACACACCCTCCACTTGCCATTTTTCTTAGGAGTGACAACAGCGGGAGAGACCTACTCTGAATTCTCCACTGGATAAATGAAACCTGCTGCTAGAAGCTTTATTACCTCCTTGAGTAAAGCCTGCTCCTTGATGACTCCTAACCTTCGTAGCTTTTGAGCCTTAGGTGTGGCCTCTGGCTTCAACTCAATTTTGTGTTGAACAGCATCTACTCCACGCACATCGGTGTAGTCTTTAGCAAAAAGCCTCAGAAATTTCCCTAGCACACATTTGAATTCCTCTCTTTCGTCCTTTGTAAGTGTTGTAGACAACATACCTTCTAACATTCCTTCATCTTGCACATTTTGGTTCTCTTGAGTACCTACCTCTTCCAAACCTCGAGAAGAGGTCTCCCGGTTGTTTGGCTTAAACCTTACCCCCATTACTTCGATGGAAGACTCCTCTTCAGTAATGCTGCCGCTACTTTCTCCTTCTGAAGTGCTTTCGGTCCAGCCTTCCTCCATCTCACTTTGAGATGATTCTTCATGGAGATCCTCTTGGCGTTTCTCCTTCATGTCAAAGACAACCTTCTTATGATTGTCATTCCTGCAAATTAGCTTTCCACTCTCCCAATCTTGCAAAGCTCGCATTTTCATTAGCCATGGTCTCCCTAGGATAAATGGGTAACCATTTCCTTTGGTAGACATAACATAAAAATCCACCGTCTTCTTAATGCCAGAGGCCTCTACAAAGAGATTTTTACAAATGCCTACACACCTAGCTTTGCTATTGTTTGCCATCTTGACTTTAATTTCAGGTGTCTCATGGATGTGCATGCCTAGTTTTTGCATGAGTTTGTCTGTCATGATGCAAACTTGTGCACCCCCATCCACTAGACCTTTCCTAACCAATCTTCCTTTGATGTAACAATCTAGCACAGGTGTAATATCCTCATTCATTTCAGCATGTGCAATTTTTACAACAGGCACACTCTCTTTTACCTTTCTCCTAGTGCTAACTACCTTTGTTCTTGAAAAGCTAGATGAACTCCGCTTACGAGCTGTGGCTTCAATCTATGCTAAAAAGAGAAGACAAAAAGAATTTTTTGACAAACATGTGCGCACTAAAGATTTCAAAACAGGTGATTACGTACTTTTTTATACCTTGAAGCAACATGGCAAGAAACTTAAAAAGTGAGGGATGGGACCATTTGTGATTAGTGATCTATCACAAAGTGGAGCTATCAAGCTTGCTACATTAGCAGGTGAAGAAATGCCGAACTGGATTAGTGGATGTCGATTGACGAGATATCATCTACCACTCACACAGGAGATGCTCCAACAAATTCATCAAGGAAAACAAAGAATGAGGGAAAAACAGAGAGTACGAGAGGAAGCTCAAGCAGAAGCACAAGAACGCATTGCAAAAAGAAGACTTCTGCAACAACAACAACAAAGTGGACCACCATTGCGAATCAATGCCATTCGATTGACGAAGTTGGATGAAGAAACAGTGGAGCCAATAATTGCGGTCAAATTGGGCAGCAATCAAGTTGAATCAACAACATTGCTTGATTCGGGAGCTCAAGCAAATTTGATCTCTTACGGATTATACCAACAACTCAAAGTCACAGGTCAACTTCATCATACTCCTCAAGTGCTAGAAAGTAGCACATCACACCCGTTGAAAACATTGGGATGGACTATATTGCATGTATAGATACATCAATATATTTACCCAGACAAATTCTATGTGGTGGCGGATGAAAGCACACAACACCCAATGATGTTGGGGCAACCTTGACAAAAAGAGTACAATGTGCAGATAGATTGGAAAGCAAAGGAAGTCATAATTCAGCATGCACATGAACAACAGGTGACAGCCTTTGCTCAGCAATACCAGAACGATCAGCTGCAAGCCATGCAATCACTGGAAACAAAGCCAAAAGCACAAATTCCATCAAAGAACAACATGATACCCGAGACCAACAATCAGGTAAAAGCCAACCATGCTAATTACAGACATATGAAGTCACCGGCCGCAATGCAAAGATCTAGGTTACCAAAACAAGGGAAACAAGTATGGATGTGGAAGGATAAAAATGCCATGGCAGACAAACAACAATGCAACAATAGAATTCCAACAAAGCAGATGGTTCAACCACAAACCAAGGGCATAAAACCGATATGGATCCCAAAGAAAATGCTTATCCATAACCCAAATGTCACTCGCATTTGGATACCAAAGCAAAAGCAAAAGGAACTCCCTTCAGTACAAGCAACAACAAATGGCAGACAACTGCATTTCACAAAGGAAAACTGACTTATGTGGATGCCAATCAAAAACAAACCAGTGGCAAACAAGAAAGTGCCAAACCATCTACAAAAACCGGCAGCAACAAAATACCAATGGAAAGCAAAGGCAATACGGCCCATAACCATTACGGCCCAGCCAATTCTCTCCTTAGACACATCTACGACTCTATCAACAGTGTTGGCAAAGCCAGTGCCTTTTGTAAAAAAGACAATTAAACAGAGAGCAGTAGAGTTACAATTGTTAATTGCAAAGAAAACAGGAAACCTCAACGGCGAATGCCAATAAGCATCTTGCTTATTCCCTTCTCTTGCACAACATTAATTTTTCCATGCATTGACTGAGTATGCATAAAGTAGGGCCACACTAATCGGTCGGGCATAAGCACAACTTTTTCAACCTATACACGGCACATACTTCGAGGCGATACCTTGTCGTCCGGGAGGACTCCGGCTAGGAGGGGGGGAGGCATTCTCAAATGCGGAACCAATAACAGAAACGGCAAAAAAGGACATGATTTTCGACTATTTTAAGGGTTGTTGTTTGATTGCACACTTTTCTAGAGTAACCCAAGTACATATACCCTTATACAACATGCATCTTCAGGTATATGGGGCCAAACGCCAAATCAACCCCCTAGGTGTGTGTATATAAGTAGAAATAGCCATTTTTCGAGCAAAATATTGGTAAAACGGAGAAATCCGGCCATAAAAATTGCATGCAAGTGTATATAATGTTTTGCGGTGATGTTTGTGATTTATTATGATTTTTGGGGATTTTTGGGTTTGATTTGCTATTTTTCTTTTAATTTTGCTAATTTTCGGCAGAAAAAATTCAAAAATACAAAAAGCAGGTGAAAAACAGTCGTAATGAAAAACAAAAAGTATGGGGATGATCAGTGACTATAGGACAACATATGGTATAGTGGGGGTGCAATTATGAGACTGGAGCGGAAAGCGTATTTTGGCCAGGTTTTGACCGCAATGCCAAATTTCTGGTAAACAGAGCAAATGGAGTCCAAAGCAAGAAATTTTTGAGCCTAAACCGCATCTCGCAAGAAAATAGGAGCACATGTCAAAATTCATGAAAAGTGGTTCGGGGACCTCCATTATAAGAAATTTTCACCCCATTTTTAGCTCATTGTCACTATTGACTTTGTGGAGAGAGCTTCTGCCACCTAGAGCGGACCGACCTTCCAGCAGCTTCTACGACGCGCACAACTACCCGAAGAGCTCCAGACATGAGAGGTAGGCTCACCACCTTAAGCTTTTCGCGCATGTTTGTCATTATGTCACGAAAACTAGCATAGGGGTCACACACAAAGCGGACGGTAGAGACCTACAAATAGAGACGGCGGCCTAACGGCTAACCCGAAAGCAACAAGACTTCATCGGCAGCTTACCCTAGTCTAGGAGACTAGTCCTGGATGTCCAAAGGAAGTAGAAAACCATCGAGAAAAACCCTAATTCTGAGAAACCTGCAAGAGGCCACCAAATGGAAAATCGGCAAAACGGCGACCAAATGCTACCAAAATTCATGGGTAGGAGCATCTCGACATGCTCGACAAGACTATATGACCCGCATGACCAAAAAGTGACCCGAAGCGGCACTAAACTTCAAAAATGGCATCAGACACACAAAGCGTCAAATTGCTATGGCGGCCAAACCGCAAGCCCGTTTTCCACCAAACTTCATGAGCGGCTTTCCTAGACCATCAACAACCAAGTCCTATGGTGGTAGACCACCACAAATCATCGAAGGTATATAAACGCAACCACAGGTGCTTCTAGAGCGACAAATTGCCAAATGAAGCTCCGGTGAAGCCAAAGTCGACAAAAACCATAAGGTGATCCGAGCCGTCACAAATTTTTTGTTTACTATATTTTGTTGGTTTTCCTTGCTTCTAGAGGTTTACAATAAAAGAAAGAGTGAGAACAACCTCTTGGAAAAATTCAAAAAAAAAATGACTTGATGGGAATTTTTTCTTGACTAGTTCACAGGAGGTGAAAGGTAGAACCTAATGGTAAAGGGAAGGGAAATATGTAAATGTGAAAAGAAAAGATATGTTGTGTTTGTGGAGCCATGCACGCATGATTCAAGGGTCATGAGGGGCTCATATCATCATGGCTTTGGAGCCATATGATGATTCAAACAGATGGGACCCAGATGGAAGACTTGGTGGAGGAAGGAAACAAACACATGATTTTGCTGGATTTTTAAAAAATATGTCCACTCCCATCCAAGAAAAGCTGTTTTCATCAAGGTTATAGCTTATGAGCTGGAGATTCTGACCATATTTTTTTAATAATTTTTGCATCTACAGTCTAGGAGATATGGCCAAAATGGTGGACGCCAGTTTTTCCAACTGTGGTGGAGACCACCCCCTCTACCTTTACACACACACCCTTCCTTTTCCACATTGAGTCCTTCTCTAAAAATCAGCCATTAGTCTCCTCACCCTCCCCTCCTTCCTCCTCTCTCTCAAGCTCATAAAACCATCACAAATTACTCTTCTAATCACCTCTCAAATCATGCTTAATCTTGTTGTAATTCATAAGTTGTCATTCAACCCCTTCCTATTATTACTAGATATGCATTGATTTTATGTAGATTCTTTACATTTTAAAATAAGGAAGCTCTTGGACTCAAGCTATGGAGGAAGGAGTGAAGACAACACAAGTGATGATGAAGCAAATTAGTTGCAAATTGGTCAACAAATCACTTGGAAGGAGCTTCTTCATTGGTGGAATGTCCCTAATCAAGCTTCATTTGTACAAATTGCACTTGGATCTTAACCTCACTCCTAAACACTCTCTTGCCTATATAAAGAGCCCCCCCCCCCCCCCTTTGTAATTTCAAGTCTCCCTCAGCCTCTTTGAGTCTTTGTATCACTCATCATGAGCCCATAAAGCTCATTCATTCACTCCATTCTTTGCACATTATAGAGTGCAAATTGTTTTATGCTAGTAACCTCCCCTCCTCTTACTTATGTTAATTAAGAGAGATCTTTTATGTGTGTGTGAGAGTGCTTGATGTGATTTTGGCTAATTCTTGAGTTGTTGTTTTGTAATCTACATGCTATTTGTGTTGGGAGTTCTTGAAGTTATCCATTCCTTATACACACACTGAGGTTAATGCTTCATTCAAAGTGATAGCTCTCTCTCTCTCTCTCTCTCTCTCTCTCTCTCTCTCTCTCTTTGCGTAGCGGTCCTAGTCCTAGTCCACGCTTCCAAGACTAGGTGGTGCCCTCATCTCATTTCCCTTGTGGCACAATGGAGTTTGTTTTGGTGTAGAGGCTACCATTCCAAATTTCCTTCGTCATAAATTGGTGCCCCCATTGAGGAGTTCTCAAGCAGCGCTCTGTCAATCCTATGAAGGAAGGTCCATCAAATTCTCCGAGACTTCCACTATGGTCTCCCCAAGAAGCTCGAGAAAAGAAGTGTCTTTATCGACAAACGGCACGTATGCGGGTAAAGAGAGTTAACTACACACACCCTTCTTTGCTTCAAGGAAAATCTTGTAGTCATCAAGTCCCTAGGTCAAAGCATTGTGTTGAGTGCTTCGTGGCTAGTGTGAAGACACTTCCTTTGAAGCCTCGACTTCAGGTGGTGAAAGCACTCTCAAACTCGGGTATTAACAAGTTTTTGGAGGGGGAGATACACATCAATGGTGTGCGGTATTGGCAAGAGGCTACATATGGTGATGCATCACCGTAGTTGGAGTCCAAGGCTAATCACTGGTGAGCAAATTCTTTGCATCTCTCAAATGGTGGGATCCAAGAGAGCTGAACTTCAATGAAGTGCTTCATGGAAGTTTGTGTTTAATGCACCAATGAATAATCCCATTTTCTACAACTTTCAATCAGTTCAGAATATTAGGGTGCATGTGCGCATTGATAGAAAGATTTTTTTCCAACAAAGATTGGTCTTCTATTTTGGAGCTGAGAGGTTGAGAGAGATATTGTTGTCCCCTGACCCTATAATATTTCCTATTTTGAAGTATAATGTATCTTTTGATGTTCACATCTTCATCTTGCTTTAACCATAATCCATGAATCATAGGGATTTATATGGACCTTTCCAACCTCTTGCTAGACAAACGGTGCATATAATAGCTAGCACAAAGCTTAGGTTCCAAAACATCATAGGAAACTTACTAGGCCCTCCTCGTCTAGTTGAGATTAATGCATCTATCAATCCATTTATTCTACCCTTAATAAGATATGATTTGGGCCTAGACGTTTTCATCTTTGTGCTGTATTGAGAGGAAGGCAACCCATTTTATCATGGCTTTCCCTAATTTTTTTGGGCGTAGTGGGGAAAATGCTGGGGATTTTTTGGATAACTTGGAGATGGCTTTCCTTGTCTCTGGGAGGGATGACGAAGCATTGAAATTGAGAGCTTTTCCTTTGGTGCTAAAAGAAGAAGCTAGGGTATGGTTCCAAGCTCTAGATCCAACCCAAAGAGCTGAATGGGAGGGATTAAAGGAGGATTTCCTACGAAGATTTCAACAAGCCAATTCGGCAGAAGGACTATGGCAACGGCTTCTGGCCCTTCATCAAGTTGACCCTCATGGTTATGCAACATATGAGGAAGGTTTTCTGAAACTTTGGGGGCAATGGTCAGGCTCACTAAACCCTGGTGAGCGAGCTCCCAATTGCCTCCAAAAGGATCGATTTATCTCAGGTTTGTACCCCTTGCTAAGGGAGAAGGTAAAGAGCAAATTTCCAAATACTTTTGAAGATGCCTTAAGAATTGGCAGGGAAAAGAATCGAAAGATTCTCTATCAAACCCAAGCTGGCCAGCTAGCTTTGGGAGGCAATATCACAACTATAGAAGCTTCTCACGTACCTCCAAATGTGCCTAATGCACCAGGCCTCAATAGAGGTCAACAAGAAGATATGCTCCAATAAATAAACAATCTCACAAACCAGCTAGAGGGTTTGAGAGTAAATCTTGTGCAAGGTGCAAGAAGGCCTATTGAGGGGAACGGTGGGAATCGGCCACCAATGGGACGTCAAGCAAGGAAAATGTTGTGTTACAATTGTGGGGAAAATGGCCACGGCATGTATAATTGCCCTCATCCCAGAAGATATGACTACCCTGTCAGAGGTCCTCGCCAGGTTTGGGGGGGCTATGATCCGAGCCGTCACAAATTTTTTGTTTACTATATTCTACTGGTTTTCCTTGCTTCTAGAGGTTTACAATAAAAGAAAGAGTGAGAACAACCTCTTGGAAAAATTCAAAAAAAAAAGCCTTGATGGGAATTTTTTCTTGACTAGTTCACAGGAGGTGAAAGGTAGAACCTAATGGTAAAGGGAAGGGAAATATGTAAATGTGAAAAGAAAAGATATGATGTGTTTGTGGAGCCATGCACGCATGATTCAAGGGTCATGAGGGGCTCATTTCATCATGGCTTTGGAGCCATATGATGATTCAAACAGATGGGACCCAGATGGAAGACTTGGTGGAGGAAGGAAACAAACACATGATTTTGCTGGATTTTTAAAAAATACGTCCACTCCGATCCAAGAAAAGTTGTCTTCATCAACGTTGTAGCTTATGAGCTGGAGATTCTGACCATATTTTTTAAATAATTTTTGCATCTACAGTCTAGGAGATATGGTCAAAATGGTGGACGCCAGTTTTTCCAACTGTGGTGGAGACCACCCCCTCTACCTTTACACACACACCCTTCCTTTTCCACATTGATTCCTTCTCTAAAAATCAGCCATTAGTCTCCTCACCCTCCCCTCCTTCCTCCTCTCTCTCAAGCTCATAAAACCATCACAAATTCCTCTTCTAATCACCTCTCAAATCATGCTTAATCTTGTTGTAATTCATAAGTTGTCATTCAACCCCTTCCTATTATTACTAGATATGCATTGATTTTATGTAGATTCTTTACATTTTAAAATAAGGAAGCTCTTGGACTCAAGCTATGGAGGAAGGAGTGAAGACAACACAAGTGATGATGAAGCAAATTAGTTGCAAATTGGTCAACAAATCACTTGGAAGGAGCTTCTTCATTGGTGGAATGTCCCTAATCAAGCTTCATTTGTACAAATTGCACTTGGATCTTAACCTCACTCCTAAACACTCTCTTGCCTATATAAAGAGCCCCCCCCCCCCCCCCCCCCCCCCCCCCCTTTGTAATTTCAAGTCTCCCTCAGCCTCTTTGAGTCTTTGTATCACTCATCATGAGCCCATAAAGCTCATTCATTCACTCCATTCTTTGTACATTATAGAGTGCAAATTGTTTTATGCTAGTAACCTCCCCTCCTCTTACTTATGTTAATTAAGAGAGATCTTTTATGTGTGTGTGAGAGTGCTTGATGTGATTTTGGCTAATTCTTGAGTTGTTGTTTTGTAATCTACATGCTATTTGTGTTGGGAGTGCTTGAAGTTATCCATTCCTTATACACACACTGAGGTTAATGCTTCATTCAAAGTGATAGCTCTCTCTCTCTCTCTCTCTCTCTCTCTCTCTCTCTCTCTCTCTCTCTCTCTTTGCGTAGCGGTCCTAGTCCTAGTCCACGCTTCCAAGACTAGGTGGTGCCCTCATCTCATTTCCCTTGTGGCACAATGGAGTTTGTTTTGGTGTAGAGGCCGCCATTCCAAATTTCCTTCGTCAACGGCAAGGATCCCCAAGGGATCGGGAAGGGAGACCAACATCAGGAAATTTCATCGCCAAAAAGCACTCCAAAAGTCAGAAAATGGCTCGGAGGCTCTTAAGTCCACACAGGGAGTTATTCTCTATTCATTTGACTTTTTTGTTGAAATTAGGCTCAAAAGGGACTTAGGGGGGCCAAGGGCAAGCACTGGGAGCACCATCCATGAAAAAATCACCAGGAGACATCCTACGCGTAGGATGTCTCAAGGGCACTTTTGGGCACAGACTCCAACATTTTTCATCATGCACATTTTCTGAATGACATTTACAAGCTATCCACCAAGTCTCATCACATTTGGACCAAAATTGACCCCATATGCATAAAAAACGCAAAGTTAGGGCATAGAGGCAGTAATGGGCCATAGAACTACCAAATCTTGTCCAAATCCAATGAAACTTGCACAACACATCAACAACCAATCTGTGTGGTCAGAAGGAAAAAATGATGAAATAGACATCCTACGCGTAGGATGTCTATTTGACTTTTTTGACCAGCAGGGGATGTGTGATCAGTCCAGATCCAATCACCTCATCATCAGCAGCTCATATATCAAGATTGAAGCCATTCTAATAATTTTTGACCCCAAAAACCTTCAAGAGACACTTTTTGAGCCCAAAAACACCACACATGCCCTTACAAGCATCAATCCTTGTCCAAATCCAAATCCAAGAACATGGCCATGTTCCATAGGCCAAGGACTACCCACAGGACAAGTTTCATGTCATTTTGATAAAAAAGACATCCTACGCATAGGATGTCTCCAGCAAATTTAGCCTTCTGTGCAAAGAGTGACATCATGGGAGCCAGTACCATGGTGCAATAAGCCCATATACCAGTTTTCAACCCATTTGGACATCAATTGCTACCTATAATGGACTTTCTACCCAAATTGTAACCTAAAGCCTGAATCAGCCCAAAAATCCATTTTTTGATATCCAAATTCAAATCCAAGCATATAGCCATGTTCCATGAGCCTTACACTACCAGCATGTCAAGTATGAACCAATTCTGATGAAAAAGACATCCTACGCGTAGGATGTCTAGATGAAAATTTTTGGCCAGATTTGCACTGTGAGCACATGCACAGCTTCACAAGTTCCTTTTAAGCTTTATTTTCAATTTTCAAGTCATTTGGATAGTTAAAACTCAGTTTCGCAGCTAATATGGAAAAAACACTAACTTCAAACTACTAAGTGCAATAGGATCTATGGCAGTCTCAAAGTCACCGGCAAAGAAGAAGAGAATGATCATCAAGGATTACCTGGAAGAAGTGGAACCCTTCGTCATTCCAGAAGGAACACTAAAGCCCACCATCACATGGATACAAGAAGATCTGTTAGAGTCCAACGACCTAAAGATCTACCAAGGAGTGTTCAAGGACACTGAAGGCAATGTTATAGAGCTACCAATGCTTCCGCGAGAGCTCAACGAGCTCGTACGAAGCAAGATGGCCGGATAGTTGAAGAAGATTGATCTCCACACCTACTTTGAAGCAATACCGGTAGGGGTGGACATCAAAAGAGTCTGGGAGTTTGTGACAACCATCAAAGAGGATGGAGTGGCCAAAGTAACAGATCTACAAGGCAGGCCAGGAACGGAGATAATAATCACTAAGCGGGTTGTAGCAGATGCACTAGACCTCTCCAACGATGGGGATAGTGTAACAAAAAGAAGGGATGAGGTCAAGGTGTACCATGAGAAGAAGGGAAATTACACCTTTGAAGACATTGCCAACCCAAGAGTGGAAATCATGAGCCAGTTATACAACCAGTACTTCCACATGTGCACGAAGAGGCCACAAAAGTACAGGATGCCGCCAGGTGCAATTGCCACGACCTTCACCTGGGCAATGACGAAAGGCACCCCAAAGATAATCAACTATGCGGCATATATACGTGACAACCTAGTAAAGATGGGTAACAAGAAGCCGACCTATATAGTGCCAGGAGAACTAATCACCAAGGTGATTTATGGGGCACAACACGCAAACGGAAGGTGGCTTGGCCCCCCGTCTCAGAATGATTGGCTTAGGCTAAAAGAAGACAAGGAAGATGAGCCGCAAAGAGCACCAAGGGTGGCAGCAAGATTGAAAAGACGGCTAGAGCTTGTTCAAGAGGAGCAGCCCGAGCAAAAGAAAGGGAAGAAGGAATTTTCTCAAGTTCCGGCCAAAGAAACAAGGTCACAGAAAGTGGCAAGGCTAGAGAGGCTAATGGAGAGCTTCCGAGCAGAGAGAGCCCTCAAGGGTGATTTAAGTGAACTCTGGAAGCCTTCTCTAGAGTCTATGTCAGGATCGTCCAGAAGAGTGCAAAGGGACCGATTTGAAGACTATATCAAGAATTTTGAGATTCTTGATGCTGCATCAGAGAACATTCCACATGTCCCTTTCACAGAGGAGGAAGTACAACAAATAAGGCAGAAACTGCTAGATGAGCAAGAGAGCCAAGAAAGAGAAAGAAAAACTAAAGCAGACAGGGATTTAAAGAGCAAGCCCACATCTCTACCGGCCAGCCCTAAACCCAGCCCTAAACCCAGCCCACAGCCATCACCACCGCCCTCACCACCTCCTAGCAGCCCTCCACCAGAAGATAAGGGGGCTGAGGACAAACAATAAGAACAACAAGCAGGTGAGCAAGAGCAGAGACAAGAGTCGGAGCCGAAAGAAGAGGCTAAGCCTCAAAGTGAGAAAAAAGAATTAGAAGATTCTTATTATGCATTTTTGGACCTGCTAGCTGCAGGATAAACGAAGGAAGAAGCCGCCACAGTTGCATTCGACTTGGCAAGGACATGGCCTAAAAAACAGATGCAAGGCATCAAGCTAGTAGAGTTAAAGGAGATTTCTACAGATACAGTGGACCTGCACCCGCCCTCCAACGACTAGGACGTGGTGATGACAAAGCTAACAGGGTTAAGAGCCCAATCCATGGCTTCAGAGAAAGAGATGACAGCTCTGAAGGCCACTGAAGTAAAGATTAAAATGGAAGTAGACGCTCTGCAAGGACAAAGCCAAAGGCAAAAGGAGAGGGAAGCTAAGCTACAGGACAGCCTAGCAAGGGCACTACAAAACTTCCAGGCAATGGAAGAAGCAAATCAGGTAGCCACAAAAAGAATGCAAGCAGTTGAAGAAGAGTGTCAGCAGCTCAGCAGGTCACTGCTAGATGCGAGAAGGAAAGAGATAATCTGACACTACAGCTGGCAGAAGAATCTAAAGAAGTATAAGCCATGAGGAATGCCAAGGAAAGAGCAGAGATAGATCAAGAAGCAAGCTAGGATGAGGTCCTTGATCTCAAGGACCAACTCAAAGTAAAAGACCAGAACATCGAGAGGCTGCGAGCATCACCTGCTAGAGTCAGAGCTACTAGCTCGACTCAAATCACGACTGAGAGTCAACTCTATGAAGAGAAAATGCAAGAACTTCAAAAAGAGCTGACTCTAGAGAAAAAGCAGAAGGATCTATAGTCATGCAAACGAGAATGGAAGAGGGCCAAAAGTTCCTGCAAGAGGAAGTAGAAAGCATGAAGAGAAAGCTCGAGGAGGCGGAAATAATAAACGCCGAACTTAATGACCTCCTCGTGAATATAGACGAAGAAGCAGAAACGGAAAAACAGAAACTCCTGAGGCAAATTGAGGAGTTAAAAGGACAGCAAGCAGGAGAGCCAGAGAGCACAGGGCCAGCCGCCAATGAGGGCATTGACCTAGAAAATGTGGCAGATCCGGTGGACACGCCTATGCAAGAGGAAATCCTAGAAGGATCCTCTCAAGAGCCACAGGATCTAACACAGGAAGAGGGCGAAAAATTGCGTAAAGCAATAGAGGTGGAGCTCAGAGAAACCACAAAGGAAGCCTTGGAGTGGGAGCAGAGGGTCTTCAAGTCTATGACCATTCAGAAGATCGACGCCAGCAATCTCAGGCGCGAGTGGCTTCAACCCTCTCTCCCATATCCATTGCTGAAATATGATGCACCTACCATAAACAAGCGGATCAGAGAAGAGCCAGCCGTACCCCTTTACAATGCAGATATCTCAAAACCAGAAGGGGTCAAGCTCATTGTGGATTCTCAGCCAAAGTGGAGGAAGGCCTGGCTTACAAAGTATCCACAATACCTAATCCACTTGGTAGAGGCACCGAAAAATATCAAAGACAACCTCAGATTTTGTCCTCTACCAAGGATTAGGACGTAGAAAGCGCCGGAAATATTGCAAAGGAGCCAACCCACTTGGATGAACTACCCTAAGCTACCGGTCTTGAAGGCAGGTGAGAGAATAAGTGTCCAATACATGGTGAAAACCCTAACGGGCGTCATAAAGTTGTTCACTGGCTCACCTAACCTTACATGCATTATGATGAGGAAAATCTGCAGAACCCTCTTAGCAGTGTTCGAGACTTTCAAGCCAGGACAGGTGACCGACAACATCTTTTTCTTCCAAGATACATACAAATGCGCAAAACCAGAAGGGGTCAAGCTCATTGTGGATTCTCAGCCAAAGTGGAGGAAGGCCTGGCTTACAAAGTACCCACAATACCTAATCCACTTGGTAGAGGCACCGAAAAATATCAAAGACAACCTCAGATGTTTTCCTATACCAAGGATTAGGACGTGGAAAGCGCAGGAAATATTACAAAGGAGCCAACCCACTTGGATGAACTACCCTAAGCTACCGGGCTTGAAGGCAGGTGAGAGAATAAGTGTCCAATACATGGTGAAAACCCTAACAGGCGCCATAAAGTTGTTCACTGGCTCACCTGACCTTACATGCATTATGATGAGGAAAATCTGCAGAACCCTCTTAGCAGTGTTCGAGACTTTCAAGCCAGGACAGGTGACCGACAACATCTTTTTCTTCCAAGATACATACAAATGCGCTTATGATCTGTCTGGTCAGCCTTCCAAGGAGGTGATACATGCGCTGTATCAAAGGATAATGTTTCTACCATCCTATCACCTCTAGGCTTTTGAAGAAGCATTCTACACAGGCTTCTTCACCATAAACACTGACATTTTTGGCCCGACAATGATGAACCTGCACGCAAGATATGAATCTCTGCTAAAGATGTGAGAAACGATACGATGAAGAAGCAGATCAACGGCCATGTCGAGGACGACATGAGCAAGGAGGGGGGGAGTGTTAGAAGCTGGACACACCCCACGGCACTAATTACTCGGAGGATTATTATTTTTTGTAATTATTCATTCATTGAGGAAAACCTGATTTTTCACCTTCTAAATATTGGGACTTACAGAAGTTTCCAGATTGTATCCCAGTTTTGATTTTTAGATTGACTAGATGGTTGATTTTGAAACTTTAAGGTTTGAGAAATTGTAAGGTATATATACCACTTTTTGACCTTAATGAAACACCTTTTTGTCATTTTAAAAACAAGTTTTGAAGTCTGTGAGTGAGCGTACTGTGTACGCTCTCTCTCTCCTACTGTGTACAAGAGAGAGAGTGTGAGCTTCATCTTGACGCTACGTGTGCTCCGGTGGTCGGAATTGAGTGCAAAGAAGTGCAGCGTGTTGCCCCTGACGAGAGCTACACGCCGATACCTACATCGCACGCGTACGATCCGGTTTTGCGAGCTCCTTCTACGAGCGTCATCGGGTGTTTGGGTGAGCATACATTGTCCGATTTTGCATTGCAGCATATCCACGTGTTCACATTGAGTAGAACTACACATTAGGCACTTTAGATTTTGGAAACGGAGACCTGCAGATTTCGGCCAGACATCCTACGTGTTTCTGCACCAGGTGTTTTGGGTTGGGATTTTGGTTCATAGACCTTAGGGAGAGCGACCTATTGGTATTAGTAGGGTCTCCTTCAAGTTCTATGGTGTTTCGAGATTGTTTGATGGGTGTTCGGCTCTAGAAAGCGTTGTAGGAAGTTTCCTCTTATGCACTCTTGAAGGCTGTGACTTAGACAATTGGTAGAGACCTCTGTAGGAATTAGTTAGGAGTTGGTCGAGTGTAGGTTGACACCTTATGCTTGCTTCCACGCGCCTGGGGGTCGAGCTTCGTCCTTAGCTGACATTACATGTTAGGTGAGTTCTCGCTGTGCTAACGTCCGTCGCGGAGTATCCGTCCAACAGGGGGTGCATGTGGTTGTTGTAGCAATGGAGAGCTTGGAAAAGGATTTGTAGAGAGAGAAAATCACTTTTTAGCTATAGAATAGGTTTGGAAAGACTTCGGAGGGTGGAAAATGATGTTTTGATATATGTTTTTTTAAATTCAATTTTTTGGATTTTTTAGTGTACCTTTTTTACTTTTTGAGGTCAAAAATGTTTTTTTGACCATGAAATAGGTTTGGGGACCTTTTAAGGAGAGAAAACTTGAGATTTTTTTTTTTTTAAATTCAAATTTTTAGTGTTTTTTTAAAATCTAGGCCCAAAAGTGGGGGAAAAGAGGTCAAAGTGGTCTCCCCCTCCCCTAGCTACCTCCCTTACCTTTTCACTAGGTAAGAGGCCATTAACAGGTGTAAGTCTACCTTGTCCCCCTACTTTTTTGAGGGTATAGAGTGTGTCAACCACCCTCTTCCTATTGGTTGGCCTCTAATTAACCTTAATCCCAAAGGGCCCCTAGTATAGGGTTCATCTTTTTCCTAATTAGTAGATGGGACAAAAATGAAAATTCCCATTGTAAAAAAATGGTTAAATTGTTCAAAAGAAGAGGGGATGTTGATCCATTTGACACACAACCTAGTGAAGAGGATGATGGGTCTAACTATATGCAAATTGAGGATGAGAGTGAAGATGTGGTGTCTAACCATGAGTTTTAATTCATAACAACTACTATTGTGGCACATACCAGAGGATATGCAGGTTCGGAAGGGGTGGATGTCATGCTATGGCACGTTCACAATGTGATATAAAAACATTCATCTCACTTTTGACACCTTTTGATGCATGTAAATAAAAGCAATCATGTACATATTGTGATATATGTTGAAGCGGCTACTACGGTCGTTATCATGTACATACCTATCCGGGCAGTCGTGGTTGTGGATGTGGCACCTTTGCGTGCTTTCCCATTTGATAAGATGCCTATTTCAGTTTTATGATGTAAATATTCCTAGTATCTCATGATAGCACAGTCATTCCGCCTATAAAGACTGATGCGGGCCAAAACTATGAAATATAGTAGCTAACAGGCATCGTCGTAGAATTGCATAGAAAGCGACCCAAAATGGAATATTGATAAAAAATGATGCATATACATGAGTTTTATGCTTGTGCAAGTGATCCCACAAATTTAGTAATTTTTTTGACTTAGTTTGGGATTTTTCACATAAAAAATGACCTTTTTTGGTAAAAAATGAGCTGAAAATAGCCTAGTTTTGGTCCAAAGTGGAAAATTGACCCAAAAATTGACACATCAGCTGAAAATGCCGTGGGTAAGAGAGAGGGATTCTTTTTACTGGAAAGATCTACAATTTTCTTCTACTATGCAATAGCTTCCATGGTTGCCCAATTTATGTGTGTTGCAGTCCCGCCTCTTCGCAATCTTGTATCTGAGCTTGTGAGGGAGTAAATTAGGGTTTCCCCTTATCACAATGGTGTGTGAGCTTCAATATAGATGCTCTTAAATCTCATAAAAATCATAAAATGGTCGCCGTGAAGGTGGAAGCTCGTGTATTCGTTTCAATTGTTTGAAGTTACGACTATGTAATTTGGGGCGAGGTTACATGTTTCCATAAAAGAGGTTTAGGTTTTGAATGGAATTTGTGCTTCTATGAGAGTTGAAGTTTCATGGCTGAAATTTTAGTGTTTTTAATCGTTCTTTTGAAGTAAAATTGGATGAGGATCGGTGATCCTTTCATCACAAACTAGCCTACGAAACCAAGCAAACTCCAAGCATAGTAGGGGAGAGGGTTTGTGACAGTCTTGTCACGAACGCTTTTAGATTTTTAGTCATCTTTACAAAGAGAGTTGGTGATTTTTCATAAACACTTTTTCTTAAAGTGTTTGTGACTCTCATCATGAACTTTAATAGCCAAAGGTTTTGCACCTTCCCTGCTAGACCACACACATCCCGACAATGCCCAACACACATAGAATTGCCCCTATATAGCTCAGGGTATCCACAACACCCCTATCCTCTCCAAAGACATCTTCAAAGAACACAATCCTGTTAGTAGACCACTGTCTTCCCACCTGCCCACTCAACCACACTGTACTAGACCATCGTTTAACCCACACACACAATTCCATCATTTCCTTCATTCTCTCACACTCAAACACTGCTCTCTCTCTCTCTCTCTCTCTCTCTCTCTCTCTCTCTCTCTCTCTCTCTCTATTTGTGTGTGTGTGCACGCGCGCGTGTGTGTGCGCACACATAACCATCATGGGGTGCACACCCTGACAACACTCAAAACCACCATGTACAAGAGCAAAAGAGGGGGGGCGGGGGGGGGGGGGGGGGAGTGATTTGAAACCACAGAAACAATGCACTTCAAGGGGGTTTTCCATTAATCCACCAAAAATTGGTACAACCTACTTCACAGCACCATAGCCACGACGCAACTTGATAGAAATACCGGCTCAACAGCCTTTCCATGTAGCTTCCTCGCACACATGCATGCACCTCCATGCATGCTTCCTCGCACACATGCATGCACCTCCATGACGGCGACACGATGCCTCCTCTTTGGCTCCTCGCTCCAAAAAAAGGCCCCTTCTTCGGCTCACTCCACACCCGATAAAGCAAAAGGGAGAAGAAGCTCTTCTAAAAAAAAACATTTTTTCCCTCCTCTTATGGAGCATCCACTTTTATTTTAGAAGCCTTCACCTCATTGGTCCATTTTGCCACCCATTTGGGAAGTTTTTGGAGGCTATGTATTTCTCTCTCCTATGCACACTTTGAACCCCCACTTTACTCAACGGGGGCAATGAGGGTGCCATAGTTGCTCCCTCGACCCATTTTCCCTCAAAAACCCTTTGGTGAGGGGCTGCTTTGTTCGCCCGTTTGAATGCACCCTCCTGGGTCCGCTACCACGTTACCACCTCGTTCGCCTGAGCGGCACAACCCAAAACCACTGCCATTCTGCCCGTGGGCACCCAACGAAATCGTGATCATCGTCTCCGACCAAAATATAGCCAAGTGGCTTCCACATGCAACACTGCACTGATCCTCCATAGTCAATGGAGCTCACCACAAGCGTACCCTCATGTGATACCCCAAAGGGCGTGCCCCTTGCCCATATACCCCATGCTCCCATCTCCCTTGAACGCATTTGCGATGGTCTTGGATGCCATGTGGCACCCGCTGAGGCATTGGACCTCCAAGGCCCCCCATTCACTTCATGGAAACACTCAGAAAACTTTCTTTTTTTCACTCCCCCTTCAAAGATTTGCCATTTGGTGCACAATTGTCCAATGATCAAGTCGTAAAGCCCGAGAAAAACTCGCCATTGTCAACTTTGATCCGCATGGAACTCATCGCATCTCAAGATTTCCCAGCCCGCAAACGCAATCCTCCAAAATAGGAAAAAAGACCTCACATCACACCACGACCACTCAACACAAACTTTAACTCACATGAACTTGCTGACACGGGCTCCGTTTGACATGTTGTCACTATCTACCAACTTTATACCATGCACATGACATTCCAAAACTTGGTCAAGGCCCATAATCTCTTAGCATGTACGCTTTCCAATACAGACAAGTTGGCCCATAACTGGTCCCCGATAAACATTCAACGCCCCACGTACAAGCTATTGTGTCAAGGATAATAGGGGTTACCCATACTTGTAACCTTTTACTTGATAATAGTTAAGGCTGGTATCTTTGCTTGTGATTGTTGTATATAACTAAAACGGCAGGCACTTTATCATTGGCTCTATGCACAAGGTGTAACCAATATAGATGATGCTTTCTATGGATAGCAAGTAGGCATAGCCTTGCTATCTAGCAATAAATTCATGGGACGACATGAATCAGCTGAGAATTAGCTAAGAGAGCCTTCAAGCACGTAATCTCTTATTTTCAACACCAATGAAAATCTAGTACATGAATACGTTGTCAAGAAGTTGGCGGTCTTGCCAGGAAGGCACCGAGCCTCTTGTTGTGAGAGTTTGTGAGGAAGCTCAACGGTTATGAGAAGGAGTTAAGATGTAGATAACATAGCTTCTAGAGTTAAAGAAGAAATGTAGCCAAAGAAGCCGCTCACTTTCCCTTATAAACACACACGTGATGGAGAGAACTCATGAAAGATAGTCAGAACAAAACAAAAATGAAAACATCGAGATTACGATCATATCGTATCATGGGTAGGATAAAAGGGTTAATGGATGAGTTAATGATATTTAATCTTTGTTGTCCAAATAAGCTACGGATTGCTCTTTGGAACTGTAGCTTTGTGCTTACTATAATGTATATGTTTTGTCTAGCGATTGGGATTAGTTGTGAGTACAAATCCTCTTGATTCATAATAAAATAACCACATTCACATCAAAAGAGAAGTCATAGTCAATAATAGGTAGTATGATGGGATCTGGTGAGAGAAGTACTTCGTTGAGCCTTTCAGGACCAAATCGAAACACTATGCGTTGCTGAAAGTGAATCTTCCGGCTAATCCAAATGTTGACCCTAATAGATTGCACTGAATGGAATTGAAAGAAATTACCTCTATGTGGATTATGGTTATTCATCAATGATATACTTAGTATGTTCAAAGATAAAGGTGTGAAAGAAGTGAAAGGAGAAGAAGAAGAGAGTTTCTCTCCCAAGCCCTATTGTTGCCCTTAGGCAATAAGGATACTGCGGGGAGAGAAGTACCTGTAGCAAGGAGATTCTAGAGTTTGTGGAAGAGAATGAGAACCTTCAGAGAGAGAGAGATGCTTATGGAAGATGAAGATATGGTTACTAACCTTGTGCACATAATTGTTTCCCGCAAGAAGGTTGTACCCATTACATTGACAAGGTTGCTGCTTGAATACCTTCCAATGAAACAATTAGGACACAACAAGAGAGATCAAAGGAGTAGAACATATAGAATTAGGGATAGATCTAAGTGTGGTGGTGGTATTAAAGATAGATAATGAGGGATAGAGATAGAGTTAGAGACAAGTATTGGACTAGATATGCAAATGAAAGGAAAACTAGCAACATATATCTTACATGAGAGCAATCGCCACCACCTTAATGGAGAGAGAAGATGAGGCAAGACTTCAGCCTTTCTTCAAGAGAAAGTGTGGCACTAAGATGAGTGTGTCACAATGGAATTGAGCTATTCTCACTCACTCATAACTTGCGCCCAATGAAGAGAAGGTTGCCCTTTTTATAGGTGAGGGAGCCATGCTTTACATAATCACTTGATTAGGCTAAAGAGTTAGCCCAAATCAAATGTTCTTTGGATATTTCTTAAAGGGGGCAATATTGGGACTCAAAATATCATGAAATTCAGAATTTTTGGTCGTTGAAGCTCTATGTGGGTGCATGATGTATGTGGGCCCCACCTAGGCATCTTCTGTGTGGCTCCAGCAGGGGGTCCCAACTTGTGTGTCTTGTCCTTCAAGGCATCTTTGAGGTGTAACATTCACATGCTTGTGTCTTTTATCTCCAAATATCTTATTTTATGGAAAAAGACCAAGATTACCTCTTTTCACTTGATTCACCTGTTTACCATCTCTTCTTGTAGTGTAGTTGTGAGAGGGTTTTTCACTGGTTTCCCTGTAACTTTTGACCTGTAACTCGGATTGACATGCTTCAAAAGGAAAAATTGGCCTACTAAAAGATCTTGACTTGGTTTTGGGATTTTCTCCATGCCCTTAGGTCGGGATTTTCAAATTGGGATGGTCCAAGAAGCTTTGGATCTTCCTTTTCATAAAGTCTTCTAGTAGGCCCCTTCCTCTTGTATGTATCCAAGAAGGTATGCATTATTGAAGGGTTATATTATTAAATAAATGTGAAAAGAAGAAAATAATTTATATATGGTAGGGTATCGCTGAGATATTAGAGAAATATACAAATTCTTTTCCCCCAGACAAAAAGAGGCACAATCATTGATACTTCTCTTACAGTACTTTCTAATAGTAATGTACATTTATATTACTTCAAAGGTAATACTAAGGTATGGTAGAAAGATTTTATTTATGCACATGAGTTATTATATGAAGTATACTTATGCATCAAAAGTCACAAGATAAATCGTTTAATGCCCGTTCCCACTATATACGTGCCACAACACGACATCCACCCCCTCTAAACCTGCACATCCTCCGGTATGTACCACATTGTCTCTTTGTAAGATCAGACCTCTTGTACATCTTCCTTGCTTTCTTTTTCACTGGATGATTCCAGAGCTTCATGTCCAGTTTGATCTTCACCTGTGTTTTGCTCTTCTTCCTCATCAGCATCTTCTAGATCATTGTCTCCTCTTCTGTTAAACATTTTGATCCTTTTTCCCGCAATGGGAATCTTTAGTTTTGTACCATTTAGTTCAGACAAGCTGTAAGTAGCATTTTCATGTACATGCTTTACAATATATGGTCCAAACCATATTTTTGAGAACTTACGCAGGACTGTGTGTTGGTTATCAAGGCTACTATCATACACTAAAACCTAGTCACCTTTGTCAATTGCTTTGCTCCTGATTCGATGTCGCTTATCAAAGTGGTCCTTGTTTTTCAACCTTGCATTTTTGAGTCGTTCTTTTGCAGCTTCAATGTCTCTAGGTCTTCTCTCTAGTTTCCTTATACGCAATGCAAGGAGATCTTCCCTGCTAAGCCCCTCTTGCCAAGGTAGTACATTCCATGTGGGAATTGTATCTTCAATCGGCATCACTCGCTTTTGACCATACATTAGCTCCGCAGGCATGTAGCTAGTTACTAAGCTATGTGTTGTACGATCAGTCCATAAAGCATATGGTAGCAATTTTGGCCACTCACCAACTCTTCCTTCGCAAGCCTTAGCCAAAGCTTTGATGATAGGAGGATGCCCTCTTTCACTCTTTCCATTGCCTTCAGGGTTGTAAGCTGTGGTAAGAGAAATATTGATTCCTAATCTGGTAGAGAACTCCCTTGCTTCCTCAGCATCCAGCTCACCTCTATCTGCAGTGATCTTTCCCACACAGCCATAACGGCAAATCACCTCATCAAGAAGGAATTTGCACACAGCTTCTGTGGTTTTAGATCTTAATGTTCTTCCTTCAACTTGGTTAGTTAGGTCCTCTCGTGCAAGAACCAAGTATCTCATCTGCCAGAGTCCTAAAGGCATTGTGACTAGATCCACAACCCATTTATAGTGCATGGCTAGTGGATATGTAGGGTGCAATCCATCACGATGTCGGACATTTGAATACATTTGACAAGTTACACATGACTCTACAAATTGAGATACATCTTTATACATACCCTTCCACTAGTATTTTTCTTTCAACTTGGAGAAGGTTTCCCACACACCCCTGTGTCCAGCCCATAGACTCTCATGAAACTCTTGCATGAGCTTTACTTGAGTCTCTTTTTTACATATAACCCGTTGTGGTGTAGCACCCTTTTGTTTAGGATGCTTCCACAAGTAACCATCCCTCAAAAAGTACCCATATGCTTTCCTGCGTATCCTCTTGAATTCTTGTTCAGACCAATCATCCTGTTTTGTTAGAGTACTCAAGTAGCTTCCAATAAGATGCCAATCACCTTCATAAAGCTCTTTCAAGAATGATTCAAGTAGATTAGTCATGCAGACATTGTTACCTTTGACATGAGAGATAGAATAGAACTTTGTGCCTACATCATCTCCCTCCTCAATCATTTGTGACTCATCTTCATACCTTGCCCTTGATAGCATATCTGCCACTGTATTGTCTTTACCTACAATGTGCTTAAACTCACGATTTAAGGACTTAATGTAGGCAATCCACCGCAACATAGCAATGTCGGGCGTTGAGCAGCTTGTAATCATCCCAAGAAGTGGTAGACAATCTGTTTCTACAACCAAACATGCACCAATTAGGTACTCTTTCCCACTTTTCAAGGCTGTAACCATACCCCATAACTCTCTCTTTATCTGTGGATAGTTTCTTTGGCGAGCACTTAGTACCTTTGCTCCAAATCTTACCACATACCTGTGTCCTTCTTTGTCATCTTGCCCTATTGCCCATCCAATCCCTGTAGGACTGGTGTCTACTGTCACAATTACTGGCCTTTGACACTCATAGTCTACCTTTCTCAAAGTTGTTGCTGACTGGAGCAACTCCTTTAGCTTTTTCATGGATTTTACATGTGCTTCTGTCCATTTAAACTTCTGATTCTTTCTAAGCAGCTGATAAAGAGGATCAGCTACATGTGCATAATGTGGAATCCAAATAACATAGAAGACACATGCTCCCAGAAACCTTCTAACCTCAGTGATGCTAGTGCATGTTTCTTTCATTCTTTGGATGGCATCTACCTTTGCTGGACAAGGTTTCCTCCCATATGGCCCACACATGTGCCCCACAATGAGCACTTCATTGACACCAAACATAGACTTTTTCCCTGACAATGTAAGATTCACTTCTTCCAACTTAGACAAAAGTTTATCACAATCATTTATGTGATTTACCACAAACCTGCGACATCCCTTGAGATCCAAAGATTCATCTTTGTCACTTTCTTCACATCCTTTGATAGGCAAATCATCAATGAAAGGCATTGTGATTTGAGAAATAAAGTCACGTAAGATCTTATTCATGCCATTCATTATATGTGCAACCGAGTTGGTTGTTCCCTGTGGCAAGGTACACATCCTTACCAAACCCAAAGGTGTCCTCATGGTTGTCAAGTCTCTGCTTTCGATTGCAAGCTGAAATTGATCATACCCAGAGTAGAGATCCCCCATTGAGTAGATTGACCTCCCTGCAAACGCCTCTGCAAACTCATCCACAATTGGACCTGTACCTACATTTCTAACCGTCACCTTGTTTACTGGTTGCATATCTTGGATGAAGCGTAGAGAACCATTCTTCTTTGGAACTGTGAACCACCTGTTTGAGTATGGAGCACAAGAAGGCTCCAAGATTCCCATTTTGATTTTCTCATTCAGTAGCTCTACTAACTTTGGCAAATGAGCCTTTGGAACTGGAATAGGCCGTAGATTCCAAGGCACATGAGGTATTGTGAAAATTACCATAGGAGCTACAATAGAAGGATCAACACATCCTATCTCATGTGGCTCAAATGCAAAAGCCTTTCCATGCTTTGAAAGCATTTCTTTGAAGCACTTTGTCTCCTCCTGTATTAGAAACTCCTCGCGACCAATCTGCAACTCTTGGAAAAACTCCTTTGTGAAGGTATGCCCAATATTCTTAGGATTCCTCAAACTTGGTTGTAAAGAAGCCTGCTCAATTTTTTCCCTATTGTTGGGTGGTAAGGGTGAAGCTACTGGTTTCACCTTCTTTGCTACACTCTTGTACTTAGTTTCAACATGGACTACTGGGCCAACTGTTTGGTTTTCTTTAAAGTCTTCTATTACTTGATACATTTCCATAGAGCAAACTTCCACAACTTCATTTTCAAGATGCAAATTAGACCCCATTATAGCATCAAGCTCACCCATAGTATCTACAAAAGAAACTTGTTCACACAAACCCAAAAAATTTTCAGTAGGCTCTAGCAACCCACTTTCTTTCATGCCCATTTGTACATTATGTACATATTGCCTCTCACATCTCTTCAAATCTTCAAGTTTTGTAAAACATACTGATCCATTCCTTGTTATCAAGGAGCCCGTTGAGAAAGTTTCACCTATTTTTAGATCAGGCGAGACCCTTTTTCTTTCTGTACCACTGCAATCCCGCTTTACAATGGTACTTGGCCAAAACCCATCATTTCCCTATGGTCATGAAACTCTTTGCTCACCTTTGGTAGAGGATGTTCTCTGAGGTTGTCATGATTTCTTTCATGGTTCACACAAACTGTGAGAAATTGGACAGCACGTTTCCCATCTTTGCTACGTATCCTAGCATATACAGAACCATCGTCCATTACCTTTGTTTCCATTCGAACTCCCACAATGTAGGGCTATCCAAGGATGAGATGATATGAAGATGTATCCTGTACAAAGAAGTTTTGGTCAATCTTTACATCACCTATTGTCACCTTCACACCTGGACATGCTGTATACAATTCACCGGATGAATTGTTTGCCACTTTTACCATCCAGCCATGATCTGTGTCCATTGGCCATTTGCACTTGTTGTAGAGACTCTTTGACATTATGTTTATTTCTGAACCATGGTCAATCAAGGCAACAAATGGTTCTTCAAGATCACCTACCTTGACCAAAGTTTCTATAGTAGCCCTTGCCCAGTGACTTCGTGAATAGTAGCTCCTAGGAATATCTTCAACTTCTTCATCATCATTTGAGAAATGCACTTGCTTCACTCTCCCACTAGATTGGTAGCATCCTACCATAGCTCCATCATCCTCCTTATTTTGCAGCTGCATCCCTTGTGTCTTTGAGGTTTCCCCTTCAACCTGTGGACAAGAAACTTCAGCAAGGGTTTGCCTCTTCCTCTTGATGATGTCAATGATCTCCTCATGGAATTCACGCTTTGCAATGCCAAGAACTTCTCCCAGAGTAAACTCAATTTTGCTATTTAAGATCCTTTCCTCCAAGACTTTCTTTAAATCTGTAGCAACCTCAATATCAGATTGTAGTTTATAAGTTGGGCCTTTTGTCTTACCTTTTGATGGCTCTTTCTTCTTTCCTGTTGTAGACTCCTCCATGAGTACTTCAGGTGGAGATGCTCCTTGTGTTGAGGGTGTTTGAGAAGGCATTGAGTCGCTTCTTCCTCCACTTCTAGAAGCTCTTTTTGATGGTCCTTCATCAGCATTCTCACGTCTACGCTTCTCTTCTACAATAGCCTCATTTTGTTGGCATTTTGTAATGTAGGCATGCACTGACAATGAGTCCACTGGATCATTCCATCCTGTTTCTAGATGTATGCAATCACCTGCTTCATGTAGAATCTCTTTTGTAAGATTTCCCTTTTTAGCTAACTGCATGACATTTGGCCAAGTTTGACCATGATTGTCATTCACCTCTTCATCACTAAGATGCTCAATTTTTACTCCATAAGTAGCTGCCTCAACTGAAGAGGTGGCATGGTTAGTTGCCATATCTTCAACTAAGGTTTGCATCCCCCCCTTCCCAAAGTTAGTTCTCAAGGGTAAGGCCTGTCTCTCTTAAGTGTATTTTACCATCCTTAATAAAGACAACATCTTTTGATAAAGCATCACTAAAATCATCACAATCCCTTCTTACATGGTCTGTACTATCACACCAAATACATCTATTAACAAACCCTTCTTTGGGTTGTTGCCTTTGCCTAGGAAGTGGCCCTGATGAGTGGCATTTTTCTTCAAGCTTTGCAAGCTTCACCTTCAAGTCACGCATTCCCTTCACAAGCTCATCTAGCATGGACTCATCAAACTTAGGAGCGATAAAAGTAGGCTTTACCATTTTGTCATAAGTTGAGGTTGAAGGACTTGAAGTGTTTACTACCATCTTGTCCCTTCTTCTTTGTCGTTTGGCAAGCAATGAGACAGCACCTTCAACTTCAATCCAGTCGGTATTTAGTCCTTGCTCAGCATCTTTATCTTCAAGAAGAAGCTCCAAATTTTCTTGAAACTCTTTACCTGCGGATTATAAGAAAATATCTATCTTCTCTGCATCTAGTGTGGCCCTTTCTGTCCTGGTGAGTTGTGCATAGCACCGCTCAAATTCCCTAAGTAGCTCTGTTATTGATAGTCCTTGCTTAGGCTTCACTACCCATTTTAAGAACGTCCTTTTTGTCACTCTCTCCGAGTCCTCCATGAAATATTCCTCCTTTAAAGCTACTTTGAGTTCTTCCCAATTTCTCCCATGCCCATCTTTAATTCCCCTAACATGCTTCCTAATTTTTGGAACAACAACTAGCTCAAAGCTTTGAATCATCTCACTTTCTGACACGCGATGCAACTCCATCTCCTTCACATACTCGCGTAAGTACTTGGTTACATCTTTGCCATTGAACTGATCCATTCTGTTCACGATCGCTTGTATGGCCTTCTTTGCTGAAATCTCCCTTCTTTCAGTAGCATGTTGTTGTTGCATGAACATTGCAAATGCTTGAAACATTTGCATTGTTGCTGGGTCAAAATAAATACCCTGTGGCTCAACATGATCACCCATGGTTACCCACAAACTCTCACCGTGGCAGATTCACATTGGGCTCACCAAAAATATGTCAAGAAGTTGGCGGTCTTGCCAGGAAGGCACCGAGCCTCTTACTGTGAGAGTTTGTGAGGAAGCTCAAGGGTTATGAGAAGGAGCTAAGATGTAGATAACATAGCTTCTAGAGCTAAAGAAGAAATGTAGCCAAAGAAGCCACTCACTTTCCCTTATAAACACACACGTGATGGAGAGAACTCATGAAAGATAGTCAGAACAAAACAAAAATGAAAACATCGAGATTACGATCATATCGTATCATGGGTAGGATAAAAGGGTTAATGGATGAGTTAATGATATTTAATCTTTGTTGTCCAAATAAGCTACGGATTTCTCTTTGGAACTGTAGCTTTGTGCTTACTATAATGTAAATGTTTTGTCTAGCGATTGGGATTAGTTGTGAGTACAAATCCTCTTGATTCATAATAAAATAACCACATTCACATCAAAAGAGAAGTCATAGTCAATAATAGGTAGTATGATGGGATCTGGCGAGAGAAGTACTTCGTTGAGCCTTTCAGGACCAAATAGAAACACTATGCGTTGCTGAAAGTGAATCTTCCGGCTAATCCAAATGTTGACCCTAATAGATTGCACTGAATGGAATTGAAAGAAATTACCTCTATGTGGATTATGGTTATTCATCAATGATATACTTAGTATGTTCAAAGATAAAGGTGTGAAAGAAGTGAAAGGAGAAGAAGAAGAGAGTTTCTCTCCCAAGCCCTATTGTTGCCCTTAGGCAATAAGGATACTGCGGGGAGAGAAGTACCTGTAGCAAGGAGATTCTAGAGTTTGTGGAAGAGAATGAGAACCTTCAGAGAGAGAGATGCTTATGGAAGATGAAGATATGGTTACTAACCTTGTGCACATAATTGTTTCCCGCAAGAAGGTTGTACCCATTACATTGACAAGGTTGCTGCTTGAATACCTTCCAATGAAACAATTAGGACACAACAAGAGAGATCAAAGGAGTAGTACATATAGAATTAGGGATAGATCTAAGTGTGGTGGTGGTATTAAAGATAGATAATGAGGGATAGAGATAGAGTTAGAGACAAGTATTGGACTAGATATGCAAATGAAAGGAAAACTAGCAACATATATCTTACATGAGAGCAATCGCCACCACCTTAATGGAGAGAGAAGATGAGGCAA